>NC_067428.1:33252007-33562007 GCF_009764475.1 Pristis pectinata | reverse complement strand
TGCTTAGTGTCCCAATGATTAGTATTCAAAATAGTCTCTACCTAGCCCATGATTTCTCCTGGTCACCCTCCCTTCCCGGAGTCACAGAGACTTGCCCCCTTCCCCATATCCCAATGTCTCCTGGCAACCCCCCTCCATCCCAATCTATTCAATTCCCTTCCCCACCCCCACCCACACTAACAACCACCCAGACAGTCCTTCTCTACCTCTGACTGATGGTTGGACCACCCCACCCTCACCCTTCTGTGATGGTTCCAAGTGGTTTTCATACCTGGATACCATAGAGCTTGTCCATCTGATTGGTGGAGGAACAGGACAGGGGGAAAAGGGTCATGTGACCAGCTTCTGACAGAACCAGAGACACACTGAGAAGTACCTTGAGGCCCACTTTCTGCGGCAGGGCCAATGACAAATAGGGAACAAACTACCGAAAACTCTGCTGCCTGGAGCCGGAGAGGTTCATGGACATCGACCTGGTGTGAAAGGTTACCACGGACAGACAAGAGTGCAGAGCTGAGGTTACAGGCAGATTATTAGCATGATCCTGTTAAATAGCAGAACCGGCTCAAAGGGCCAAATGGCCTAAATCAGTTCCTAGTTATATGATCATGTGTAAGATTGGTGGAATTGTTGACGGGCACTGCACAGAAACACTGTGAACCTGAAGGGAGAGTGACAGCAAGAATTCACAGAGGAGGAAATGGCTGACAAGTCACCAACATGAGCAATTGACTGAAGACTATTTTGACCATTCAGGGTTCACCAACAAACCAAGCATTCTCCTGAAGAAAGGTTATGTTAGCAGAAGCATCACATTCCCCTTAACACTTCCTCTAACCTGACAGATTTTTTTTCTATAAGCCAAGGAAATAAGCTCCTTTGTGGCATTGCAATGATAAATTGCTCCACCTGCCAAGGTTATCCTGTGTCCATTCAGTGATCTTGGCAAGTCCCTATGATAATGAAGTTCTGGAGCAAGAAACAATCTGCTGGAGGAACTCAGCGGGTCGAGAAGCATCTGTAGGAGGAAAGGAATCGTCGATGGGGCAAAACCCTGCACCTGGACCCTGCAGTTTGTTGCTCCTGATTCCAGCATCTGCAGTCTATTGTGTCTCCGTGAAGTTCTGGAGCAAGCAACAGGTGACATCTGATATCCATATTCAGACCAATGCTGCAAACGTCTCCAGCTGGTCACAGAGAAGATGGAGCTGAGGTTACAGGCAGATTATTATGATGCCTTTTGGCAATAGGGCTCTCAGTATTGGTATTGGTTTAGTATTGTCACATGTACTGAGATACAGTGAAGAGCTTTGGTTTCGCTGCCATCCAGACAGATCACGCCAAACATAATTATATTGAGGTAGTAAAAAGAAACCAGAAAGCAGGACACCTAACTGCTGAGTGCAGACTTCTGATTGCAGTCATGCCCCCCGTCCATAGATGTTTTCTCTCAACTAATAGCCAGCCCATAATTAGATGAATACTTTGCCGGGTTCCCATATCACGAGTGTCGCCTGACACAGATTACAGTTGGAAAGTAGCTGTAGATTGAGGGCGGGGAACCCACTTTAATTATTCCAGATGCTAGAAACATCTGTAAATTCAGTGATCCTGCACCCTGATGAGATCTGATCAACATGGCAAACCTCAGACAGAATGTTTGATAGAATACCTTTGACAGAATATAAGAGTTGGGACATTATCTTGCAACTTTACAAAACACCGGTTAGGCCGCACTTGGAGTATTGTGTGAATTCTGGTTCTGCTCACCACACTAGGTGAAGGCTGGGGCTGCGCTGGAGAGAGTGCAGAGGAGATTCACCAGGGTGTTGCCTGGATTGGAGGGCTTTAGTGATGGGGAGAGATTGGACAGGCTGGGCTTGTTTTCCCTGGAGCGAAGAAGGCTGAGGGGTCAGCTGATGGAGGTGTATAAGAGACATAGACAGGGTAGCTAGTCAGAATCTTTTTCCGATGGTAGTGGTATCAAAAACAAGGGCAAAGATTTAAGGTGGGAGGAAGGAGTTTTGAAGGGGATCTGAGAAATTTTTTACCCAGAGAATGGTTGCTATCTGGGACACACTACCAGAGCAAGCTGTGGAATCAGATACAATCATATGGTTAGGAGGCATTTAGACAGGAACAAATAGACAAGGCCAAGAAGGATCCGCTCCTAACAGGGGATATTGAGATTCAGGTAGATGGTCAAAAAGGTCAGCATGGACAAGATGGGCCGAATGGGCCTTTTTCTGTGCTGTGTAACTCTGTGACTCATCTGCTCCTGCTTCAGGCTGCCAGGCAGCAGGTGGTAGGACAGGCAGGGGGAGTTCCTGTGGTGTCCCTCACACTTCAGTGCACAGGGAGGTGTGACAGAGTGCTTTTGTAACCTATTGCATTCAGAAAGAAGCCTGTGGCACAAAGCCTCAGAGGGTACTGTCGGTGATATGGTTTGAGGTTACATTTGTGGCTGTAGGTGACAGAGCTCAGTGACAGCTTTTTTGGTGAAGTGGATGTAGCTTATACGTTGCTCCTCATTAACAAAAAATATAATAGTGTTTTCTCAAGACCCACTGTAGGTCTGACCTCCAACACTTTGCCTCTCCACTTTGTAATCTCTCCTGCCCAGGGTGTACACTTTGCTGCACAGCCTTTTGATTTAACACCAAAGGCATATATTTGAAATCACCCAGATCTGCAGCTGAGTTTTCAGGAAGCAAAGGGCAATAATTGTGCAAGACCAGTGGAGCCTTACTTTGTGGAGGCAAAATTGTGTCTGCTGCAAGATAGCCAAAATATTCCAAATTTCAAGTAGCAACCAAAACACTGTTCACCAGACTTTTCCGAAATAATCATACCGAAGACATTCCCAAAACCTTGTCCCTCATTGTCCTTGTTGAACTTCTGACATCTATAAAATGCAGAACCTCATCAGAGCACGCTGAGTAACATGGAACTGGTCTTCACACATGCCAAGTGGTCAGTGCGTGAGCTGCCAGAAACACAGACCTGCTTTACGTGCTGAAGCTTACAATCAGATAAGAAGCCAGCAACTAACAAGAAATGTGCAATCTTCTTTCTGCATTACCATCAGCTTAGTTGTGAAGTGTTATCTTCAGTTTCCTCTTTTGCTTTTAGTAAGCAGGAGAATATACCCATAAATAAAGACATGTAAATAATAGAATGTGGGATATTGCACTATGGGAATTGAATACCCATAAAATGGAGAAGTACAATTGTTTCTGAAATTAAAATCTCTTTTATTATGGATCTCTGGGAAACATTCCAACAATTTCCATTGCTATTGGTGCTGTGTGTTTAATCATGCATAAGCAATGCATCTCTAGCTATTAACTGGGATCTCTGTCTCAGAGACTCAAGAGATGCTTGATTCTGGGAGAAGGCTGCACTCTCCTTCACAATCCAGCTTCAAGTCCTGCCCAGCTGATGTGCTGAGAGCTTTGACAATGGACACACCCCAGCAACAGCCCTGTAACCACCACACAGTTATCACTAGTGAATTATGAACTTCTGTAGGGGTGAACTAACCTGCCAGGTAATTCTGTCCCAAAGACTGATATAAGTCCCATGCAGTACTGCTGGGGAGGAACATTGTGCAATAGTGGGGCTGTTCTTGAAAATCCCAAATGACAAAGAATCACAACTACCATTCAAATGGAATTATTTTAGAGTCACACAGCATGGAAACAGGCTCTTTGGCCCAACTGGTCCATACTGACCAAGATTCTTGTCAAAGCTGGTCCCATTTGCCCACGTTTAGCCCAAATCCCTCTAAACCTTTCCTATCCACGTCCCTGTCCAAGAGTCTTTTAGACTGAATTCCCAAAGTGACATTAACATCACTGTGGCCATTGGAGTGGAGAGTTACTGCAGCCCTTGAGAGAAGACAGACACCAGGATCAGGATCTACAACTGTGCTGTTTTAACATTACAGATTCTGCTTCCTTACTTGATAGTTCTTAACATAGGAGAGCACAGCACAGGAACAGGCCTTTCGGCCCACCATGTCTGTGCCAACCATGATGCTAACCTAAACTAATCCCATCATTCCTGGCCTGTTCACATGTCTGTTCAAATGCCCATCAAACGCTACCATTGTATCTGCTTCCAGCACCTCCCCCAGCAGCCCACTCCAGACACCCACCACTTTCCCAGCAAAAAAACTTGCCCCACACATCTCCTTTAAACTTTCACCTTGAACCTGTGCCCTCCAGTATTTGACATTTCTACCCTGGGAAAAGACTGACTTTCTACCCTGTCTCTGCCTCTCATCATTTTATAAACTTCTATCGGGTCGCCCCTCAGCCTCCAACACTCCAGAGAAACCAATCCAAGCTTGTCCAACTTCTCCTTTTATTGATAATCTTCGATCCAGGCAATATCTCTTCTGCACCATCTCCAAAGCCTCCTATACTGTGGTGATGAGAAGAGTACTCAACTCTCCAATTATACATAGATGCAACTTGACTTCCCGACTTTTATACTCAACACTCCGACCTATGAAGGTGAACAGGAGTACACCTTCCCCACTACCCTGTCCACCTGCGCTGCCCCTTTCAGGAACCGTGAACCGGCACCCCAATATCCCTCTGTTTGCCCATGCTCCCGAGGATCCAGCCATTTACTGTAGACTTTCCACTTTCATTTGACCTCCCAAAGAGCAACACCTCACACTTGTCCACATTCAACTCCATCTGCCATTTCTCCACCCAATTTTCCAACCTCTCTACATCCTGCCATATTGATCAACAACCTTCCTCACTATCCACAATTCCACCATCGCTAATCAAACGACTTACATTTCATCCAAATCATTTATAAACAGCACAAACAACAGGGGTCCCAGCACTGATCCTTGTGAAACACCACTGATTGTAAGCCCCCAGTCGGAGAAACACCCTTCACCACTACTCTCTGAATTTTATGACCAAGCCATTTTTGTATCTAACTTCTGAGCAGCAGACTATCTTCCGCTGAGGAGGATTGGTTAAGTTGAAATATTTAAGAAGGGGTAGAAGCAATAAGAAAAAAGCGGTCATTTATTTCTGTAACTTTTTGAAAGGACTCACAACAAAACATGAGCCACTTATTTTTCAGTTGCTATCTCTCCTTTTCCCTCGATCTGTGAAGCTTGCTGCCCCTCCCACTTCTGAACACTGTCCTTCTCCTCCCAGATCCCACTGCCCCTTGCACCAACTCTACCTTCAGCTAATTAATCTGCATACCCACCCCATAGTCTCTCCAGGGCACTGTATTTACTAACCCCTCCATGTCCCACCATCCCATACCTTTCAATACTCTGGTTCAGTGTTTCCCCTCTTCTACCTGGTGTCGGATCCTTTGCCTGTTCTCCAACACAATCTCCTACAACTGCTCTGCCTTGCGACTTCACTTCTTTGCCTTTAAAGTCTCCTCAAAACCTCCACAGCTATGAACATAAACAGAAAATTCTGGAAACACTCAGCAGGTCAGGCCGCATCTGTGCGAAGAGAAACAGAGTGAACACTTCAGGTCGGAGACCCTTCGTCAGAATGAAAAGGAGACAACAAAAATTCGTTCAGCTGCAGGGAGGGTGGGGGAGGGACATGTGTATGATGGGGTGAAACCAGGGTGACCATGGCGATTAAGTGTAACCAAGGTTATCTGGTCAATGAGTGAACGGGAGCAGTTAGAGGGTGAGACTACAGACAAAAGAATGTAGGAGTTGCGAAATGCAGAGCAGGAGGACATGCCTGGCAGGTCAGGATGGGAATATCCTCAGAACTTCGAGAGGAAAGAAAAGAAGGAAGGAAAAGAGGGGAAAAGACAAGTTGAGATAATGTTACAGATGGATGACTGATACAGACTGAGTAATAGTATGACTTGAAGTGAATCTGCTAACCACAGGTGTGTCCTAACCTGCTGAGTGTTTCCAGCATAACCTGTTTTTGTTTATGATGAGATGGGTTTTGAAGAGACTTTTAAGGCAGAGGAATGAAGTGACAAAGGCAGAGCAGTTACAGGAGATAATGAGTATTTCCTGCATTTTCTGGTTTGTTTTAGATTTCCAGGTTTTGTTGGTTTTCACTACCAACCATCCTTTACGGTATCAGATTTTCTGTGAAGTGAACTAAAACTTTAAAGAGGCTGCAAAAATCCAAGAAGATCTCATTATCAATGAGAGTTGAAGTCTGGGAAGGCTGTGGAAATGCATTAGGAGAAGTATTAAGGCCACCATTTCAGGACCACACAGAGCCAACCCAGAGAAGGTCCTACACACCCTCAATGTGGACATTGGTAGATGAGGCTCCACAGCAAGGGGAACGCCGTGCACCATCCATTATGCAAAACTCTTCTTTCTTAGAATGAAAGTGAGATGATCTGAGACAAGGCTACTGTGCTACAAGTTAAATAACATTGATTCCAACCAGATTTTCAGGAACTCAGCTGGACATAAAGCATTGCTTTCTGTAGTGTGCTACCTGACAGCAGTCTGCACTGCAGGTTAGAATTCCTGCAGAGGACAGTTATTCATGAATCTTATAATAACAGAAGGTGATATTCGTGTCAGCAGATTGTGGATCTTTGCTGTGAGATTTCATAGGGATTAAAATACCCAACACCATGACTCAGAATACACTGGGACAAACGTGAACAACCACATGCAAGAGGAAATCCCCATTAATCAGCCCATAACCCAGTGAGCACATGGTGAGCAGACACCTCTTTGATACTCCGGTGTGATGGGAATTGTCAGCACTGCCCACAGGCCAACAGTGGGCTCAGGGTAATGGTGGCAGCAGCCTAACACAGGCACTGGGTGCAGGGGAACTTCTTGTCAGGCCTGGTTAATCACCCGTGCATTGAAACTCAGCGCAGACGCAACCTGTCAGTGAGTCACTGACCTTCCGTAAGTGTCAGCAGCTTGTTACGGACGTAGCTACCAGAAGCACGTTGGGAGATCTGCCCCAGTACTGGAGAAGAGGGAAATTTGATCCCCCTTCCTGTGGGCAGCGAGTAGCAGATATGGATCATCCAAGTGACCAAGCTTCTGTGGGCGATAGGGTCATTGTCTGGTACAGGACAGTGACAGGCCCTTCAGTCTAACCCGTCTGCACCAACCACTGGGTATCCACCTGTAGTATCCTCATTTACCAGCACCTGGTCCATAGCATTTCCATGTCCAGACGATTCAAGTGCATGAGAGTCAACATTATGATAGAGTCTGCCCCCACCACTTTCTCAGGCAGTGTGTTCCAGACTGTAACCATGCCCTGAGTGAAAAAATTCTTCCTCTGATCCCTTCTAAACCCCTTAACCCTTACCCTAAACCTGTGCCCTCCAGATTTAGACACCTCTGTCATGGGGAGAAGTTCCTCATTGTTTCTATACCTCTGTCAAGTGTCCCCTCAAACACTCCTGCAAGGAAGACAAACCCAACCTCTCCAATCATAAGGAGAGATTGGAGAGGCTAGGTTTGTCTTCCTTGTAGGGGTGTTGTCTGAACCAAAACATTCCATCCCAGAACCATCCTGTCCTCTACACAGCCTATCAGCTGTGGCCGAACCAATGACCTTCCTGGCTCTAATTTTCTATGCCCAGCTAATGAAGACAAGTATCCTTCATCATCTTATCTATGTCTGCTGACTCTTCTGTTTCTCAATACTCCCCAAGGCCTTACCCGTGTCAGACCACCCTAACTAACTACCCTTGTTAGTTTTCCCAAACTGCATCACTTCACACTTACCGGGATTAAAGTGCCTCTGCCACTGCACTGCCAACCTTACCACCTGATCAACATCATTCCTGTTGCCTGGTTACCCTCCTCACTATCAATGACACCACCAATTTCCACGTCCTCTGTGAACTTACTAATCATCAACGTCTTTCATGAACAGTAAGGATCCCAGCGCCAATCCCTGTGGCACATCACCAGTCACAGGCTTCCAATCACAAGAAAAAATCCACTATCACCCTCTGCCTCCTACCACTAAGCCAATTTTGAATCCAATCTGACAACTTCCCCTGAATCCTACGGGCTCTAACCTTTGGATCAGTTTCCCATGTGGGACCTTATCAAGGCCCTACAGAAGTCCTGTCTGCCTGCACTGCACTTTCTCTGTAACTGCATTCTAGTTTTTTCCCTTTGGTACCACCTTCATGTACTTATGTATGGAATGATCTGTCAGAATGCATGCAAACAAAAGCCTTTCACTGTATCTCACACTGTGCATGTGACAATAATAAACCAATTCCAATTACCATGTAGACTACATCAACTTCAATAATTAATACACTTTGATACCTCTGCAAAAAATTTAACTAAGTTAGTCAGACATGATCTCCCCCAAATAAAGCCATGCTATCATTGATTAATTGCTGCCTTTCCAATTGTAGATTAATTCTGTGCTTCAGAATATCTTCCAATACTTTTCCTCACACTGACATTAGACTCAGTGGTCTGCAATTACCTGCCTTACCCCTGCTGCCTTCTTCAATAAAAGTAGCACACCTGCTGCCCTCTAGTCCTCTGGCACCTCACCTGTGGTTGATAAAGATTTCAAAATCTCCATCCTTGCCTCCTGTAGGTTACATCTTATCAAACACTGGGATTTATCCACTTTTAAGCCCACTGAGATATCATAGGTTGGTCACATACACATTATTAAAGGCTCCACACAAGAACCCTGAACTGTCTGGAAATCAAAGGACTTTTGATCACAGGACTTTCAATTGGTTTGTGATGACTGGGGGAAAACAACAGTGGATGTGCTGTGTTAAAGGAGCTGAGACGACTCCTTCATGCTCTGCCAGTCAGCTGAGCAATCCTACTTCAGTCACCATGCCAGACCAACTGCCGGCCCTCAGGAGGAAGAGCAATCCCTCACTCTCTGGCTCTTGACACTGGGCTGGCCTCACCATGTTTGGGGCCAAACATCCCTGCAGTGAAAGTCTTGGAGCTACTGCAATGTTGGGGAGAAACTCACAGGAACCTAGAAACTAGATCTGATGCGTGAACAACCCTTGCTTCATTGCCCGCTGTGAGCAACATAAACTTGCCTCTCCGTGGACACAACTTGGGTCTGCAGCAACATTCAGAAAGAGGAGGAAGAAAACAGTTGAACGATCAAAGCGAGGAGCAGCAAAGAGAACCCATTTTTGGACATTCTCCAGGTGTGTTTATTTGTCCTTAGATTCAGTCAAGTGGCCTGTGCACCATTAACCCAGCCCAGAAAATGAGACAATTTGGATCTGCATAACACACTCAGCCTGAGCTAAAGAGTGCCACTCAACTGCCAGTAAATGGCCATGTCCACAAGAGAGAGTCTAACCACACCTTCCATTCAACAACACTATCATTATTGAATGTCCCACCATCACCTTCTCCCTTCTCTTTAGGTGTCCCTCAGGATAAAGGATGACTTGCGTCTGTTCCTTTCCTGTGGTTCTGAAGTGGGTGACCACAGACTTCCACACATAAGGAAGAAATGCCTGAGGGGACAGGTGACTGGGTAGATTGTGTGGTGGTCCGCTCCTTCTGTGTGCTCCTGATGCATGGCCTTGAGCTTCTCAATAGCATCTAAAGTGTTCTTTTTCCATTGTATCGCTGTTCCTCAAGGAAGCAATGAGAACTTCCTTGAATCTTTTTCTCCATCTGCCTGGTGATCTCCTCCTGTGACGGAGCTTGGAATTAAATGCCCTGTATTGGGCATGTGAGTGAAGGGGCCTCTCAACATAGTGGCCTAAGGGTAACTAGGGCCTCAATCATGCCAATATTGTCCTGGGACTGGACACTGGCCTTGGTTCATTGGTCCTTCAGAGGACAATGTTTTAAGGTGAGAGAGGGGCAGGGACACAGATGGTGGTGGGTATATGGAACGAGCTGCCAGAGCAAGTGGCAGAGGCGGGTACAATTACAAAGTTTAAAACACATTTGAACAGGTACACAGATAGGACATTTTTGAGGGATTAGGGCCAAACCCAGGATAGTAGGACGAGCTCAAGTAGGCAACTTGGTCAGCATGGGTGAGTTGAGCTGAAGGGCCTGTTTCCGTGCTGTATAACTCTTGACTCTACGAAATTGGAGGATTTTCCAGAGACAGCATTGGTTAAATTTTTCCAGTACCTTGAGATTCCTGTTCTGGGTTGTCCAGGACTCAGAAGCACAGAGAGCAGAGATCATTGCTGCACAGTAGACCATGGGCGTTGTGGCCTTGATCTTCTAATACCCCTCTCCTCAAATGACCAAAGGTTGTCCTCACACATTGAAGACGTGGTGAATTTCATCATCAATGTTTGCCATTGCCAAGAGTTGGCTCCTGAGGAGTTTCACCTTGCAGAGTCAGGAGCTCGGGCGAGATTTGGAGTGGGAGCTTTGAAAAGAGGTGAGTCTCTATGTGTGTGCTTGTGACTTTCGCCTTGCAGGAGGCTAAAAGAGGCACATTTGCCAATTGTTTCTAGTTGATTGGCTAATTAACAGCAGCGAATAAAAGGAAGGTAGGTATAAACAGAGCGGCCATTTTGGGAGTGGCCATTGTGAGAGTGGACCAGTGTTTAAGGATTAAGGAAAACCCCAAGGCGTTCCACACGTATGTGAAGGTGACTAGAGTGAGGGTAAGACTGATCAGGGATAAAAGAGGAAACATCTGCTTAGAGTCGGAAGAGGTAGGGGAAGTCCTTAATGAATACTTTGCTTCTGTATTCACCAGTGAGAGAGACCTTGACATTTGTGAAGATGGCGTACAACAGGCTGATACACTAGGGTATGTCAACGCGAGGATAGAGGATGTGCTGGAACATTTGAAAAACATTAGGATAGATATGTCACCGGGGCCAGATGGGATATATCCAAGGTTTTTACGGGAAGCAAGGGAAGAGATTGCTGTGCCTTTGGCAATGATCTTTGCATCCTCACTGCCCACAGGAGTAGTGCCAGATGATTGGAGGGTGGAAAATGTTGTTCCTTTGTTTAAGAAAGGGAGTAGGGACAACCCTGGGAATTGAAGCCAGTGAGTCTTACTTCAGCGGTGGACAAATTACTGGAGAAGGTTCTTAGGGATAGGATTTATGGGCATTTGTAGAAGCACAGCCTGATTAAGACAGTCAGCATGGCTTTGCGAGGGCCAGTCGTGCCTCATGAGCCTGAATGAATTCTTTGAGGATGTGACAAAGCACATTGATGAAGGTAGAGCAGTGGATGTGGTGTACATGGATCTTAGTAGGCGTTTTATAAAGTTCCTCATGGAAGGCTCATTCAGAAAGTTAGGAGGCATGGGATACAGGGAAACCTGGCTGTGTGGATTCAGAATTGGCTCGCCCATTGAAGATAGAGGGTGATTGTAAATGGAGCATATTCTGCCTGGAGGTCGGTAACCAGTGGTGTTCCACAGGGATCTGTTCTAGGACGCCTGATCTTTGTGATTTTTTATAAATGACTTGGATGAGGATGTGGAAGGGTGGGTAAGTTTGCAGATGACATGAAAGTTGGTGGTGTTGTGGATAGTGTAGAAGGCTGCTGTAGATTACAACAGGACATTGATAGGATGCAGAGCTGGGCTGAGAAGTGGCAGACGGAGTTCAACCTGGATAAGTGTGAAGTGATACACTTTGGAAGATCAAGTTTGAAGGCAGAATACAAAGTTAATGGCAGGACTCTTAGCAGTGTGGAGGAACAGAGGGATCTTAGGGTACACATCCATAGATGTGTACCCCAAGATCCCTCAAGGTTGCCGTGTGGGATGAAAGGGTTGGAAGAAGGCATATGGTGTGCTGGCCTTCATTAGTTGGGGTATTGCATTCAAGAGCCGCAACATAATGTTGCAGCTCTATAAGACTCTGGTTAGACCATGCTTGGAGTGTTGTGTTCAGTTCTGGTTGCCTCATTATAAGAAAGATGTAGAAGGTTTAGAGAAGGTGCAGAGGAGATTTACCAGGATGCTGCCTGGATTGGAGAGCATGTCTTATGAGGATAGGTTGAGCAAGCTGGGGCTTTTCCCTTTGGAGTGAGGGAGGATGGGAGGTGACTTGATAGAGGTGTACAAGATGATAAGAGGCACAGATCGAGTGGACAGTCAGAGACTTTTTCCCAGGGCGAAAATGGCTAACACGAGGGGACATAATTTTAAGGTGATTGGAGGAAGGTATAAGGGGGATGTCAGGGGTAAGTTTTTTACACAGGGAATGGTGGGTGTGTGGAACGCACTGCCGACAGAGGTGGTGGGGGCAGATACATTAGGGACATTTAAGAGACTCTTAGGTAGACACATCAATGATTGAAAAATGGGGGGCTATGTGGGAGGGAAGGGTTAGATAAATCTAAGAGCAGGATAAAATATTGGCACAACATCGTGGACTGAAGGGCCTGGACTGTGCTGCAGTGTTCTATGTTCTATGTATGGGAAGCAGTGCACTGTGAACCTTTATTATTGGAGGGCAGTGAGAAACAGAGAGGGCGGGTTGGTAGAGGTCTGCCACCCTCTTATGTGCTTCACTGACTGAATCGACAATATCTTGGAACTCGGCCTTTGAGTGAACATAAACCCAAGAACCATCTATGTGTGAGAGCTTGACTACTGAGGTTTGGGTGACGGTTCTGGAGCGTAGCTGCCTGTAGGTTGAACAGCTTTCTGTTGGTTCTAAAGATTAGCTCCACCACCAGGAGAGGTTGATTGGAGGTGAGGTGCCACAGTGCAACGAGAATGTTCGATTAAAGTGTTGGGGCAACGATATAGTGTCATTTGACAATGGTCTTTCTCTGAGATTGGTTCTGTTATAGACCTGTTGGTTGGTATCACAGCTCGTACACTGTCATGGAGCAAACAAAAGAGGGAGCTGAGTTTCTTGGGGCAGCTGAATTTGACCATGGTGTTCCACCCAACTGATGGAAGCCAAGGCTTTAGTGAGGTTGGGAAATGCCACATACAGAGGCCGTGCTCTTCCCTGTACTTTTCTTGAAGTGTTTACACAGTGAAGATCATGTCCACAGAGCCTCTGGATGGATGGGATCCACACTGTGATTCAGGGAGCAGCTCCCTAGCACCAGAGAAAGCAGTTGAGAAGATGACTTTCCTCGTGGCAGAGAACAGACTCATATTACATTTGTATTTACCACAGTTGGATGGCATCCTTTTGAATATGGTCAGGAGGACAGCATCTCTGAGGTTGTCTGGTAACCCCTCCTCTTCCCAGATGATGCGATTGTGGATCTATGACTGAAGCTGTTCCACCAATGTGCATTAAGGAACTGCAGCCATCCTGGTTACCTGCCAGAGGAATAACGAGACCCTCAGACCCACTCTCTGATGCCATTGAGGCAACAAGGTGAGCTTGCACACGAGAGCGTCCACAACATCACTCAGCTATTGCACACCCCCTGCCGGAGGTGGAAAGCTTGGTCCTGTTGGATGGGACAGGGTGCACCAAATCGTGGCATCCGCATCGGAAGGGTTGTCTCCAGACTCTGGGCAAGGATGGAGCTGGACTTCCTTTGGTGTTTCACACACGGGATCAGACGGTGCTCTGAGCACATTGTTGTAAATGCCCAGCAGCCTGGTTCTGTCAGGTATTGGTATTGGTTTATTATTGTCACTTGTACCGAGGTACAGTGAAAAACTTATCTTGCAAACCAATCGTACAGGTCAATTCATTACACAGTGCAGTTACATTGGGTTAGTACAGAGTGCATTGAGGTAGTACAGGTAAAAACAATAACAGTACAGAGTAAAGTGTCACAGCTACAGAGAAAGTGCAGTGCAATAAGGTGCAAGGTCACAACAAGGTAAATCATAAGGTCATAGTCCATCTCATTGTATAAGGGAACCATTCAATAGTCTTATCACAGTGGGGTAGAAGCTGTCCTTGAGTCTGGTGGTATGTGCCCTCAGGCACCTGTATCTTCTACCTGATGGAAGAGGAGAGAAGAGAGAATGACCCGGGTGGGTGGGGTCTTTGATTATGCTGGCTGCTTCATCAAGACAACGAGAGGTAAAGACAGAGTCCAAGGAGGCTGGTGTCCGTGATGCACTGGGCTGCGTCTACAACTCTCTGCAGTTTCTTGCGGTCCTGGGCAGAGCAGTTGCCGTACAAGCCGTGATACATCCTGATAGGGTGCTTTCTATGGTGCTTCGGTAAAAGTTGGTGAGAGTCAAAGGGGACAAACCAAATTTCTTTAGCCTCCTGAGGAAGTAGAGGCACTGGTGAGCTTTCCTGGCCATGGTTTCTACGTGATTTGACCAGGACAGGCTGTTGGTAATGTTCACTCCCAGGAACTTGAAGCTCTCAACCCTCTCGACCTCAGCACCATTGATGTAGACAGGTGTATGTACACCGCCCCCTTTCCTGAAGTCAATGACCAGCTCTTTTGTTTTGTTGACATTGAGGGAAAGGTTGTTGTCACGACACCATTCCACTAAGCTCTCTATCTCCTTCCTGTACTCCGACTCATTGTTGTCCTCATTTGAGTCTTCTGCCGTGTAGTCTGGACTGGAATGGTGACATTACTGAGAGCTGTAATATCCTGAGGGGGAGTCCTGAGGGGGCACGTAGATGCTGAAGTGGTTCCACTGGTGGGAGAGACTTGAATGAGAGGACATGGTTTCAAGATCAGGGGCCAGTCATTTAAAATGGATGTACACAGAAATTTCTTCTTGCAAAGAGGGATAGTGAATCACTGGAAACCGCGGCCCCAGAGAATCGTGGAGCTCACTGGAAGCATCTAAAGTGAGGCAGCTATATTTTTGAAATATTGGGGAAGTGAGGGTTGGGAGATGTGGTAAGAGGCCTGGGACAGATCAGCCGTGATCATGTTGAATGGCAGGGTGGGTTTGAGGGGCCAAGTGGCCTATTCCTGCTCCTGTGTTCTTGTGTGTACAGTAAATGTGCTGGTAATTGAGCCACTCATACTTGTTACCCAAGCTGCCAGGGCAGTGTGTGTTGGCTGCAGTGAGCCCCCTGGCCCTGGGGCAGAACCACCTTCACCTATCTCACCTCTTCCACACAAAGCTGCACCTGACAGCTGAGATGCCCTCACCCAGATCCACCTAGAACCTGCCAGCTCTTGCTCCACCCCTTCCCCCACCCTTTTTATACTGACTATCCCCCCCTCTTTCTTTCCAGTCCTGATGAAGAGTCTCGACCCAAAGAGTCGACTGTCCATTTCTCTCCACAGATGCTGCCTGACCTGCTGAGTTCCTCCAGCACCTTTGTGTGGTATTTCCATTCATGCACCAAGACTTCCCAACAGCATCTAACAGCCTCACCACTGCAATCAGTGACGTCTAAAGCTGCATCCGTCCAAACTGGTCAAAAGTGCTGCAGCGGCTGGGAAATGCTATAACACTCTACGGGTCAGAGAGTGTCTGTGGAGGGAGAAACAGTTTGTGTTTCAGGTTTAGAACACTTCATCCCAACGTTTTCTGTTTTTATTTTGGGTTTTCAGCCACTGCAGTTTATTTTCAGTAATGAAGATGGACTGCCCTTGTGAACTTCAGGTGTGTTGTGCACTTACTTTGAGGGGCACAGGTTACTCAATGCTGCTTCAAAACCCCCTTCAGAACCCAGACATCTTTATGAACAGCAAAGACTACCACTTCCTGAGTTTACACGTTGTGGTTGACCATGAGAAAATTATTGGTCAATGCCCTGTACCTGGGGAGTTCACAGAACACCTTTAATCTTAGGAACCATATTGATACCCATATTACAGATGCCACATCACCTCAAGGGGTGGATCTTGGGAGATAAGGTCTCCCTTCCCTCCTTCAATTTCTGCCCCTGGTTCAGTAAGTAGCTGAGTGCCAGCACAATGAGAGCTGTGGGACTGGTGGAAAATTCTGTTTGGGTTTCCCTCCAGTCCTCACCAGAAGGTGTTTCTCACTTCAGTGTCTTCCATAGGCTGCATAGTCTGGACATCAGGGAGTTCCACCTGTGCCTGAGGCCCTGGTGGGAGGGAGAGGGAGGAGGAGGGGGGGGGGAGAGGGAGGAGGAGGGGGGGGGGAGAGGGAGGAGGAGGGGGGGGGGAGAGGGAGGAGGAGGGGGGGGGGGAGAGGGAGGAGGAGGGGGGGGGAGAGGGAGGAGGAGGGGGGGGTGAGAGGGAGGAGGAGGGGGGGGGAGAGGGAGGAGGAGGGGGGGGGGAGAGGGAGGAGGAGGGGGGGGGAGAGGGAGGAGGAGGGGGGGGGGAGAGGGAGGAGGAGGGGGGGGGGAGAGGGAGGAGGAGGGGGGGGGGAGAGGGAGGAGGAGGGGGGGGGGAGAGGGAGGAGGAGGGGGGGGGAGAGGGAGGAGGAGGGGGGGGGGAGCGGGAGGAGGAGGGGGGGGGGAGCGGGAGGAGGAGGGGGGGGGGGAGCGGGAGGAGGAGGGGGGGGGGAGCGGGGGGTGGAGGAGAGGGGGGGGGGCGCGGGAGGAGGAGGAGAGGGAGGGGGGAGCGGGAGGAGGGGGGGGGAGCGGGAGGAGGGGGGGGGGGAGCGGGAGGAGGAGGGGGGGAGCGGGAGGAGGAGGGGGGGGAGAGGGAGGAGGAGGGGGGGTGAGAGGGAGGAGGAGGGGGGGGAGAGGGAGGAGGAGGGGGGGGGAGAGGGAGGAGGAGGGGGGGGGAGAGGGAGGAGGAGGGGGAGAGGGAGGAGGGGGGGGAGAGGGAGGAGGGGGGGAGAGGGAGGAGGGGGGGGAGAGGGAGGAGGGGGGGGAGAGGGAGGAGGGGGGGGAGAGGGAGGAGGGGGGGGAGAGGGAGGAGGGGGGGGAGAGGGAGGAGGGGGGGGAGAGGGAGGAGGGGGGGAGAGGGAGGAGGGGGGGAGAGGGAGGAGGGGGGGAGAGGGAGGAGGGGGGGAGAGGGAGGAGGGGGGGGAGAGGGAGGAGGGGGGGAGAGGGAGGAGGGGGGGAGGGAGGAGGGGGGGAGGGAGGAGGGGGGGAGAGGGAGGAGGGGGGGGGAGAGGGAGGAGGGGGGGGGAGGGAGGAGGGGGGGGAGAGGGAGGAGGGGGGGGAGAGGGAGGAGGGGGGGGAGAGGGAGGAGGGGGGGGAGAGGGAGGAGGGGGGGGAGAGGGAGGAGGGGGGGGAGAGGGAGGAGGGGGGGGAGAGGGAGGAGGGGGGGGAGAGGGAGGAGGGGGGGGAGAGGGAGGAGGGGGGGGGAGAGGGAGGAGGGGGGGGGAGAGGGAGGAGGGGGGGGGAGAGGGAGGAGGGGGGGGGAGAGGGAGGAGGGGGGGGGAGAGGGAGGAGGGGGGGGGGAGAGGGAGGAGGGGGGGGGAGAGGGAGGAGGGGGGGGGAGAGGGGAGGAGGGGGGGGGAGAGGGAGGAGGGGGGGGGAGAGGGAGGAGGGGGGGGGGAGAGGGAGGAGGGGGGGGGAGAGGGAGGAGGGGGGGGGAGAGGGAGGAGGGGGGGGGAGAGGGAGGAGGGGGGGGGAGAGGGAGGAGGGGGGGGGAGAGGGAGGAGGGGGGGGGAGAGGGAGGAGGGGGGGGGGAGAGGGAGGAGGGGGGGGGAGAGGGAGGAGGGGGGGGGAGAGGGAGGAGGGGGGGGAGAGGGAGGAGGGGGGGGGAGAGGGAGGAGGGGGGGGAGAGGGAGGAGGGGGGGGGGAGAGGGAGGAGGGGGGGGGAGAGGGAGGAGGGGGGGGGAGAGGGAGGAGGGGGGGGGAGAGGGAGGAGGGGGGGGGAGAGGGAGGAGGGGGGGGGAGAGGGAGGAGGGGGGGGAGAGGGAGGAGGGGGGGGGAGAGGGAGGAGGGGGGGGGAGAGGGAGGAGGGGGGGGGAGAGGGAGGAGGGGGGGGAGAGGGAGGAGGGGGGGGGAGAGGGAGGAGGGGGGGGAGAGGGAGGAGGGGGGGGGAGAGGGAGGAGGGGGGGGGAGAGGGAGGAGGGGGGGGGAGAGGGAGGAGGGGGGGGGAGAGGGAGGAGGGGGGGGGAGAGGGAGGAGGGGGGGGGAGAGGGAGGAGGGGGGGGAGAGGGAGGAGGGGGGGGGAGAGGGAGGAGGGGGGGGGGAGAGGGAGGAGGGGGGGGGAGAGGGAGGAGGGGGGGGGGAGAGGGAGGAGGGGGGGGAGAGGGAGGAGGGGGGGGGAGAGGGAGGAGGGGGGGGAGAGGGAGGAGGGGGGGGAGAGGGAGGAGGGGGGGGAGAGGGAGGAGGGGGGGGGAGAGGGAGGAGGGGGGGGGAGAGGGAGGAGGGGGGGGGAGAGGGAGGAGGGGGGGGGGAGAGGGAGGAGGGGGGGGGAGAGGGAGGAGGGGGGGGGAGAGGGAGGAGGGGGGGGGAGAGGGAGGAGGGGGGGGGAGAGGGAGGAGGGGGGGGGAGAGGGAGGAGGGGGGGGGGAGAGGGAGGAGGGGGGGGGGAGAGGGAGGAGGGGGGGGGAGAGGGAGGGGGGGGGGGAGAGGGAGGAGGGGGGGGGGAGAGGGAGGAGGGGGGGGGAGAGGGAGGAGGGGGGGGGGAGAGGGAGGAGGGGGGGGGAGAGGGAGGAGGGGGGGGGAGAGGGAGGAGGGGGGGGGAGAGGGAGGAGGGGGGGGGAGAGGGAGGAGGGGGGGGGAGAGGGAGGAGGGGGGGGGAGAGGGAGGAGGGGGGGGGAGAGGGAGGAGGGGGGGGGAGAGGGAGGAGGGGGGGGGAGAGGGAGGAGGGGGGGGGAGAGGGAGGAGGGGGGGGGAGAGGGAGGAGGGGGGGGAGAGGGAGGAGGGGGGGGAGAGGGAGGAGGGGGGGGAGAGGGAGGAGGGGGGGGGAGAGGGAGGAGGGGGGGGGAGAGGGAGGAGGGGGGGGGAGAGGGAGGAGGGGGGGGAGAGGGAGGAGGGGGGGGGAGAGGGAGGAGGGGGGGGGAGAGGGAGGAGGGGGGGGAGAGGGAGGAGGGGGGGGGAGAGGGAGGAGGGGGGGGAGAGGGAGGAGGGGGGGGGAGAGGGAGGAGGGGGGGGAGAGGGAGGAGGGGGGGGGAGAGGGAGGAGGGGGGGGAGAGGGAGGAGGGGGGGGGAGAGGGAGGAGGGGGGGAGAGGGAGGAGGGGGGGGAGAGGGAGGAGGGGGGGGAGAGGGAGGAGGGGGGGGGAGAGGGAGGAGGGGGGGGGAGAGGGAGGAGGGGGGGGGAGAGGGAGGAGGGGGGGGGAGAGGGAGGAGGGGGGGGGAGAGGGAGGAGGGGGGGGGGAGAGGGAGGAGGGGGGGGGAGAGGGAGGAGGGGGGGGGAGAGGGAGGAGGGGGGGGGAGAGGGAGGAGGGGGGGGGAGAGGGAGGAGGGGGGGGGAGAGGGAGGAGGGGGGGGGAGAGGGAGGAGGGGGGGGGAGAGGGAGGAGGGGGGGGGAGAGGGAGGAGGGGGGGGGAGAGGGAGGAGGGGGGGGAGAGGGAGGAGGGGGGGAGAGGGAGGAGGGGGGGGGAGAGGGAGGAGGGGGGGGAGAGGGAGGAGGGGGGGAGAGGGAGGAGGGGGGGAGAGGGAGGAGGGGGGAGAGGGAGGAGGGGGGGAGAGGGAGGAGGGGGGGGAGAGGGAGGAGGGGGGGGAGAGGGAGGAGGGGGGGGAGAGGGAGGAGGGGGGGGGGGAGAGGGAGGAGGGGGGGGGGGAGAGGGAGGAGTGGGGGGGGGAGAGGGAGGAGTGGGGGGGGGAGAGAGGGAGGAATACCAGCATCACCTACGGTGCATTGCAGAAGGTGATGACCCCCACAGGTAGCATCAAAAGGAGGGGCTTGTGGACACTCTCAGGCCCAATATGATTGACCACACTTTGTGCTGAAGACCCTAGTTAACTACATGAGCAGCCATGTTCTTCCAACATGGAACCAAGGGACCTTGCACACAACAGTCGTTCCTCATCAAGTGCCAAGCATCTCTGACAAATGGTCAATGTTGCATGGAGACTTTCCCTTCAACTCCAGAGGACCTCAGAGAGAACTGAGCCTTCAACCTTGTCTGCAGAGACCTGCTCAGTCAGATCACACAGTGCAAGGGCATCCAAAGTGTCTGAGGTCATGCCGAACTTCCTTGTTTTCCAAGCCTCAGGAGGCTAGTCTAAGGGAACATCGCTTTACTTCACTAATTACAGCCATGGATATGGTGACCCCTCAACAAAGAGAGGTTTCATGTATTACACCATTTTGTTTCAACGAGGATCCTTACAGAATTCAATCAAACATATTCATGAAAAATTATTTCAGGCACCACTTGTCGTTAATCCATTATAACTTAGTATCCACAGCTTCGATATAATTGCTGTAATGACCTTCATGAGAATTGCTTTCTGTATTTTTTTTAAATTAATCAATTCTCAGCACTTTGGCTGTTTACCAACATAATTGTAGTCATTGAGGCAGGAGCAACGGTTAGTGCAATCACCTCTTGGAATAAAGCCTCGGGAGCAGACAGTATCCCTGCCACAAAGCTAAAACTTGGATAGGACAACATACCATCAGAGATGCCACAACCAGGACCACCTTCGAGAATGGAGCTGTCCAGTGGTGATACAACGGGACAGTAGGGGATATCCCCACTGTCTGCGACAGGATCTCCCACAGCTGCTTGCTCCCACCAACAGAAGAGCTGCTTATAGAATTTCAGACTGGAACCTGTCCACCTCAAAGCACAGCAGACACAACCTTCCCATGCGATAACTCCAAGACCAGAATCAGGAGGACTGCGGAGAATACTTCTCAGTGTTGGCTGCCCATATAAATTTGTCCAGGGGCAAATTTCTGTTTCACATGGCATCCAAACCATGATCTTAATCAATGGGTCCACAACAAAGCCAACCTCAGTACAGGCTGGTATCAAGCAAAGTCTGCCTCATTGCTCCAACGCCTTTCTCAGTCTCTCTCACCACACTGCCACACCTCAGTACCAACAAACCTCCCACTGGAATGAAGCAAATCTACAGGGCAAATGACAAACTGTTCAACTTGTGTCCCCCCGATCCAGAACCAAGCTCGTCCCAGACTCACCCTTTGAACTGCAAAACACATTTATACATTCTCACGTCCAGAGTCTGAGCTCCAGCTCATTGTTGACTCATTCACTGAAGCAAAGCAGAAGACAGATATCCATTACCAAGCTTCTCCTGATGTGTACCAGAACAATCCAACAACAAAGGACCATACTGAGACCCCAGAAAACGTGAACCACTGCCCACATCTCAGCAGCCAACTCCTGAAGGCAGACATCAAGAATGCAACACACCATCACCATCAGTGCACCGACACAGCCTCTCAGATTGGTGGGGGAGAGAGATAGGGAACGATGCACGACAACGATGAGAGTTTGCCCAGGAAGGGGCAACTTCACACCATGACAACTTGTCATGAGTGAGCCTGCAGTCAGGGCCAGCAGGCTGTGTCAGAGGCGAGGGTCAATGCTGGGAGAAGATGTGTTGACACCCTGCAGGGAAACAGCACTTACACACTCCAGAATGTTTGTGGAATTTCCCCGAGATGGGGAAGACAAGCTGTGTGTCTGACCTGCACCAACAGTAACAGCCAGACCACACACCCCCCTCATGTTGCAGCTGTACAAAACTTCAGTTAGGCCATATTTGGAGCATTGTGTGGAGTTCTGCTTGCCCCATTACAGGAAGGATGTGGAAACTTTAGAGGGTGCAGATGAGGTTCAACAGGATGTTGCCTGGATTAGAGAGTATTAGCTACAAGGAGAGGGTGGACAAACATGAGTTTTTTTTCCCTCTGGTGTTGTCACAGTGTCAAATGAAGAGAGAGAGAGATTGCAGAGAAGCCAAATGCAGAACACTAGTACAAGACTGGAGTCCAGATGCTTCTTCAGAACCAAACACAGGTAGCAACCAGGAGGATTGTTGCCTTGGGACTCTGAGGCAGAGTCCTGACACAGAAACAGGATATCCTAGGGAAAACAACAAAACCAGGACTGTTCTAAGCAGCCAGGAGACAAAGTATACACAAAAATTGACCAATACCCTGGCAACCAGTGCTAGTGAAACCAGGGTTCTTATACCAGTCTCCTGATGGGACTCAGGTGTGTGTCATTATGCAATTAGTAGTGCATGGAAACCATGTGCTGCACAACAAGGTACCATCAACGGGGCCAAATCGAAGACCAGCACTCGGAACCATGACAGGAGTGTTGGAGGCTGAGGGGTGACCTGATAGAAGTTTATAAAATTGTGAGGCATAGACAGGGTAAGTAATTGGAAGTGTCAAATACTAGAGGGCATAACTTTAAGGTGAGAGGGAGAAAGTTTAAGGGAGATTTACAAGGCAATCTTTTGACTCAGAGAGTGGTGAGAACACACTGCCAAGGGAGGTGAGCAAAGCAGATAGTATAGTAACATTTAGGAAGCATTTAGACAGACACTTGAACTGGCAGGGAATGGAGGTATATGGACCATGTGCAGGCAGATGGGATTAGTTTAAATTGGCATCATGGTCGGTACAGACACGGTGGGCTGAAGGGCCTGTTCCTGTGCTGTACTGTTCTATAACCTATGTTTTGTCTGTCTCCGAGGGCAACAGAACAGCAATCTGGTCCTGTAGGAGAGGTCCTGTTCCTGGATGGATCTCTCCACCCCTGAAGGAGAGTAATCTGCTCTCGCTAGAGACAACCTGTGGTGGGACCTCCCCCTTCTCCCTTGCTGATCATCTGTTTGCATCACTCCCGACACAGACAGAGTTTGAATGGCTGGCTCCTGAACATCAGAAGCTGCTTCGTCAGACACAGTAACACAAATGTTTTGATACCGGATCGTACAGAAATAAGTGCTGTGTTTGGAGTGGCAGTGAGGCTTTGCATGGACTCCACTGAGAGGTTGTACATGGACTCTTCTCTGTGCCTTACCAGCTGTGGTGATCTATCAAAGAGGCTGGTCAACATCCCAGGCAACTGTCTGTGCATTGAGCCTTCATGTCTGCTCTCCTATTGCACACATCCAAGTTCTCCAGGGCAATAGTGACATGTATTCCCCCTCACTGACCTCTCATTGCCTCTGGTCTGACTGCATCCCACTAGTGCCGTATGAAAAGTGGACCTCAGATCTGGCATCTACAAACCTCACTTTACCAACGTCTTAGCCAGTATGTTGTAGAGTCAGCTACAATGATTGGGCCTGTCCTTCCTCAACATCTTCCTCTTTCTCCATGTGGCTGTGGCAGGAATGGGTCTTTTAGGAGATCCTGCAAAGATAAAGTGTGTTTGTGTGTCAGGATGAGTGTTCCAGTGGAGGGCAGCACCTGTTGGAGTGACGCTCCCTTCAGCTGTTCTCACCTCAACATATCGAGTGAGGCCCTGATATTTCTTTCAGCACTGCTGTCGTGTTTTTGAGGGGTTACTGCAAAATGACACCTCTCTGGCCACTGCCACTGTGGCCATGGGTGGCATCCGAGACTGCCTGGGCATGAAGGATCTCCTGCACATCTAGAGCTCCTGCTTGTTCTCTCTCTCTCTCTCTCTCTCTCTCCCCAAAGGGAACCAGTGGCTCAGTGGGAAAGGCCATTAGGACAGGAGCTCTGAATGAATCAGCAATGCCTTCATTGCAGTGACCAGTGCCATGAGCTGCATGGCAGTGTTGGGTGAGAGAGTGTGTCTGCACTCTTACACAGTGACTGCAATGTAAATCCACACTCCACTGCACCAGTGTGACTTGGGAGAGATTCTCAGTTTTGAATTTGAATGCTGAGGCAGTAATCAGATCCAGAACATTTTCTATCTCCCTCAATTCCCAGTAAAAGTCTATTTCTACATATTCTGTATGATTCCTTCATAATTTCAGTTATCTTTATCAAATCACCTCTACTTCCAGTCAGGAGGCATTCACCACAAAGGACCCTCACCACCCAGGACATGCCCTCTTCTCATTACTACCATCAGGGAGGAGGTACAGGAGCCTGAAGACCCACACTCAGTGATTCAGGAACAGCTTCTTCCCCTCCGCCATCAGATTTCTGAATGGTCCTTGAACACTCCCTCGTTATTCCTTTTTTTTTGCACTTTTTATTTCTTTATGCAATTTAGAGTAATTTTTATGTCTTGCACCGCACTGCTGCCGCAATACAACACATTTCATGTCATTTAAGTCAGTGAAAATCAATCTGGTTTTGATTCTGATTCTAACATAGCCCTCGTTTTTCACGGTGTTTGTGTTTTTTTGTGGTTTTCTGGTGATTGTCTCTTTATTGCCTCAATGATTTACAAAGATTTTATATTGTCACAATTACACTTCAAATTCTGTATTTCCTATCTCCTGCCATTGACCTTTTCTTATGTGACGGAATGAGATGTATTCTTCAGGTCTGCATCAGCCAGTTTCCCCTAAAGTCGTGTATTGTTTATCTTATTTTTGAACCAAAATATGCCACCATATGTTTACATAGTACCATCCGTCTTCAGCTAGTTTATCATTGTTTTAATGGAGACACCAGAGACAGCAGATGTTGGAATCCGGGCAACAAGCAATCTGCTGGAGGAACTGACGCAGGGTTTCGATTCAAAATGTTGACATTTCCTTTCCTCCCACAGATGCTGCTCGACCTACCATTGTTTTAATATCGCTCTGCAACTTCTTTATATCTTCCAGATCACGTCCTATGCAATTTGTACAAGTGAAGCAACATTATGGATACTGCAGGGTGCAGAAAACAACTGGAATGATGAATAAGTTCATCTCTTTTTGGTGATGGTAAATGAGAAACAAATTTGACTCAAGAATGTTGCCTTGAATATTGGATTTTAACATCCACAGACAAGGCCTCTTCTGATGTGAAACACTGTAATGACACTTCAATGTTAACTCACAGCAGGTGTTCAAACACCCTTGAGAGCTTTAAATCGACAGCCCTTTAACTCAGATCTAAGCACAACCTATTGAACTAAACTCAGACTAACTGCAAATTTCAACTTGTTCACCGTCTGTGAATGCAGAAGTTGGTAAATTGGTTTATTATTGTCACATGTACAGTGAAAGACTTTGTTTTGCATGCTATCCATACAGACCATTTCATTACATCAGTGCATTGAGGTAGTACAAGGGAAAAACAATAACAGAATGCAGAATATAGTGTTACAGTTACAGAGAAAGTGCAGTGCAGGCAGACAATAAGGTGCAAGGTCACAACCAGATAGATCGTGAGCTCAAGGGTCCATCTGATGGTACTGGGGAACCGTTCAATCGTCTTACAACTACGGGATAGAAGCTGTCCTTGAGCCTGCTGGTAGGTGCTTTCGGGCTTTTGTATCTTCTGCCCTTTGGGAGGCGGGAGAAGAGAGAATGTCCGGGGTGGGAGGGGTCTTTGATTATGAACTTTGACCAAGCTTTATGCTTCCATATATTAAACAATTTCAGATCAGCTTCAGCACATTGGCGTGTAATAAGTTGTCTGCACATACAATGAAGATCATAACCGAAAATGAAAGAGTTATCTGTTAAATTCAGGTGTTTTAGTTAAATCGGAAAGAGATGAAAGTTATGTTTTATCTGTCAAATGCACTGGAAAGATGTAACTGTTTTCTTCCAGTCGGATTGTGGATTAGAGTCGGGCCGGTTGTGTGAGCCCCTTGCACCGGGAGCTCAGCTACCTCGGGAAGGAATGGGGATTGGGTGTTTTATTACATTGGGGAAAGGCCCTTTAAACTGAGGGAAGGCATTGATCAAGCGAACGTCAGAAGTGGCATTAGATAAGTAAAGAGCAGAGTTTGTGGCGAGAACCTAATTTGGCAGCAAGTTTCAGAAAACACCCTCAGCATTTCAAATATTGGACTCTTTTTTTTAGACGCTGGTTATTTCCGGCTTTATTTGCAGCTCGGCCGAACAGCCGACGACCTGGATTCCCGGCCGGTTGGTGGCGGAGCGCTCCCGGCCACCTGTCCGTCGGCCCGGGCTGCAGGTGAGTGGAGCGCGCTGGTGTGGCCGAACCTTCTGCCTTACATTTCCACAGCTGATAACACGAGAGCTGAAAACGACGAGAAGTCTGCCTGGGTTCAGGGTGTTGGTGAATACTTGGTTGCTTTGACTTATGATTTGGGCGAATTTCTTCTAGAAGTACTTCGCCTGAATGCAAAGAATGACGCAAAACCGTGAATATTCGCCAACTTGTTGATTGCGAGGTAGACAACATCAACTTACCCAAAAACTTCTAACATAGTAGAAAAAATCTTTGCAGAATACTCTGTGGTGGGTTAATTTTCTGTAAGGCATTATTTAAAGGCATTAACACCCATTGTATCACCCAAAGATATCAGTTAATGCAACGCACAGACCATAAGGTGTTCACTTTATTCCGGTGGCCATCAATTGCCATTACTCGAATACCCTGTATTGCAGGAAGACCAAACGGAATTAACACCTCGCATCTGATAGTTTACAACATTAACAAGGGGAATAACATCAGTTGTCATGGAACTCACCGCCAAGTATGTTATTGTGTCACTATCAAACAGTTAAACAACTTCAGGCATATATAACAAATTAATGTACATGTGTCCAGGAATATACCACTGAGTTAATTAATTTACACAATACTGTTCAATAGTCTACAGACAGGAATTGTTAACAAATATTCCACAACATACCGCTAGTGAAACAACGTGCCCAATATTCTGCACTGGAACAGCGGAAGGAATTATTCACCAACATGTTGTCATGTACTGCCAGTGGAAGGAATCCACCGATATCCTGTGCCGGACTGCCCAGGGGATCCACTTATCTAACCTCTCATCACAGAACCAGACAGAATAACTTCATATCCTGGAGGCGCCGAGCGGCGGTCATTACTCACCGGCTGCTCTGCTTTGGAACATCTCAGTGAATTCTGCAAGAGGTGTTTTGACAGAAATAACAGTAAACTAATTATATGTGTGTTTTCCCCAGTATTTTGACATTTTCAACGATTCGGTGGTCCGAATCAAAGGTTTCAACAGCGATTCCTCCCCTTCTTGAAATAAAACTATTAATTATTGAGCAATGAATGTTGTGTGAACTAAAGCAAAATTCCGTGGTAACATCCGTGTCCTAAACAAGGAACATGGTCTGAAAAAGGGCTTGAATCAAACTGAACAGAAACACATAATCTTGCCTTTCCGCGTATCCAGCTCACACTTTGACCTCATTTGATGTGATTCGTTGTGTCGAGACTAAATTCATTTTGGATTATTTCGTCTTGGAATCTATGTGTCACATCTTTGGAAAGAGACGGGTAATCTCACGCTGCATTACCCTTTAGTTTTTACATATACTTCGACTGAATTTATTGCTTTAGATGTAGTTTGACCGATTTATTTATTTAACAGAATCAAACTCCGGAGAGCAGCGGATTTCACGGCTTCTCGTTTTCTATAACAATCCAAATCCTCTGAAGAAATGTGTTGTGCGTTGAAGGTGTTTGGCGGTGTTGCTCCGAGGGACATGCCGCGCCTGGAGGCCAGCGTTGGTTCGCTCTGCTCGGAGCCCGGCGTCCGGGACTCGGCGCTGAGCCCGCTGCCCGGCGCCAGCTGCCCGGCCCGGGACCCGGAGCCCCGCCGGCTCGGCACTCGGCGGCGGGACGGGATTCCCCCTTCAATCCCACGGCGCAAACGGGAGTTCGTGCCGCAGGACAAGAAGGACGCCAGTTACTGGGACAAGAGGAAGAAAAATAACCACGCGGCCAAAAGGTCCCGTGAGAAGCGGCGCCTCCGGGACCTGGAGCTGGAGCGGACGGTCGTCGTTTTAATGGAAGAAAATAAACACTTGAAAACGGAACTTCTGACCCTCCGGTACCAGCTGGGGATCAGCGAGGTTCCTCCACACTCCCAGATGTGGCTGACAAACGTCCTGTCTAACTTCCTGCCTGACCTCAGGACCCTCGGGTACCCCCCCGGCCCGGTCCCGTTCACCGGACAGGGCTCCGGGACCCCGGCGGGTGCGGCCGTTCCCCCGCTCCAGGCGCGCCCCGGAGCAAGGATGGACGCCGTGTGTGTCACCAGCGTCTTGCAGCGATCCGCACTGAGAGAGGAGACGGGCTACCCCGGAGAGGGCCCGCACTTTGCGCAGAGGGATGCCGCAAGTCACCGTTCCACACCGCAGGATCGTTGCCTGCCGCTGACAGCTTCATCCCATCCCTCGGGGGACCCACACACCTCGGAGACACACGCCAGTCTTCCTCACAAACTCAGGTTCAAAACGAACGGGACCGGAGACCAAGATCTCCAGCAGCAGAGACAACGCTGTTTGAACCTGGCGCCCAACGGGGCGTCATTGGTCGAGATTTACATTGACTCTCAGAAGAACCTCCTCGCTTACGACGCACCCCAGCATCTCACTGCCTTTGGTAAGGAACCTCACCTCTGCCCCCACTTTGACCGGCGTTAAGGAGAAGTCTGCTTGTTCCCCTGGAACTTTCAAACAACACCTGGTCCCCCACGGAACTGGGTCCTGCAATAACTTACACATTAGCAGACGCTTTTCTATTCTAATGTCTTTCCTTTGGGAAGAATCCCTCTCCCGAAACATTGTGGCTTGGCTGCTAAATCCTGTTGAGAGCACATGTTCAGGATGGTCCACTGAAACCTGCAGGCAGTCTCAGACCAATCACACAACGTTCCGAGAACTCGAAATGTCAACCGTTTCTTTCTCCACGGTCGCTGCTTGATTTGCTGAGTATTCCCACCGTCTTCTGACTATTTATAATTAACAGTGCGCGTCTGTCGTTGGCGGTGCTAAATTACAATAAATATTCTTCTCGACTGCTGGACATTCCACCGACCATTTCTTCAGAGGCACATTATGGATATCACCTGGTCTGCAGTTGTTGAAAATATTGAAAATGTAATCTGTTTCAACGGACACTACAAACTCTTATTCAGCTGAAAGATTACAACTTCAAAACTTGTCACAAGTTTGGCTACAAAGGGTTAATGTCGGTCTTAGCTCTTAAAATTGAAGTATCCATGTTATGTTTTGATTTTGAACTGATTGCATGTCCATAGAAGTGTCTAGATACAATCAGATTGTGTGATAGAATCAGTATGTTTGAATGCATGAAATATTTGTAACAAATAATGTCACTAAAAAAATTGATTTGACTTAATAGCTATGGCATTGATGTGGCCTCATGATCCCAAGGTTGGGAATACTGAATTGGGAGAGGTTGGACAGGCTAGGACTTTATTCCTTAGAATGCTGGAGACTGAGAGCTGATCTTACAGAGTTGTATAAAATCATGAGCAGTATAGATAGGGTGAATGCACTCAGTCTTTTTCCCAGGGCTAGGGAATCAAGAACTAGAGGGCACAGGTTTAAGGTGAGAGGGGAGAGATTTAATAGGGACCTGAGGGGCAACTTGTCTGCACACGGGTGGTCAGTATATGGAATGAGCTGCCAGAGGAAATGGTTGAGGCAGGTACATTAACAACAGTTAAAAGACATTTGGACAGGTTTATGGATAGGAAAGGTTTGGAGGGATATGGGTCAAATGCAGGAAAATGGGACTGGGTTAGATGGGCATCTTGTTGGCATGGACGAGTTGGGCTGAAGGGCCTGTTTCCAACTCTATGACTTGATAACTTGAGACATAGAAAGCACAGATAAAATGGAAAATAGTGAAGAGGTAACCTTCAGAGTGAAGGATACCATGAGAGCAGTCGGGAGAACGATGTTGTCCTGGTGGAAACGGACAAAGGATCAGCACAGATGGAGATAAGAGACAACAAGAGACAATAAAGCATTTTCTGGAGTGATTCACAGAGCCTCTGAACTGTGACAATGCAACTGGAGAGAGAGAGAATCAATATATAAGACCTCATAGAAAAGATATTACAACAATCTCGGGGAACATTGATCTTCAAACAGGCTGGGGAAAGGCCATTGAGAGATGTAGTCTGTGGAATAAGTTCACAGAATTCTCTGGAATAATACATTGTGAAAGTGACAGTGGTACAGACTGTTGTCAAAATTATTTTGTGTAATTAAGTAATCCTGGCAATCATAATACGATAGATATAATTCAAGAGGGACACAGATCATGAGTTACAAAAATGCCAATTATGTTGTTATCAGCAAAGTTTTGATTAAGCTAAATTTATCAGTAAATAAACTACGACAAGGATTTAAAGAAATCTTTGAAATTTCTCTTTTCCAAGAAATATGATCTAAGTGACACATCTGTGGCTAATTAAGCAGGGTAAAGCGAGTGTTTAGGATATAAGAAGAGGTATATCCTATTGACACAAGAGATCGCAGCTGCTCAGTGGGTCAGGCAGCATCTGCGGAGGGAGAGGGACATTGACTGCCTGACCCACTGAGTTCCTTCAGCTGTTTGCCCTTTGAGGCATAGAATGTTACCAGGAAAACCAAGGGTTTCAGGACTGCAAACCATTATAAATGGGTGAAATATGATTAGAGGTGAGTCCTCAGGTGTTTACAATTGATGGAACCAAGTAGGAGAGTGGGTTGTGAAGAGAATGTAAAGAACACAAGGAAATAGGAGCAGAAGGAGGCCACTTGGCCCCTCAAGCCTGCCCTACCATTCACCATGATCATGGCTGACCTGCCCCAGGTCTCTCTTCCCCTGTCTGTGAGAGTTCCTCATTACCCTCAATTCCCCGATCTTTCAAAAACTTATTTACTTCTTCTTTAAATATCCTAAATGAACCAGCCTCAACAACCCACAGATTCATCGCATTTTGCAAAAAGAAATTCTTAAATGACTACTCTCTAACTTTGTATCTGTGTCCCCACATATGAGGTTCTCACACAAGTGGAGACATCTCGACACCTACCCTGTGGTGCTACCTCAGGGTCTTATATATCTCAATAAAATCATCCCTCATTCTTCGAAACTTAATAGAGTATAGATCTAATTTTGTACTCCTGGCTCGTGAGAGAACAACCCTCTCACCCAGGAATTAGCTTAGTCCCTCCAATGCCAGCAAATCCTTTCTTAGGTAAATAGACCAAAACTGTGCACAGTACTTCAGGAGTGGCCTCACCAGTGCTCTGTACAGTTGTGACAATACTTCCATATTTCCAAACTCCAACCTTCTGACAACAAAGGCCAACATACCATTTGCCTACTTAACCACTTGCTGCATCTGTCCACTAACCTGTTGTGATTTATGCACAAGAACACCTGGATCCCTCTGTACTTCACTCATCTGTAGCCTCTCTCCATTTAGATAATAGTCCGCCTTTAGATTCCTCTTACCGAAGTGCATGAGCCCACACATCCCCGCATTAAACTCCATTTGCCAGGATTTTGCCAATTCTCTCAATCTATCTATATCCTGTTGCAAAGTCAAAATCTCCTCATTGCAACATACCCTCCCAACTACCTTTGTGTCATCAGCAAACTTGGATACCTGCTGTTACGAACCAGCAACAAAAGAAACACACCGAGTCATGATTCAGTGTTAAACACTAGTTTATTAATAACTACTTATGATATTAAGAAAAGAAAAGTAAAAATGTTAGAATGTTAGAAGTAAAAATGTTAAACCTTGAACATTAACTCCAAAACTAAACTCGTCGTGTGTGTGTGTGGTAAAGTCCCAAACTCCAAGTCCAGGAATGGTTCTTAGAGTTCAGTTCCACAAGGCATAAGGTGAAACATGAGCAAAGGCTTCTTCAACAACCACCGTTGTCTGAAGATAAAACGTAGATGTAGAGAGAACATAGAGAGTAATTACGAAATCCAAATGTTCCACGATGGAACCCAAACGACACCTCAGCGTTTACTCGGTAGTGACTTCCTCACCCCGAAAAGCATCCGAATCGTGGTCGTCCACACAAATACCTGTTTCCCTCTACAGGTCAGCAACAAAGTGAACTCCACCGGATTACTCCCAATTTCCATACGTGGATTGGAGTAATAGACACAGTTATTGTTTCTCATCCATCGATAGAGAAAACTAGCAGGTTGGTGTCTCTCTCCCTTTTCTCTCTCTCTCTCCTCTGACTGACTTCGACTGACTTCTTCAACAACGTCATTATGTCCTTTATCTTCCGTTGACGTAAGCATGCCACACACACACACACACACCATGCTCTATCTTAAAGGGACATTCATGTAGTCTGTAACACCTCCCACCTAAAAAGAATTTTTTTCCAAGAAAAAATATAACTGCGCATACAGATAGTAATGTTAATAATTATCATGCTACACAATTACAGGATATCAGACTAGTAAAGATACATGTTTCCCATTTGACATTGAGAAAGACAATCAGCAATCATGTAATCTTTGCCTTTAATGTGAGTTATCCTGAGATCAAATTCTTGCAAAATTAAACTCCAGTTTAACAGCCTTCAGTTCTTGTTTTTCACTCGGCTCAGAAACACCAATGGGTTATGATCTGTATACACAGTGGTTTCTGAGCGGTGCAGACATATACACTGAAATGTTGCAAGGCTAAAATAAGCGACAGTAATTTTTTCTCTATGGTGGAATAATTCTTTTGATGCTCATTAAATTTCTTTGAAAAGTAAGCTACAGGATGGTCAATATCATCACAGTCACCCTCCTGCAACAACACAGCTCCTGCAGCTTCATCACTGGCATCTACTGCTAATGAAAATGGCTTTTCAAAGTCAGCTGATCTGAGCACAGGATGGTAGCATAAAATGGCTTTCAGCTTCTCAAATGCTTCTTGACAAGGATCTGTCCAAACAAACCTCACTCCCTTCTTCAGAAGATTAGTTAGGGGAAGAGCAGCATCAACAAAATTTTTACAAAATTTGTGAAAATATCCAACCATTCCCAAAAATCTTCTAACAGTTCTCGTACTTGTGGGAACAGGGAACTCAGATATTGCTTGAACTTTTGCCTGAACAGGAGCTAACTTGCCTTGACCTACAACATAACCAAGATATATCACAGTGGCATGGCCAAATTCACTTTTAGCCAAGTTAACTGTAAGATTAGCTTTGGAAAGTCTTCCAAACAACCTTTCTAATGCAGAGATGTGATCCTCCCAAGTATCATTCGCTGTCACTAAGTCATCAATGTAGGCATCTGTATGTTTTAGCCCATGAATCACCCAATTAATCATTCTTTGAAATGTTGCCGGAGCATTTTTCATTCCAAATGGCAAAACATTATATTCACACAATCCAGAAGGGGTTGCAAAGGCAGAAATCTCCCTTCCTCTATCTGTTCATGGAACACACCAGTACCCTTTTACTAAGTCAATCTTTGTAAGAAATTTTGCCTTTCCCACTCTGTCTATGCAATCATCCACCCTAGGAATATGGTAAGCATCTGACTTTGTTACAGCATTCACTTTCCTGTAATCTGTGCAAAGTTGAACAGTTCTATCAGGCTTAGGCACAATAACCCAGGGCGAACTCCAGTTTGAAGCAGAACATCTAATAATATCATTTTCTAACATATATTCAATGTCCTGATCAACAAGTTTACTCTTTTCCACATTCATCCAATATGGGTGTTGTGTGATTGGTTTTGCATCCCCAACGTCAACATCATGGGTATTATCAATGTTCTGTTTGTAACATCTGGGAACAGATTTTTAAATTTTAAAATTAATTGTCTCATCTGTTGTTTTTGTGAAACTTGTAAATGGTCCAACTTCGTTGCAAGGTTCTCCAGCATATTTTGTTTTTTTTAGTTTTGATGGAACAATATTTGGTCTAAATTGGCCTTCCTCAATATCAACATCAGGCTCTCTAGAAACAACCTTCATATTTCCTACCATGGCCACAACTGAACCTCTCTCATAATAAGGCTTAAGCATATTTACATGACAGAGTTGTGTTTTCTTGCATCGACCTGGTGTCTTGATTACGTAGTTTAATTCATTTACTTTAGATTCAATAACAAATGGTCCAGAAAAATGAGATTGCAATGGATTGTTCTGGCTGGGGAAAAATACTTATACGTTTTGTCCCACTACAAATGCCCTTGGCTGAGCATGTTCATCAAAACATGTCTTCATTCTCATCTGGCTGGTTTTCAAATTCTCTCTCGCCAGCTGGCAGACTCTTTCCAACCAAGTTTTAAACTTTTGGACATAATCCAAGAAACGGAAATGCACTTCCTCATTAACCCACTGTTCTCTTAACAATTCTAACGGTCCTCTCACCCGATGTCCAAACACAAGCTCAAATGGACTAAGTCCTAATGACTCTTGTATTGATTCTCTCACTGCAAACAAAAGTAAATGAACACCATTGTCCCAATCCTTTGTGTTTTCAAAGCAGTAAGTCTTCAGCATATTTTTGAGAGTAGAATGAAATCTCTCCAGAGCTCCCTGAGACTCTGGGTGATATGCAGATGATACAATCTGCTTTGCTCCCAGCTCATGGACTAGTTGTTGAAACAAATTAGACATAAAATTACTGCCTTGATCAGATTGGATTTCTTTTGGCAAATGAACCAAAGTAAAAAATTTTAAAAGAGCCTTTGACACAGTCTTGGCCTTAATATTCCCAAGTGGTATTGCCTCTGGAAATCTAGAAGTTGCACACATGAAGGTTAACAAATACTGATTTCCAGCCTTAGACTTTGGCAAAGGACCAACAGAGTCCACAATCACCTTCAAAAAGGGTTCACCAAAGCAGGAATAGGTTTCAACGGAGCCACAGGGGGTCTTTGATTTGGTTTACCTACCATCTGACATGTGTGACAGGTTCGACAAAACATCACCACATCCTTTCTCAAACCAGGCCAATAGAATTGTTTCAAGATCTTCCCTACAGTGTTATTCACACCAAAATGACCACCTAAAGGCATACTATGGGCCAGGTTTAAAATCTCATTCCTATAAACTTTAGGAACCACAACCTGATGAATAACTTCCCATTCCTCATTAACAGGGACATGAGGAGGTCTCCATTTCCTCATTAACACTCCATTTTTGCCATAATATCCAATTGGCATTTTCTCAATCTCATCACATGAGAATGCTTTTTTCTCTCAATTCAGTAAGCTCAGGGTCTTTCTTCTGTTCCACCATAAATTCTTTCCTTGACAAAGACAAATCTTTATATTCAGGCTCAGTACAAGTATTTTGATCCTCCAGTGAAGACAGAAAGGTCTCAGACAAGTCATCATAATTTTCTTCCTGTTTAGGGCTGTCACAGGGAACCACATCAGGCTGCACAGGACTGTTGGCCTTGGCTAATTCTTTAGTTCTAGCTCAAGTCACTGCACAGGATGTGTAAACATCTGGATCATTCTCAGACTCGTCAATCCTTGGTTTGGTCGTTAACCGTACCACAGGGACAAATTCTCCATCCACAAGGTCATTACCCAATAACAAAGAAACTCCTTCCACTGGTAAACTAGTTCGTATCCCTATCTCGACAGGTCCTTCTACGAACTTTGACTTTAAAACCACCTTGTGCAAATGGACGGACTTCGTGTCACCTGTAACGCCTCGCACTAGATTTACCTCACCAGTGTCAGTTTCTTCACCAAAATTTAAAACACTGCCCAGCAAGAGAGATTGGCAAGCCCCAGTATCTCTAAGGATTTTCACTGGCACCTGGGGTGACCCATCATTCAGTGAAACAAAACCCTCTGATACATAAGAACGGAATTCCTTCCTCACCTCCTCCAACTTTTCAGCCTTTATCTCTGGCAAGGACTGATCTTTAACAGCATCCCCTAAACCTTTTTGATTTTTAATTACCTGAAAGCAAGCATTGGGCACGGCTTCCTTCCTTTTCTTCAAAAGGGCACAATTAGCTATTACATGGCCAGGTTTCCTACAGTAATAACAAGTCCGCTCAGCAGGTTTCTCCAGCACTGGCTTCTTTTCATCTTTCCCTTTTTGATTACCTCCCAATTTAATCTCCGGTTTACCTGGATTGTCCTTATAACTCTTTTGAAAGGTTTTAGTTTGTCCCCATTTGGATTTATGGGTTAAAGCATAATCATCTGCCAACCTAGCAATTTCTTGTAAAGTTTCCACCTCCTTTTCATTTAAATATGTTGTTATTTCAGCTGGGACACATCTTTTAAAGTCTTCCACTAACATCAATTCTGTCAATTTATCATAATCCCCAACTACATTTTTAGCCATGCACCATTGTTCAAAATATATTCTCTTTCCATTGGCAAATTCTATGTCCATCTGATCTGCAGATTTCTTCAAGTCTCTAAATTTTTGTCTGTAAGCTTCGGGTACCAATTCATAGGCCTTCAACACAGCTTGTTTTACCTTTGTATAATCAGCTGCATCTTCAACAGACAAAGCAGAATAAGCTTTTTCAGCTTCACCTTTAATTACACTCTGTAACATAAGAGCCCATCCTTCCTTTGGCCAGTTTGAACTCACAGCAACCTTTTCAAAATGTTGGAAATACTGATCAACCTGATCTTCCTCAAAAGGAGTGACCAATCGAACCTCCCGACTGGCTAAAAAACCATCATCAGAATCAGATTCCAAACTCTTTTGCTTCATTTTTAACTCATGCTGCCACTGTTTTTCCTTCTCCTCCCTATCCAGCTCCATCCTCCTCAATTCCATCTGGGCCTTCCTTTCCTCTGCCTCAGCCTCAAACTTTAACCGAGTTAGTTCCCATTCCCGTTCAGCCTCTAACCTCAACTGAGTTAGTTTTCGTTCTCATTCAGCCTCTATCTTTGCCAGCTGCACCTGTGCCTCAGAAATCGCTGGTTCACTGCCAGGAAACTGTTTTAAACACCTTCTTTTCCACATAATGGCCAGCTATCAGTCTCTGAATATCTACCTTTCTCATAAATCGCGTTACTGCCTCAAGATGTAGCTCTGCAGCAATTTTCACCAAATCAGGCTTCCTCATCCCCTGCAATCCTCCAGGGGTGGATTTTTTCAAAAATGTATCCATTGTTGCTGGTTTCCACACACACAAACCAATTAAAAAGAATTTATCAGACTGACCACGATCAGTCGTCCACTAAGACCCCAATTTGTTCAAACTCAGACCACCAGTACCAGTCTTGAGTTCGACTTCAAACTACCCTCGTCAATCTTTGGATTGGATCCCGGACGAATCTCGTCAATCTGGGGAACGATCCCGGACGACTCTCGTTAATCTTGAGTTGGATCTCAGACGAATCTCGTTAACCTTGGGAACTATCCTGGATGAGCCCCCAATTTTGTTATGAACCAGCAACAAAAGAAACACACCAAGTCATGATTCAGTGTTAAAAACTACTTTATTAATAACTACTTATGATATTAAGAAAAATAAATGTAAAAATGTTACAATGTTAGAAGTAAAAATGTTAAACCTTGAACATTAACCCCAAAACTAAACTCGTCGTGTGTGTGTGGCAAAGTCCCAAACTCCAAGTCCAGGAATGGTTATTAAAATTCAGTTCAGCAAGCCGTAAGGTGAAACATGAGCAAAGGCCTCTTCAACAACCACCGTTGTCTGAAGATAAAACGTAGATGTAGAGAGAACATAGAGAGCAATTACGAAAACAAATGTTCCACAATGGAACCCAAACGACACCTCAGTGTTTACTTGGTAGTGACTTCCTCACCCTGAAAAGCATCCGAATCGTGGTCGTCCACACAAATACCTGTTTCCCTCTGCAGGTCAGCAACAAAGTGAACTCCACCAGATTACTCCCAATTTCCATACGTGGATTGCAGTGACAGACACAGTTATTGTTTCTCATCCATCGATAGAGAAAACTAGCAGGCTGGTGTCTCTCTCTCTCTCTCTGTCCTCTGACTGACTTTGACTGACTTCTTCAACAACGTCATTACGTCCTTTAGCTTCTGTTGACGTAAGCACACCACACACACACACACACACACACACACACACACACACACACACACACACACACACACACACACACACACACACACACACACACACACACACAACCATGCTCTATCTTAAAGGGACATTCACTTAGTCTGTAACACTGCCCTTTGCCCCTCCTCTTGGTTGTTAATATAAATTGGAAATACTGGAGGGTAAGAACTGTTCCTCGGGACACTCCACAGGCTACATCCTTCCAGTCTGAGAAAGAGCTGTTTATCCTGACCCTCTGTCTTCAGTGCAATAACCAATCTTCAATTCTGGAGTAATGTTCTGTATGTAACAAGGAGATAAAGCAGACCAATGAATGGGTATGATAAAGGCAGATGGACTATAATGTAAGAATGTGTGAATTTAGGAAAGAACACAATTCGAACAAAAAAAATTCCATTGTAGTGGAAAGTGGTTGCAGTGTTGCTATGGTGAGGCAGTGATTAGGGTTGTGCCGGTTGGTTCAAGAACCGAATGGTTGAAGGGAAGTAGCTGTTCCTGAACCTGGTGCTGTGGGGTTTCAGGCTTCTGTACCTCCTGCCCGATGGGAGCTGCAAGAAAATGGCATGGCCCGGATGGTGGGGATCTTTGATGATGGATGTTGCCTCCTTGAGGCATCGCCTCATGTAGATACTACCGATGGTGGGGAGGGATTGTGCCCGTGATGTATTGAGCTGAATCCACTACTCTCTGCAGCTTCTTTCATTCCTGTGTATTCAAATTGCCGTACTATAAAGTCATAGAATCATAGAGTTACACAGCACAGAAACAGGGCCCTCAACCCATGCCGACCAAGATGCCCCATCCAAGCTAGTTCCATTTGCCAGCATTTGGCCCGTAACCTTCTAAACCTTTCCTATCCACGTACCTGTCCAAATGTCTTCTAAAAGTTGTTATTGTACCTGCCTCAACCACTTCCTCTGGCAGCTCGTTCCACAAAGATACCACGCTTTGTATAAAAAAGTTGCCCCTCGAGTTCCTCTTAAATCTTTCCCCTCTCACCTTAAACCTATGCCCTCTGGTTCTTGATTCCCCAACCCTGGAGAAAAGACTGTGTGCGTTCACCTGATCTTTACCCCTCATGATGAAATCACCCGTGCATCTTACTGTTCTCAGATGTCCTGTGCTGGTACTCACTCTGTTCCCAGAGCTCTGTGGCTGGAATGGGTTGTTCCTCAGCTTTCTCCAGCCCTCTAACACTGGGGAAGTGTTGTGTGCTTCACTATTCCCATTTTTCATATTTCCTTACAACAGTGGAAGAGGCTATTTAATCCATCAAATCTTTGCCAGCTTCCAGAGCATTCCTTTCAAATCCCAATCACCCTGTTTACTTTTCTGTAACTAATTCTTTCTTCCCTCCCACCCACCCACCCCTACCCCGTCACTCACCACCTACCTACACAAAGGGCAATTTACAGTAGCCGAGTAACCCAACAGCACATCTGTGGGATGTGGAAGGAAATCAGAGCTCAGGAACAAGTGGCTTGTCCAGCACAACCCAGCACGTCCATTGGGAACATGGTCATCGACAGCACCTGAGGCCGGGATCGAACCCTGGTTACAGGAGCTGTAAGGGACCTTTGTGCTGCCCCAGTGCGACTAGTGTTCTTCAGGGATGTGCTGGGTGCTTCAATATTCCCAGCTACCCTCTGCTGGGACATCCTGTGTCCCACACTGTTCCTCATACTCTGGGATTGGGCTGTGCTAAGGTCTTCATCTTTTGGATGTGCCGGAACTTTTTTTGGTCAAAGTATTCTGAGCCTCGGGGTATCCCATACTTTGCTGTCACCTGTGTTGCAGAGTTGGAGCTCCCTTCCTTGTCATTTTTTCGTTGATGTTGGTAGCAGGATCAGTTCTGTATTTAAAGGACCAGCAGTTAGGACAACTGATCAATCAATGGTTACAGGAGGTCAGAAGATCATTGAAAGTGAAATAAATACATAGATTGGTCACTTTCACACAAGCAGTGGAAGGACGGTTCATCCTTAGAGTTCAGCATTGTCAGAGAACATTTTTTCTTTCAAAATTCAATGTCTTAATTTATTTATTAGTGAATTGTGCAGAACCCTGGTTGGCATGTTGAACTGAAGAGAGGGGGAGAGTTAAGGAAATGTTCAATGTATAAAATCTTGCCATATGAACATTGAATCTTTGAGAATTTCAGGAAGCAGGTTTGTTTCTTCCTGAACAAGGCCGATTAAAGAATGTATAAATTGGCAAACCCATTACAAGGTATAACTTGTACCCAGGCACTCTTGGTGTCAATAGGAATGCACACCAGCAAAACAGTCCCGGAGTATCCAATCATGTGCAAGGGGAATGCAGATACAGGTTGTACGATATTCCAACAGGCTATTGTCAGGATGGAAGCAAAAATGTCACCTTTATTGATAAATTAATAGGTAAATTGGTTTATTATTGTCACATGTACCGAGGTGCAGTGAAAAACTGGTCTAGCATACTGTCCATACAGATCAATTCACTACAGAGTGCATTGAGGTAGTACAAGGTAAAAACAATAACAGAATGTAGAATAAAGTGTTACAAGGGCAGGCACGGTAGTGTAGTGGTCGGCGTAAAGCTAGTACAACGCCAGCAACCCGGGTTCAATTCCGGCCACTGTCTGTAAGGAGTTTGTACATTCTCCCCGTGTCTGCGTGGGTTTCCTCCGGGTGCTCCGGTTTCCTCCCACATTCCAAAGACGTACAGGTTAGGAAGTTGTGGGCATGCTATCTTGGTGCTGGAAGTGTGGTGACACTTGTGGGCTGCCCCCAGAGCACTCTATGCAAAAGATGTATTTCACTGTGTGTTTCGATGTACGTGTGACTAATAAAGGAATCTTATCTTATTTTAGAGAAAGTGCAGTGCAGGTAGACAGTAAGGTGCAAGGTCACAATGAGGTAGATTGTGAGGTCAAGAGTCCATCTTATCCTACTAGGGACCATTCAATAGTCTTACAACTGTGGGATAGAAGCTGTCCTTGAGCCTGGTGGTATGTGCTTTCAGGCTTTCGCATCTTCTGCCTGATGGGAGGGGGGAGAAGAGAGCATGTCCAGCATGGGTGGGGTCTCTGATGACATTGGCTGCTTTACCAAGGCAGCGAAAAGTATAGACAGAGTCCACGGAGGGGAGGCTGGTCTCAGTGACATGCTCTGTGTCCACAACTCTCTGCATTTTCTTGCAGTCACGGGCAGAGCAGTTTCCATACCAAGCCATGATGAATCCAAACAGGATGCTTTCTATGGGGCATCGATAAAAGTTGGTGAGGGTCAAAGGGGACATGCCAAATTTCTTTAGCCTCCTGAGGAAGTAAAGGCATCGGTGCACCTTCTGGCCATGTTGTTAATGTGGTGGACCACGTGATTGGACAGGCTATTGATGATGTTCACTCCTAGGAACTTGAAGCTCTCAATCCTCTCGATCTCAGCACCTTTGATGTAGACAGGAGTATGTGCATCGCTCTCCTTCCTGAAGTCAATGACCAGCTCTTTTGTTTTGCTGATATTGAGGGAAAGGTTGTTGTCATGAAACCATATCACTAAGCTCTCTATCTCCTTCTTGTAGTCTGAATCATTGTTATTTGAGATACGGCCCACTACAGTGGTATCATCTGCAAATTTGTAGATTAGAGCAGAATCTGGCCGCATAATCATGAGTGCATAGGAAGTAGAGTAGAGGGCTGAGGACGCAGCCTTGTGGGGCACCAGTGTTGTGAATAATAGTGGCAGAGGTATTGCTGCCAATCCTCACCGATTGCGGTCTGTTGGTCAGGAAGTCAAGGATCCAGTTACAGAGGGAGGCGTTGAGTCCCAGGTCTTGGAGTTTGGTGATGAGTTTGCTTGGAATAATAGTATTGAAGGCAGAGCTGTAGTCAATAAACAATAGTCTAACATAGGTGTCTTTACTGTCCAGATGCTCCAGAGCTGAGTGTAGGGCCAAGGAGATGGCATCCACTGTGGACCTGTTTCAGCGGTAGGTGAATTTCAATGGTTCAAGGTTGACTGTGAGGCTGGAGTTAATGAGTGCCATGACCAGCCTCTCGAAGCACTTCATGATGGTGGATATAGTCATTCAGGCATGTTACCTTGTTTCTCATAGGTACTGGGATGATAGTGGTCTTCTTAAAGGAGGTGGGGACCTCAGATTGAAACAAGGAGAGGTTAAAAATGTCTGCAAATACCCCTGCCAACTGATCTGCACAGGCTCTAAAGACACATCCAGGGACACCATCTGGGCCAGGTGTTTTCCGCAGGCTCACTCTCAGGAAGACTGATCTTACTGATCTAAACATGGGAACAATTTTGCACAGTTTTGGTCACACTGTTATAGGAAGGATGTGGTTAAACTGGAGAGTGTGCAGAAAAGGTTTGCGTGGATGTTGCCAGGACTAGAGGGCCTGAGTTATAGGGAGAGGTTGGCCAGGCTGGGTCTTTATTCCTTGGGATGTAGGAGAATGAGGGCTGACCTTATAAAAGTGTTTAAAATTATGAGAAGCACAGATAAAGTGGACGGTAAAAGTCTTTTCCCCAGGGCAGGGGAGTATAAAACCAACAAGCATGGGTTTAGGGTGAGATGGGAAAGATTTAAAAGGGACCTGAGGGGCAACTTTTTCACACAGAGGGTGGTGGGTATATGGAACGAGCTGCCAGAGGAAGTGGGTGAGGCAGGTACAACAGTATCGTTTAAGAAGCACTCGGATAGGTACATGGAGGGGGCGGGGCCTGGAGGGATATGGGTCGAATGCAGGAAATTGGGACTAGGTGGATGGACCCTGTGGTCGGTATGGACTAGTTGGGCTGAATGGCCTATATCCGTGCTGTATTGCTCTATGACTCTTTGACTCTAACAAGTGATCATTACAATGAGGATGGCAGAGGGGCTGGGAAATACCTCAGGGTGCAAAATAGACCAAAGAAAGAAGTTATCTGGTCTGGGGAGATGAAATCCTGAACACTTATAGCATGCTGTAAAGTGATACAAGCACCACAGATGAATGAAGATATACCAATCCACTGTCCTTCTCACTGAGACACCAGAGAGACCTCCAAGCTTTGGAAGCAATGCTGAATGTAACCACATAAATGAATTCCACCATTACAGACCCAGTGGAAGGTGCTGTAGATGTGGCTGCCCTACAGGTTAAGGTCCTCAGGCTTCTTCACAATCATTTTGTTGCCACCATTCTGTTACAGACCCATTCCTCTTCTACACCAAGGTGAGGCAAGCTTGGGACATAACGTCCATTGCCCCAAATGGTTGCCCACCTGACACTGTACCCCACAGTTTGTTTCAGCATGGCCTTCAGTGAGGTCTTCAGCCGGAGGTCCACCTCTGAGAACTTTGGAAAATAAATAATGCTACGGACTCTGGAAGAACTCGGCCAGTCAAGCAGCACCTGACGAAGGAGAAACTAGTCAACATTCCGGGTTGAAGACCGGGTTCTCTTCCCACAGATGCTGTTTGACTGGTTGAGTTCTTCCAACATCTCTTTCTGTCCTGGAACGCTGGAGTGGCACGGCGCAGCACAGCAGGTGGCTCACTGCAGAAATCTGGCTGCACTCACAGAACAGTGCGCACCGCCAGTGAGGCCCCACCCACGGACTCATGAGCTGTCAAAGCTGTCAAAGTGATGTCAGCCATCAAATGTTTGTGAACATCCTTGACATTCACAAACATTCAGTAACATTCGGGACATGTAAAAAACATTGCTTAGATAAGCAAGCTTTTTACATTAAGAAAGCTAAAAAATACACCCATGCAATAAAGTCAATTAAAATCATTAAAACTAACTTAAATCAGTCATTCGTTCATTTAATTTCATTCATTTAAATGTGGACAGCCATGGTTGGGCCAGGTTAAACCAATGCAGCGGTCCAGGTGAGAGTGGTCCAGATGAAGTCCCAATGAAGGGTCTCGACCTGAAACATCGACTGTCCACTTGGAGGCATAGATGCTGCCTGACCTGCTGAGTTCTTCCAGCGCTTTGTGTGTTAAACCAATGCAGCACAGGATAGGTGAGCATTGCAGGCAGCAGGGTGGAGGATGCTAGTTGTAGCACTGACACTGGTGGAAGATCTGCTCCATTGGGGCAGAGAGTTTTCTAGCAGTTCTTCTTGTTCTCAGTAAAGGCCACTGGAATTGCCCATTGGAATTCACATTCAATATAGAATGGATGGAGAGCTCTTTATTCTTAATTGCTTCTGCACAAAACTTGGATCTCCACAGCATTCCTTCTAGAGACCAAAAGCAGCACCACCCTTGTGCACACTGGGAATGATCTTCAGTCTGCACTTAGGTAGTCAATGATTCTGATTAACATGGAGGAGAGTAGGATTCTGCCTCAGGCCTTACATATGACCCACCACTGATACAGTTGAGCATCTCTGTAAACTCCTCTGTCACAGTGCGAACACTGTCTATGTGATTCAATACAGAACCTCACGCACCTGAGCCTTCTGCGGGTTACTGTTCTAATGCATTTTCACTGATCATGAACTATACATAGAGCATAGAACACTACAGCACGGTACAGGCCCTTCGGCCCACAATGTTGTGCCGACATTTTATCCTGCTCTCAGATATATCTAACCCTTCCCTCCCACATAGCCTTCCATTGTGATCACAGAGGATGTAAGATCAGTCTTCCGGAGAGTGAACACGAGGAAAGCACCTGGCCCAGATAGTATCCCTGGCCGTGTGCTCTCAGATCTTGTGCTGATCAGCTGGCAGAAGTATTTGCAGACATATTCAGCCTCTCCCTGCTTCAATCTCAGGTTCCCTCCTGTTTTAAGAAGACCACTATCATCCCGGTACCAAAGAAAAGCAAGGTAACATGCCTCAATGACTACCGACCAGTGGCTCTGACATCCACCATCATGAAGTGCTTTGAGAGGTAGCTCATGGCTTGCATCAGCTCCAGCCTACCAGACAACCTGGACCCATTGCAATTCGCCTATCGCCGAAACAGGTCCACAGTGGATGGCATGTCCCTGGCCCTACAGTCAGCTCTGGAGCATCTGGAAGGACACATACGTTAGACTATTGTTTATTGACTACAGCTCTTCCTTCAATACAATTCCCCATTTCTCATTTCTATTTCCCTTTCCTTGGAGCAGACTCGATGGGCCGAATGGCCTGCTTCTGCTCCCTTGTCTTGTGATCTTGTGAATAATCCCAAGTAAGCTTGTCACCAAACTCCGAGACCTAGGACTCAACACCTCCTTCTGTAACTGGATCCTTGACTTTCTAACCAACAGACTGCGATCAGTGAGGATAGGCAGCAATACCTCCGGCACGATTATTCTCAACACTGGTGCCCCACAAGGCTGTGTCCTCAGCCCTCTACTCTACTCCCTATACACTCACGACTGTGTGACCAGATTCTGCTCTAATTCCATCTACAAGCTTGCAGATGATACCACTGTTGTAGGCTGTATCTCAAACAGCGGTGAGTTGGAGTACAGGAAGGAGATAGAGAGCTTAGTGGAATGGTGTCATAACAACAACCTTTCCCTCAATGTCAGCAAAATAAAAGAGCTGGTCATTGACTTCAGGAAAAGGGGCGGTGTTCATGCACCTGTCTACATCAATAGTGCTGAGGTCGAGAGGGTTGAGAGCTTCAAGTTCCTGGGAATGAACATCACCAACAGCCTGTCCTGGTCAAATCACGTAGAAGCCACTGCCAAGAACGCTCACCAGCACCTCTACTTCCTCAGGAGACTAAAGAAATTTGGTTTGTCCCCTTTGACTCTCACCAACTTTTACTGATGCACCACAGGAAGCATCCTATCTGGATGTATCACGGCTTGGTATGGCAACTGCTCTGCCCAGGACCGCAAGAAACTGCAGAGAGTTGTGGACACAGCCCAGCGCATCACGGATGCCAGCCTCCCCTCCTTGGACTCTGTCTTTACCTCTCGTTGTCTTGGTGAAGCAGACAGCATAATCAAAGACCCCACCCACCCGGGACATTCTCTCTTCTCTCCTCTTCCATCAGGTAGAAGATACAGGAGCCTGAGGGCACGTACCACCAGACTTAAGGACAGCTTCTACCCCACTGTGATAAGACTATTCAACGGTTCCTTTATACAATGAGATGGACTAGGACCTCACGATCTACCTTGTTGTGACCTTGCACCTTATTGCCCTGCACTTTCTCTGTAGCTGTGACACTTTACTCTGTACTGTAACTGCTTTTACCTATACTACATCAATGCACTTTATACTAACTCAATGTAACTGCACACTGTGTAATGAATTGACCTGTACAATCGGTTTGTAAGACAAGATTTTCACTGTACCTCGGTACAAGTGACAATAATAAACCAAGACCAATATCAATTTCTCTATCATTCATGTGTCTATCTAAGAGTCTCTTAAATGTCCCTAAAGTATCTGCCCCCACAACCTCTGCCGGCAGTGCGTTCCACGCACCCACCACTCTCTGTGTAAAAGAACCTACCTCTGACATCCCCCTTACACCTTCTTCCAATCATCTTAAAATTATGCCCCCTTGTGTTAGCCATTGTTGCCCTGGGAAAAAGTCTCTGACTGTCCACTCGATCTATGCCTCTTATAACTCAACCTATCCTCATAAGACATCCTCTCCAATCCAGAAAGCATCCTGGTAAATCTCCTCTGCACCCTCTCTAAAGCTTCCACATCCTTCCTATAATGAGGCGACCAGAACTGAACACAATACTCCAAGTGTGGTCTAACCAGAGTTCGGAAGAGCTGCAACATTACCTCATGGCTCTTGAACCCAATTCCCCGACTAATGAAGGCCAACACACCATACATCTTCATAACAGCCCTATCGACCTGCGCGGCAACCTTGAGGGATCTATGGATGTGGACCCCAAGATCCCTCTGCTCCTCCACACTGCTAAGTGTCCTGCCATTCACCTTGTACTCTGCCTATAGGACACTTAGATCCAGGTCTGTAATGCATCATCCTGACAGTCTCCTATGGATGCAAAACCTGATGGTCTACAACAATACCTCAAGTAGCCTATACTCCCTCTGTAAATACTGTATCTACAGTCTAGAAAGGGACCATCATTGACATATCCAAAAGGTTCTTCAAATCAAGTGGAGAGACTGGCGCACTAATAACTCACCAAAGCTAATATCACTGGCATTGAACCAATGATGCTCAAGCACCAACTCTGCTGGACCAGACACTGTATGGAGTTGCCAGATTATTGTCCCTCTGAATAAGCCCCCCACTCCAAACTCACCCATGATCAGGGATCCTATGGTGGACAGGAGAGCTACAAAGACTTACAGAAAGCAAATAAAAAAAAAATACAGACATTACAAGCCAGGAGGAGGAAACCACCAACTGGAGGAGAAGCCCTCTGGCCTCAGTGTTGAAAAAGGAGAGAGAGGAAGGGAAAAGGACCTTCTGCCAGCAGCATCTGCCCTGCAGGGAGGTGTCAGTACCTTCCACGGATGGGTACGTGGTTGATCAGATTCTGTGGATCTGTGAGGGACATCATCCTCAAATCAAAGGATCGCGGACTGCAACGTGTCGACGTATTATACTCTATCCTGAAACTAACTCCATTGACTTCAACAGATGAATTTCAGAGTACAACGTGTTGATGTTATAATGAGCACAGTCAGGTCCACAACCGGGGAAGAATTTCTAAGCTTTTTGAATAATTTGAGGAGAACTTCCATGAATGACGGAGACAGGAATAGAGGGTAAAGCTTTCAGAACTTAAAGGAGGAAGGAATAGAGGAGGCTGAAGTGCAATGTTAACACTGGCTTACACTGAGTGGGTTGGGTGGTCATTTCCTATGAAGACAAGAGAGACTGCAGGTCTGGAATCGAGAATAAAAAGAGAACGTTGGAAAAACTCAGCGTGTCAAGCAGCATCTGTGGAGGCAAAAGGTTGTAAGTTGACGTTTCGGGTCGAGACCCTGCATCAGGACTGAGCTCTTCCAGTGTCGTATTTTGGTTTTTCTTATGTTGTGAGTTTTATTTAATTCTATGTAACACATTGAATGAATCCCTGGGTAGAGTAATGAAGAGGCAAAACCCAGAACCATTTGTCAGAACTGTTGAATTCTTACTTACTTATTTATATATTTATTATAGCACAGAAGAAAGGCATTTAGCTCATCAAATGCATGCTGGCTCCCAGCAGATGAATCCGATCAGTACCGTTCCCCCTCCTGTCTCCAGTAGCCCTGTATATTATTCTCTCACTCACATGTCCATCAGCTCCCCCTTTGATTCTTTTGTCACTTACTCACACCAAGGGATCATTTACAGCAGCCAATTAACCTACCAACATGTCTCTGGGACATGGGAGGAAACTGTGCCCCTGGCAATAGCCATGCAGTCAGGGGGAGAGCGTGCAAACTCCGCACAGACAGCGCCTGAGGTCAGGACTGAACCTGCACTAGTCTGATAGATCTGCCAATTGGAGTTTCCATTTTTGATCTGCATCTATTTTATAAATTGTAAAACTACTTAATGCAAACAACAGCTATCCACACTAATTGGAATAAGCTGTTATATGTAAAATGCGTCAGGATCAATATCAAACGCATAACAAACTTGATTTCATTAATTTAACCTCAACATAATTTGCTTATGACAGAGAAATTAAACCAACTAACAAGATAAGAACAGGTGAAGCACCTTCCATACAGCCCATCAAGCTTACAATAAACTATAGCCCCCAGTGGCATTACCACAGCTGGGGAGGTTAAATAAATAAAATGTGGGAACCATTGAACCACTGAAATGTCATTAAAACTCTACACACTCTCCTGCAGTGCAGTGCCTAAACCTGAACACAATAGTCTAGATAGGGACTGACCAAGGCAACTGCAAACTTTTTCTGTGGGCCTGTTACAATCAAGGCTAACATTACATTTATCTTTTTTTATAATTACGTTTTGTTCCTGGTGCTTGTCTAACTGGACTCTCCAAATATGGCAATGAATGTTGAAAAACTTAAAAACTTAACAAGGCTCACAAAATAAATCAAGCTTCCACTGCTTGATTTCCACTTTAAACACTTCAATGCCTGCAACACATATATTGTAATATGTGCAGAACTCAGAGCAGTGATGTGTATAAATATAATGCGGGGTTTCTGTCAAAATTTGCACCAAAGATTACTTTTCACAGCTTTGAATAAAATCAGCCCTTATCAATAGTAGAATCTAAGTAACAACAGGATGCACTCGAGGTGACATGATCAGTTTGCTGAACCGCAGGTTTACTTTGAACATCACAAAATGCAACCTGTGTATCTTACACCTTTCTTAACAAGTCCTATTCAAGAGAAATCAGCTTTTTGATTGGAAGGGAAGTTACAGTAAAATCAGCCAAAGGATGATGAAGAACTCCTGAATAATTCCAAATCCTTGAGCAATTTCTTTAGAACTTCTCCTTGTGCTTCAAGTCCATGAGCTGCAGCATGCAGTCGACATTTGCCTCCACACAGTTGTAGGCTGAGCTGCAAGCTATTGTCAACTTCTTCACTGAACCCCATACATTAACATTCACAAAGCATCTCCCACCAACTTGTTCCTGCTGCTCATTGCTGACCTCCAACAATGAAGGTCCACAATGAGACCCTGGTGAACATGGACCATTTCGCAAATCTCAGGAGCCAACTCCAGGCAAAGGCAGACTCTCACCGAGTTTTACAGATGCACCATAGAGAACTTCCTATCCAGATGCGTCGCAGCTTGGCACGGCAACTGCTCTTCCTAAGACCACAAGAAATTGTAGAGAGTTGTAAATGCAGCCCAGTCTATCACACAAACCAGCATCCCCTCCATTGACTCTGTCTACATTTTCCACTGCCTCGGGAAATTAGCCAACATAATCAAGGACCCCTCCCACCCTGGTCGCTTTTTCTTCTCCCCCCTCCCACTGGGCAGAAGATACAAAAGCTTGAGAGCATGTACCACCAGGCTTAAGGACAGCTTCTATCCCATTGTTATCAGACTCTTGAATGGACCTCGCATATGCTAAAAGAACTTTTGATCTTCCAATCTACCTCGTCGTGGCCCTTGCACTTTATTTATTGACCTGCACTGCACTTTCTCTGTAACTGGAACACTATACTCTGCATTCTGTTTTCCTTTTTACCACCTTGATGTACTTATGTAGAGAATGATCTGTCTGGATGGCACACACACAAAAGTTTTTCACTGTGTCTTGGTACTCATGACAATAGTAAACCAACACCTTTTCCAATCCTAATTCCAATTCACCATTACCTTCACTGCAGCACCACAGCCTTTAGCCAAGCCAGGAAAAGAATGACAATCAAGACCTGAGACGTGACACACTCATGGCCTATCCGGCTCTCTATGCCTCTGAGTCAGAGATGAATGCCTCAGGCATCTTAATGCACCATCACCAAACTCTCCAGGATAAGCAGATGAAAGTCAACTTCTTTTCACAGGCCCAACACCAGACTCCTGAAACAGACTTTCTATTCTGAACTCCATCATACACACAGGAAAACAGGAGCAGGAGGAGGCCACTCAGCCCCTCTAGCCTGTCCCACCATTCAACATGACCAAGGCGGATCTGGCCCAGGCCTCAGCTGTGCCAATTCCTCACAGTCCTCCTTTCTGCACTCTTCCAAATATCTATCCACCTTCTCTTAAAATACCTTCAGTGATCCAGTCTCCATAACCCTCCTGGGCAAAGAATTCTAGCGATTCACTGAAGGATATCATTAACCTGGGAAGAGCGCAAAGAAGATTTATGAGAATGTTGCCAGGATTCAAGGGCCTGAGTTATAGGGAGAGGTTGGGCAGGCTAGGACTTTATTCCTTGGAATGTAGGAGACTAAGGCGTTACCTTACAGAGATGTATAACATCATGAGGGACAGAGATAGGGTGAATGCACACAGTCTTTTTCCCAGGGCAAGAGACTCAAAAACTAGAGGGCATAGGTTTAAGGTGAGAGAGAAAAGGTTTAAGAGGGACCTGAGTGGCAAATTTCTCCAGAATACTGCTGGAGAAAGTAGTTGAGGCAGGTACAATAACAGTGTTTAAAAGACATTTGGATAAGTGCATGGATAGGAAATGTTTCAAGGAATATGGGCCAAACATGGCCAAATGGGACTAGCTTAGGCGGGCACCTTGGTCAGCATGGACCAGTTGGGCTGAAGGGTCTGTTTCCATGCTATGTTATTCTATGATCATGACTCGATGACACTATGATTCTATTCACCTGCTGTCTATGAGAAGAAATTCCTATGTTCCTCAGTTTTAAATGACTGCCCCCCTTATCTTGTAATTTCTGTGCACAGTGGAGCAGCAGGTGGTGCCGATGCCTCACAGCTCCAGAGACCCTGGTTCAATCCTGACCTCTGGTGCTGTCTGTGTGGAGCTTGCATATTCTCACTGTGACTGTGTGGGTTTCCCCTGGGTGCCTCAATTTCCTCCCATTTTCCAAGGACATGCAGATTGATAGTTTATATGGTCCCTAGTGTGTGAGTGAGTGGGAGAATCTGTGGGCAGTCGATGGGAATGTGTAGGAAATAGGTTGCAAGGACACTAATTGGGCAACGGGGTAGCTCTGGGACCCAGCTTAGACCTGATGGAGCAAACTGGCCTCCTTCATTCAAAATTCTCCCACCAGTAGAGACATCTCAATGTTGACCTTGTCGTGCCCCTTGAGGACCATGAGCGTCCATCCCTCGTTCTTCTAAACTCCAAAGAATACAGGTCTAACCATTCGTGATACACAACCCTCTCATCCCAGGAATTCGCGCAGTGAATCTCCTTTGAACTGCCTCCAATACCAGTGTATCCTTTCTTAAATACGGGGAGCAAACTGTACACAGTAATCTTGGTGCGGCCTCACCAACACCTTATACCATTTTAACAGTGTTTCTAAACTCCAACCCCCGAATAATAAAGGCCAATGTGCCATTTGCCTTCTTAACCACTTGCTGCAGCTGCCTGCTAACTTTTTGTGTTTCCTGCAGAAGATCACCAGATCCCTCCATTCCCCAATCTCAAAAAGACCCAGGCTACTGAACTCCGTCGTGGCAAGTGTTGCCAAGAGGAAGATTTGAAGGCTCTCCTCAAAGCTTCTGTAAAACACTGAAACTTCCCACTGATTCCTGGGAATCAGTGCTCTGTAACTGCTAAAAATAGAGAAAGAGCATTTGGGTTGACAAAGACTAACTCAGGTTCTCTGGTTAGGAGCACACAGGGACTAATATAAACGGCAGAAGGAATAGACCACTTCCCAAACTACCCACACACCAGTGTCCGCAAACACCTCCTGCCTCACCTGTGACGGAGTCTGCAGCTCCCACGTTGGCCTCATCAGTCACCTCAGGACCCACTGAGGTAGCAACAAATCATCCTCCATCCCAAGGGACTATTTAAGAGGTATTCATTGAATATTGAAATGCATGTCCATTCTTTTTCCTGAAATCATTCTCTTTAATACTCTGCCTATCAAATAGCTGTGGATTGTGAAGGTAAGTGAACAAGGGCTGCGGTACCGTGTTCGTTACACTACTGGATGAAGAATCCCAAGATCTGGTGGAATGAGACGGGAGTTCAGATCTCATAGCTGCTGAGTTTAAATTCATTTAAAAAATCTGAATAAAGAGTGTATATCAGTGATGTTGCCCATGAAACCGTTGGATACTCATTAAAACTCACTGGGTTCCTTAAAGTCCTTCAGGAAGGAAATCTACTGGGCATTATGTGAGACCTGATAAGACCAGAAGGCCAGAAGACATAGGAGCAGATTTAGGCCATTCGGCCCATCGAGTCTGCTCCATCATTCGATCACGGCTGATTTATTTTTCCCTCTCAACCTCATTCTCCTGCCTTCTCCCCGTAACCTTTGACACCCTTACTAATCAAGAACCTACTAACCTCCGCTTTAAATACACTCAATGACTTGGGCCTCCACAGCCATCCGTGGCAATGAATTCTACAGATTCACCACCCTCTGGCTAAAGAAATTCCTTCTCTATTCCTGTTCTAAAAGGACATCTTTCTATTCTGAGACTGTGCCCTCTGGTCCGAGACTCTCCCACTACTGGAAACATCCTCTCCACGTCGCCTCTAACCAGGCCTTTCAATATTCAGTAGATTTCAATGAGATCACCACTTATCCTTCTAAACTGCAGTGAGTACAGGCCCAGAGCCATCAGACACTCCTCATATGTTAATCTTTTCATTCCTGGGATCATTCTCGTAAACCTCCTCTGGACCTTGTCCAATGCCAGCACATCCTTCCTTAGATATGGGGCCCAAAACTGCTCACAATACTCCAAATGTGGTCTGACCAACGCCTTATAAGTCCTCAGCATTACATCCTTGCTTTTATATTCTAGTCCTCCCAAAATGAATGCTAACATTGCATTTGCCTTCCTTACTACTGACTCAACCTGCAAGTTAACCTTCAGGGAATCCTGCACTAGGACTCCCAAGTCCCTTTGCACCTCTGATTTCTGAATTTCTCCCCATGTAGAAAACAGTCTACACCTTTATCCCTTCTACCAAAGTGCATGACCGTACACTTCGCTACACTGTATTCCATCTGCCACTTCTTTGCCCATTCTCCCAACCTGTCCATGTCCTTCTGCAGACTCCCTGCTTCCTCAGCACTACCTGCCCCTCCATCTATCCTTGTATCATCCACAAACTTGGCCACAAAGCCATTAATTCCATCATCCAGATCATTAACATATAACGTGAAAAGTACCGGACACAACACTGACCCCTGCGGAACACCACTAGTCACCGGCAGCCAACCAGAAAAGGCCCCCTTTATTCCCACTCTTTGCCTTCTATCAGTCAGCCCGTCTTCTAACCATGTTAGTACCTTTCCTGTAATACCAAGGGCTCCTATCTTGTTTAGCAGCCTCACGTGCAGCACCTTGTCAATGGCCTTCTGAAAATCCAAGTAAACTACACCCACTGACTCTCCTTTGTCTATCCTGCCTGTTACTTCCTCAAAGAATTCCAACAGATTTGTCAGGCAAAATCTCCCCTGAAGGAAACCATGCTGACGTCAGCCTATTTTATCACGAGCTTCCAAGAACCCTGAAACCTCATCCTTAATTTTGGACTCTAAAATCTTACCAACCACTGAAATCAGGCTGACCGGCTTATAATTTCCTGTCTTTTGCCTCCCTCCCTTCTTAAAGATTGGAGCGACACTTGAGATTTTCCAGTCTTCTGAAACCATTCCTGACTCCAGTGATTCCTGAAAGATCACCACTAATGCCTCCACAATCTCTTCAGCTACCTTTTTCAGAAACGTGGGGTGTAGTCCATCTGGTCCAGGTGACTTATCCACCTTCAGACCTTTCAGCTTCCCAAGCACCTTCTCCTTAGTAATAGCGACTGCACTCACTTCTGCCCCCGACAGGATGTTAGGATAGCGGATGACGTATATAGAAACATGTTTAAGATAGTGTGTAGTGAGGATGGTAAGAAGGACAGGCAGGTGAAAAGTCAGGATAATTTTCTGAACAATAGAAGTACAACAAAATCAATAGCAGATACTGGACTAAATGTACTATATTTAAATGCATGTAGCATTAGGAATAAAGTAGATGACCTAGTGGCACAACTACAGGTTAATAAATAGGACATTGTGGCAATCACTGAGTCATGGCTTTATGACGGATGTGATTGGGAACTGAATGTCCAGGGGTACACAGTGTTTAGGAAGGATAGGCGGGTAGGCAGAGGGGGAGGTGTGGCCATGATGGTTAGTAATGATATAAAATCAATAGAAAGGAAGGACATTGGGTCAGAAGAGGTGGAATCCTTATGGGTGGAGCTAAGAAATAGCAAGGGTAAAAGGACAATAGTAACAGTTATATATAGGCCCCCTAATAGCAGTCAGGAAGTGGACGATAAGTTGCAGTTTGAAATGGAAAAAGCATGCCAAAGTGACAATGTGAAGGTAATTATGGGGGATTTTAACATGAAGGTGGACTGGGAAATCCAGCAAGGCAGTAGAACTCAGGAGAGTGAGTTTGTGGAATGTCTACGGGACGGTTTTTTGGAGCAACTTGTTGATGAGCCCACCAGGGGATCGGCTGTTTTGGATTGGGTGCTGTGTAATGAACCAGAGGTGATTAGGGAACTAAAGGTAAAGGAACCATTAGGAACTAGTGATCACTATATGATTGAGTTCAGTTTCAAATTTGAGAAGGAGAAGCTGATAACTGGTGTATCGATATTTCAGTGGAACAAAGGAAATTACAGTGGCATGAGAGAGGAGCTGGCCCAAATTGATTGGAGGAATAAGCTAGCTGGAGGGACGGCGGAGCAGAAATGGAAGGAATTTCTACAAGAAATAAGGAAGATGCAGGATAGATATATTCCAAGAGAAAAGAAGGTTTTGAATGGAAAAAAGGCACAAATGTGGATAACGAGAGAGGTGAAGGCTAAAATAAAAGCAAAAGGGAGGGCATACAAGGAAGCAAAAATTAGTGGGAAAACAGAAGGCTGGGAAACTTTTAAAAACCTGCAGAAAGAAACTAAGAAGGTCGTTAGGAAAGAAAAGATGAATTATGAAAGGAAGTTAGCAGATAACATTTGAAAAGATACTAAGAATTTTTTTAAATATATAAGGAATAAAAGACAGACACAGGTTGATATAGGACCAATTGATAACAGTGCGGGAGAAATTATAATGGATGATAAAGAGATGGCAGAAGAACTAAATGAGTATTTTGCATCGGTCTCACTGTGGAGGACATCAGCAATATACCGTATAGTCAGGGGTCTCACGGAATGGAACTGAGTTCAGTTAAGATTACTAGAGAGAAGGTGCTAGGAAAACTAAATGGGCTAAAGACTGATAAGTCTCTCGGACCAGATGAGGTGCGTCCCTGGGTTCTGAAGGAGGTGGCTTTAGAGATAACGGAGGCATTGGTGATAATTTTCCAGGAATCGATAGACTCCGGCATGGTTCCAGAGGACCAGAGGGTCACAAATGTAGTTCCGCTGTATAAAAAAGGTGGGAGGCAGCATAAAAGAAATTACAGACCTATTAGTCTGACGTCAGTGGTGGGAAAGTTATTGGAATCGATCCTCAAGGATGGGGTTATGGAATACCTAGAGGTGCAAGGCAAAATAGGTCCCAGCCAACATGGTTTTGTGAAGGGAAGATCCTGCCTGACCAACCTATTGGAGTTTTTGAAGAAATCACAGGAAGGGTGGATAAGGGAGAGGCGGTAGATGTTGTGTATTTAGACTTTCAAAAGGCCTTCAACAAGATGCCGCATAAGAGACTGATTAATAAGATGAGAGCTCATGGAATTACAGGTAGGATAACAGAATGGGTGGAGCATTGGCTGGTTGGCAGGAAGCAAAGAGTGGGAATAAAAGGATCTCGTTCTGGTTGGCTACCGGTTACTAGTGGCGTGCCGCAGGGGTCGGTGTTGGGGCTGCTTCCTTTTACCTTGTACATTAACGATTTGGATGATGGAGTAAATGGTTTTGTGGCTAAGTTTGCGGATGACACCAAGATAGGTGGAGGAGTAGGGAGTATTGAGGAGACAGGAAGGTTGCAGAGAGACCTAGACAGTTTAGGAGAATGGGCAAGGAAATGGCAGATGAGATTCAATGTTGTGAAATGTGCAGTTGTACACTTTGGAAACAGAAATAAACGGGCAGATTATTATGTAGAAGGAGAGAAAATTCAAAGTACAGAAGTACAAAGGCACTTGGGAGTACTCATGCAGGATACCTTAAAGGTTAACCACTAGGTCAGATCTGTGGTAAAGAAAGCGAATGCTATGTTGGCATTCATTTCGAGAGGTATAGTGTATAAAAGTAAGGAAGTGTTGATGAGGCTCTACGGGGCACTAGTGAGGTCTCATTTGGAATATTGTGCACAGTTTTGGGCCCCATATCTTAGGAAAGATGTGCTGATGTTGGAGACGGTTCAGAGGACATTTACGAGGATGATTCACGGAACGAAAGGGCTTACGTATGATGAGCGTTTGTCGGCTCTTGGACTGTACTCACTGGAGTACAGAAGAATGAGAGGGGACCTCATAGAGACATTTAAAATATTGAAAGGACTGGACAGAGTAGATGTGGCTAGGCTGTTTTCCTTGGTGGGTGAGTCCAGGACCAGAGGGCACAATCTTAGAATTAGAGGGTACAGGTTTAAAACAGAGATGAGGAGAAATTTCTTTAGCCAGAGGGTGGTGAATTTGTGGAATTCCTTGCCACATACAGCAGTGGAGGCCAGATCACTGGAGGCGTTTAAGGAAGAGATAGATAGATATCTAAATAGTTGGGGTATCAAGGGATATGGGGATAAGGCCAGAAATTGGGGTGAGAATAGTGGTTTTTTTGCGCCCCCCCCAATTTCTCATTTCTTTTTCTTTTCTCCCTTTTCCTTGGAGCAGACTCGATGGGCTGAATGGCCTACTTCTGCTCCCTTGTCTTGTGATCTTGCGACTCTCTCGAATTTCTGGCATGTTGCTGGTGTCTTCCACAGTGAAGACTGACACAAACTATTTATTCAGTTCATCCGCCAATCCTTGTTCCCCATTACCATCTCTCCAGCGTCATTTTCCTGTGGTCCGATGTCCATTCTTGCCTCTCTTTTACCCTTTATATATCTGAAAAAACTTTTGGTATCCTCTTTAATATTATTGGCTAGCTTACCTTCATATTTCATCCTTTCTCTCCTTATTGCTTTTTAGTTGCCTTCTGTTGGTTTTTAAAAGCTTCCCAATCCTCTAGCTTCCTGTTAGTTTTTGCAATATTGTATGCCCTCTCTTTTGCTTTTTTTTGCTGTCTTTGACTTCCCTTGTCAGCCACGGTTGCCTCATCCTCCCTTTAGAATGCTGCTGCTTCCTTGGGATGAAATGATCCTGCATCTTCTGAATTACTCCCAGAAACTCCTGCCATTGCTGCTCTGCCGTCAGCACTGCTAGGGTCCCCTTCCAATCATCTTTGGCCAGCTCCTCTCTCATGCCTCTGTAGTTACCTTTACTCATCTGTAATACCGATACTTCTGATTTTAGCTTCTCCTTCTCAAACTGCAGGGTGAATTCTATCATATTATGATCACTGCCTCCGAAGGGTTCCTTGACCTTAAGCTCCCTAATCAAATCTGGTTCACTGCACAACACCAAATTCAGAATTGCCTTTTCCCTACTGGGTTCGACCACAAGCTGCTCTAAAAAGCCATCTCGTAGGCGTTCTATAAATTCCTTCTCTTGGGATTCAGTACCAACCTGTTTTTTCCCAGTTTACCTGCATGTTGAAATCCCCCATGACTACCATAACATTCCACTTTTTACATTCCTTTTCTATCTCCTATTGTAATTTGTACCCCACATCCTGGCTACTATTTAAAGGCCTGCAAGGTCGTTTTACCCTTGCAGTTCCTTAACTCAACTACAAGGATTCTACATCTTCTGATCCTCTGTCATTTTTACCAACAGAGCCACACCATCCCCTCTGCTTTTCGATAGGATGTTTATCCCTGGATGTTGAGCTCCCAGCTGTGATCTTTCAGCCATGACTCTGTGATGCCCACAACGTCGCACCTGACAATTTCTAACTGCACTATAAGCTCATCTACCTTGTTTCGTTTACTGTATGCATTCAAATATAACACCTTCAGTCCTGTATTCACCACCTCTCATCTCAAATTTGTCTCCATGTTGCCTGAAGTTAAATTCTTATCCCTCTCTAAACTTTCTGTCTTATTTTTTATTCTGGGAGACTTCAGTAACCTCTCCTGCACTCTCCTTCCCTGATACACAATAATATGATTGACTATTAGTTGATCTCTGTGTAGCTAGGAGCGCCAGTCAGTTGTGGTTCAACATGGTATCTCAATACCACATTTTTAGGACAATTAGCAATTGCCATAAATATGACATATCCTGTGAATGAGTCACAACAGACATTGTATTTTGTCATCTTTTATGTAGTTAAAATTAAATATAACTTCTGCAAAATTGGTATGCACTTCCCATAAATATTGCATATATACTCAGAATAAAAATAGCAGTGGACAATGTCTGGGGGGAAATGGCCACACTACCGACAGAGGTTTATTTTTGCATCTGACTGAATGTGCAGTGAAACGTTGCAGACCAACAAACTGAAGGAGGAAATTTGGAATTGCGAAGGAGGTTGGATCTGCAAAATGAAAATCAAAGAACTGCAGCTGCTGGAAATCTAAAATAAATGCAGAAAATGAAATACTCAACAGGTCAGGCAGCATCTGTGGAGAGTGAAACCAAGTTAACGTTTTAAGTCAAAGATTTCTGTCTCCACAGGTGCTGCCTGACCTGCTGAGTGTTTCCAGCATTTTCTGCTGTTACTTTAGAGCAAGACAACCAACGCCTATTGTTACCACTTCACATGACAGTGAGCTACCAAGATGGTATTTGAGATTAGAGGCATTGGCTTAACAGAGAAGTGGTTGTTTGTTTCCACCATTTGTTGGGTTAGGAACTGCAATCAGATGCAGTTTTTCACACTGAACCAACTGCAACAAAGAAAATTATTGTGACCTTCAGTGAAGATGAAGTGTTTCAAATTGACAGAAAGTTATGAAAACTAAAAGATGGGGAAAGGCCAGAGTCATTATTTTTCATTTTCTCCACAAACTAAACTCCAGTCCCAACCTACTAACTCCATTGCTTTCTCTGAGGCTGCACCAGATCACTCCTGAACTTGCCACCCCATTTAACCATTCTCTGAGATTTTACTTTAAAACCACGTCATGACTGGACCAATTATGTCAACTGACGAAATAATACCCACCTCACCCCTTCCTGAACCATCCACTGCTGGATCCCTTGTCCATGCCTTTGCTGTCTCCGGATTCAACTACTCCAACACCCTCCTGGTTGACCCTACACTTGAGCTGATTGAAAACTCTGCTGCCTGTATCCTAAAATGACCAAGCCCCATTCACCCATCACGCAGACAGACAGACATTCCCCCTTTCCTCAGTATAACAGCAGCAAACTTCTCATCCTCAAATGCATGCACTCTTCACCATATCTCTGCTCTTCTCCAGAATCAGAATCAGGTTTATTCTCACTGACGTATGATGTGAAACTTGTTGTTTTGCAGCAGCAGTACAGTGCAAAGACATAAAAATCTATAAGTTACAAAAATAAATAAATAGTGCAAAAGAGGAATAACGAGGTAGAGCTCATGGGTTCACAGTCTGTCCAGAAATCTGATGGCGGAGGGGAAGAAGCTGCTCCTGAACATTGAGTGGGGTCTTCAGGCTCCTGTACCTCCTCCCCAATGGAATGTGAAGAGGGCATGTCCCGGATGGTGAGGGTCCTTAGTGATGAATGCTGCTTTCTTGTGATGGAGCTGACTGAGTCTACAACCCTTTGCAGCCTCTTGCGACCCTGTACATTGGAGGATCCATATCAGGCTATGATGGAACCAGTCAGGATTCTGTCCACTGTAGATCTGTAGAAATTTGTAAGGGTTTGGGTGACATACCAAATCTCCTCAAATTCCTAATGAAGTAGAGCCACTGGTGTGCCTTCTTCATGGTTGCATCAATGTGTTGGGCCCAGGATAGATCCTCCGAGTTGTTGACACCCAGGAACTTGAAGCTGCTCACCCTTTCCACTGCTCACCCTTCAATGAGGACTGGTGTGTGATCTCCCGACCTCCCCTTCCTGAAGTTCACAATCAATTCCTTGGTCTTGCTGAATTGAGTGTGAGGTTGTTGTTGTGACCACTCAACCAGCCGATCTATCTCACTCCTGAATGCCTATCTCCATCTGAAATTTTACCAACAACAGTGGTGTCATCTGCAAATTTACAGATGATGTTTGAGCTGTGCCTAGCCACACAGTCGTGAGTGTAGAGAGCGTAGAGCAATGGGCTAAGCACGCATCCGTGAGGTACGTATTGAAGTCCAGCCCAACAACCTCCGACAGCATTTATTTGCATTTGGAAAAACATGGACTTATTAGGGACAGTCAGCATGGGGGGTCCTGTCTCACAAATATACTGGGAGTTTTGAGGTGATGAATATGATTGATGAGGGTAGGGCAGTGGATGTTGTCCACATGGACTTCAGTAAAGCATTTGACAAGGTCCCTCCTGGTATGTTGGTTCAGAAGATTTGGTCACGTGGGATCCACAGTGAGTTGGTAAGTTGGATGCAAAATTGGTTTGGTCATAGGATACAGAGGATAGTGGTGGAGAGGTGTTTCTCAGACCGGAGGTCTGTGACCAGTGGTGTTCCGCAAGGATCAGTGTTGGGACCTCTGTTGGTTACAATTTATATAAATGATCTGGATGAAAATTTAGGTGGTCTGATTCATAAGTTTGCAGACGACACGGAATTTGGCGGAGTTGGTGGATACTGAGGGAGGTTGTTAAAGGATACAGCAGGATGTAGATAAATTGGAAATTTGGGTGGATAAATGGTGGATGGGGTTTAATCTGGACAAGTGTGAGGAGGGAGGTCAAATGTAAGAGGAGCGTCTACAGTAAATGGCCGAACCTTTGCTGGGTGAAGAGGTAGAAACAGATACTATAGCAATGTTTAAGAGGCATTTAAAAAGGCACATGAACAGGCAGGAAATAAAGGGATATGGAACATGGAGGCAGATGGGATTAGTTGAGATTAGCAGTGGCAGGGAAGGGAACTGGCAGTGGGTGACACTGGGTAACAAATGCTTTTGTCATGATTTTCTCCTGTAATTCCAGCCAGGAATGTGTGTGGTTGGGGCAAGCTAGTGAAGGATACAGGTGTATAGATGTATGTATATAACATGTGATTAACAAGTCCTGCCAGAAAGGGTCAAATTTACAATATCAGACTGTTAACTGACCAGAACCTGGGAAAAATCATCAAGGAATATTGCTTCCACAGTCTTCTGTATTTATCGGACACCACTGTAAAACATCATATTAATGCTAATCTTGAAGAAAAAACTTGGTTAGCAAACTCTGGACTTTTGTGGACTTTTTGGTATTGAGAAAGGGTAATTGGATCCTGTTTTTCTTCTATATAATCAGGATGTCACATCAATAAAATGTCCTTTGATGCTTTATTTAACACCTTTTCTATAATTTGTTACTCAGAGAAACCCCAGAAAACATGCAGAAAAAAGTCTGACTCACAGGATGCTCCCCACCTCCTTGAGGTTACGTTAGAGGCCCAACGCAGAGCCACTTCTGCATATGGTCCTCACTTGGATCAATGAATACAGTGAGACCGCTTGAGGATCAAACTTGGGAAGAAATTATGGCAAGAGCACCCTAGCATGGAACATGCATTGGAATGATGAGCTTTTCCAAGCAATGGGAAAAGAGAAGTCCCAACAGGTAATGACTGCACTTGGCTTGGCTGTATTGTTACAGCTGGTGTAAAAGCCCCTTGGATTTTTTTACTCAACAAACTTACAGAAAGGAAAATTGATGTCATGCTGACCTAGTGTAAATGGAATGATGCTGTTGGCACTGAGGATGGGGAACGTAAGAATTTACCTATTTACATTTGCAAACTTTATTGAAAGAAAATCAGAAAAGGCATTAAGTCCCGGCCTTACCAGCAATACCCACTCCTGAGACCAAACAAAATCCCAGACTTTTGGTATCACTACAGCACGACACCAGCATAAAAACTGCAATTGCTGGCCCAGGAAGTTAAACACTCTGTTTGCACCCCTGCGGCCATTCAACTTTTGGTCCTGAATTGCCGCTGCTACCGCTGCATGACTGCCTGTACATTTTCCAAGCTGCAAACCACCGCTTGCAATTGTAGCATGACTGCCTGCCTTTGTTTTTAATGAGGGGCAGTGAATTATTTCAAAAGACACAGTAATTTGGTTTAGCGTTATCTGCAATTGCCTGACTTTTGTTAAGCAAAACGAACTCTGCATATTCTGGAGATTTGCCTTTGAACCATGATTACACCTTATCTCATAGATTCAGGAATAAATATCACTAATGCATTGAAAATAAAATAAAAGACAAATTAAATATGATAGTAAATGGACATGACTCAACAAGAAACCTCCTCCAGTGAGGCATCACATGTAGTGTGTTCCAGATTCCAACCGCCCTCTGGGTGAAAAAATTCTTCCTCCGATCCCCTCCAGATCTGTTTCTACTTACCTGAAACCTGTGCCCTTGGTCCTATGCTGAGGGGAAAGTTTCCTGCTATCTACCCAACATAGAACATGGAACATCGAACAGTACAGCACAGGAACAGGTCCTTCAGCCCGTAATGTTGTGCTGAGCTAATTAAACACTTAGCTAAAATAATCCCTTCTGCCCACACAGTGTCCATCTCCCTCCATTCTCTGCACATTCATGTGCCTATTTAAGAGCCTCTTAAATGCCTCTATCGTATCTGCCTCCACTACCACCCCTGGCAGTGCATTTCAGGCACCCACCACTCTCTGTGTAAAAAACATGACCCACACATTTCCTTTGAACTTACCCCCTCTCACCTGAAATGCATGCCCTCTATTATTAGACATTTCGACACAGAGAAAAAGATACCGGCTGTCTGCTCTATCCACCCCGCTCACAATCTTATAAACTTTCATCACCACCATCAATGCTATTTTCACCCACATCTCCTTCACTTCCCACATGTCTGCCCTCACCCCATCGCCCCGCCCCCGACATAACAGAGACAGGGTTCCCCTTGTCCTCACCCACCACCCCACGAGCCTCCGCACCCAACACGTCATTCTCTGCAACTTCCTCCACCTCCAACAGGATCCTACCACCAGGCACATCTTCTCCTCCCCTCCTCTCTGCTTTCCACAGGGACCGCTCTCTCTGCCACTCCCTCATCCCTCCTCACAGATGACCCTCCCGGCAAATATCTCTGCAACTGCACCAAGTGCTACACCTGTCCCTACAGCTCCTCCCTCACCACCATTCAGGCCCCCAGACAGTCCTTCCAGGTGAGGCAGCACTTCACCGGTGAATCCCAGGGTGTCATCTATTGCATTCGGTGCTCCCGGTGCAGCCTCCTGTGCATCGGTGAGATCTGACGCAGATTGGGTGACCACTTCTTTGAGCACCTTCACCCCGTCCACTGCAACAGCCGGGACCTCCCAGTGGCCACCCACTTCAATTCCATATCCCATTCCCACACTGACGTGTCTATCCACGGCCTCCTCTACTGCCACGTTGGGGCCAGACACAGGTTGGAGGAAAGACACCGCATATTCTGCCTTGATAGTCTCCAACCTGACGGCCTCAATGTCGATTTCTCTACCTTCTGGTAACCCGACCCTTCTGCTCCCTCCCTTTTGTCTCCCTCCTTTGTCTTCCCTCATTCCTGTGGCCCCCTCCCCCCCTTCTCTTTCCCCTCCCCCTGCCCTCATGACCTGCCCATCTATTCCCCACCTCCTTCCCTTTATGTTATGGTCCACTGCCCTCTCCTACCAGATTCCTTCTTCTTTAGCCCTTTGCCTCTTCTACCTATCACCTCTCAGCTTCTTACATCTCCCCCCTCCACCACCCACCTACCTTCCCCCCCTCACCTAGACTCGCCTATCCCCCGCCTGTGTGTGCTCCTCCCTCCAACCTTCTTATTCTGGCTTCTGCCCTCTTCCTTTCTAGTCCTGATGAAGGGTCTCGGCCCAAAACGTCGACTGTTTATTTCTCTCCATCGATGATGCCTGACCTGCTGAGTTCCTCCAGCACTTTTTGTGTGTTGCTCCAGATTCCAGCAACTGCAGAATCTCTTGTGTCTGTTTATAAACTTCTATCAGGTCTCCCCTCAGCCTCTGCCGCTCCAGAGAAAACAACCCAAGTTTGTCCAACCTCTCCTTATAGCTCATGTCCTCTAATCCAGGCAGCATCCTGGTGAACCTCTTCTGCACTCGTGAGATAGGCACTCATAAATCTGAATACCTCAATCAGGACTACTCTCAGCTAAACTCAACCTAAACCCAATCTCTCCTAATAGCTGAAATGCTCTTTCCCAGAAAACAATCTGGTGATTTGCCTCTGCACCCTTTCCAGTGCAATCATATCCTTCCTATCATGTGGTAACCAGAACTGCACGAAGTGCTTTAGCTGTAGCGTAACCGGCCAATGTTTTATAACCTCCTTTGCTCTTGTATTCTATGCCCTGGGTAATGAAGGCAAATATCCTACATACCTTCTTAAGCATCTTATCTACCTGTGTTGTTGCCTTCGGAGATCCTTGACTTATGCACCAAGATCCCTGTGCTCCTCAATATTCCCTGGAGCCTGAACATTCATTGTGTATATGTCATTGTGTGACTTGGACAGGTTGGGAGAATGGGCAAGGAAGTGGCACATGGAATACAGCGCAGGGAAGTGTGTGGGCATGCACTTTGGAAGGCAGAATAAAGGTGTAGACTATTTTCTAAATGGGGAGAGAATTCAGAAGTTGGAGGTACAAAGGGACTTGGGAGTCCTAGTGCAGGATTCTCTTAAAATTAACTTGCAGGTTGAGTTGGTAGTAAGGAAGGCAAATACAAGGTTAGCATTCATTTTGAGAGGACTAGAATATAAAAGCAAGGATGTAATGCTGAGGCTTTATAATTCATTGGTCAGACCACAATTGGAATTTTGGGCAATTTTGGGCCCTGTACCTGAGGAAGGATGTGCTGGCCCTGGAGAGGGTCCAGAGAGGCTCACAAGAATGATCCCAGGAATGAAATGCTTAACCTGTGTGGAGGGTTTGATGTCCCCGAGCTTGTACTCGATGGAGTTCAGAAGGATGAGGGGGGAATCTCATTGAAACCCACCAGATACTGAAAGGCCTGGATAGACTGAACGTGGAGAAGACGTTGCCATCAGTGGGAGAGTCTAGGATCTGAGGGCACAGCCTCAGAATAAAGGGATGTCCCTTTAGAACTGAGATGAGGAGGAATTTCTTCAGCCAGAGGGTGGTGAATCTGTGGAATTCATTGCCACAGACGGCCATGGAGACCAAGTCACTGGGTGTATTTAAGGCAAAGATTAATAGGTTCTTGATTGGTAAAGGGGTTAGTAGTTACAGGGAGAAGACGGGAGAATGGGGTTAAAAAAGAAATCAGCCATGATTGAATAGCAGAGCAGACTTGATGGGCCAAATGGCCTAAATCTGCTCCTATATGTTATGATTTCATGGTATATACCCTATCCTTATTTGTCCTCCTAAATGCTTCACCTCACATTTTTCAGAACTGTCCCATTTGCCATTGCACCATCCATCTTACCAACTCGACAATAGTGTTCTGTAGCTGACGATTACACACTTGCCACCAATTCTTATGTCATCTGCAAACTTACTAATCATACTTCCTACATCCAGATTGTTAATATGTGGAACAAACAGTAAGGGTCTCAGCACTGATTGCTGTCCTTGGCATGAGTGCCCATGACTCCACCCCAAGAGAGATACTGATTCACGTATTAATCCCATCTGATACCTGTGACTCTGCAATGAGCAAAATGCAGAAATATCTTTTCTCTTTCAATCTTTTTATTAGTTTTCAAATTAATACAGATTAATATATAACATTGATGTTTGTACATGTAATACAAAGAGATCAGGAGAACAACCATGGCAGAGATAATCATAAAGAACAATAAGATATGAAAAATCTGTAGATCCAATGATCTCTTAGTAAATGAATATAATATAAAAGAAAGGAAAGAAAAAGATTTATTATATAAATTAAAAAAAAGAAAGAGAAAAAACCCAAATCAATAAGAAAAATTATAAACAATGTAAATTAAACTAAACAGGAAAATTTCAAAAAAAAACATAAAAAAAGAAAAAAAAGACGGGACTAAAATTTCTCAGTAGAAACAGAGCAATATTATGTTGTCAACTCCATTCCTCTAAGTTGGAAAGTTATTGAAAGGGGATCTACATCATGTGAAAATATTGAATAAATGGACTCCAAATATCTTCAAATTTAAGTGAAGGATCGACAGTACCACTCCTAATTTTTTCCAAGTTTAAACATGATATAGTTTGAGGGAACCATTGAAAAGTAGTAGGGGGTATTGGATCCTTCCATTTAAGCAAAATGGATCGTTTGGCCATTAATGTAACAAAAGCAATCATACGGTTAGTGGAAGCAGAAAAATGACCAGACTCTATCCTCGGTAATCCAAAAATTGCAGTGATAGGATGAGGTTGTAAATCAATCTTTAATACAAGAAATGTCCAGAGGTTTTCTGCCCTTGACCAGCTGTGGTACTGCTTTGTATCTGAAGCAGAAAATACTGGAAATATTCAGCAGGTCAATCAGCATCAGAGAGAAACAGAATGATTCAGGTTGATGACCTTTAATGAGAACTGACTTGTCTGACACGTGTGAGCTCTAATGTAACCTCCTCATTAAGTCTTCCTGATGTGCTGAGATGTTTTACTTATGGTTCATTTCTAGGGCTCGGGAATGGACAATAAAAGTTTTTGGGAAGTTCACCAAGAACCCCATAATGTGTGAGTACAATAAAGCCCTGTAATGTACCGACAACATCCATGACAGCTGCCCCAAGGTCTTATTGTTTGGTCAGACGTCAACCCTCGTGTATTGTTGATGGGATGTGGGGGTGTTGTGGTATTGGTATTGGTTTATTATTGTCACTTGTACCGAGGTACAGTGAAAATCTTGTCTTGCATACTGATCATACAGGTCAATTTATTACACAGTGCAGATACATTGAGTTAGTACAGAGTGCATTGATGTAGTACAGGTAAAGACAATAACAGAGTACAGAGTAAAGTGTCACAGCTACAGGGAAGTGCATTGCAGGTAGACAATAAAGTGCAAGATCACAATGAGGTAGATTGTGAGGTCAAGAGTCCATCTCATCGTAATAAGGTGACCGCTCAATAGTCTTATCACCGTGGGATAGAAGCTGTCCTTGAGCCTGGTGGTACGTGCCCTCAGGCTCCTGAATCTTCTGCCTGATCGGAGAGGGGAGAAGAGAGAATGACCCGGGTGAGTGGGGTCTTTGATTATGCTGGCTGCTTCACCAAGGCAACGAGAGGTATGGGCAGGGTCCATGGAGGGGAGGCTGGTTTCTGTGACATGCTGAGCTGTGTCCACAACTCTCTGCAGTTTCTTGTGGTCCTGGGCAAAGCAGTTGCCATACCAAGCTGTGATGCATCCAGATAGGATACTTTCTATGGCGCATCGATAGGTATTCATATCGATGGTAGATGGCAGTGTGGGGAAGGCTGTACAGGGATTGTCAGGTGAGCTGGATAATAGTTTGAGACAAGTTTTACACAATTTATGTTCTGGTTAAGTTAAATAAAACAGACGTAAGGTGCAGCACCTGAGTTAATATACACCAATATTGATGGTAGGCTTCCTGGAGAGGTTACATCAATATCAGGGTTTGTATCTGCTGACCATGCTGTGTGGATTTATGGTGAATAATTGATAAAAATGGTGCCTTGCATGCTCCCACATCAAATCTGGTGCAGGAAATCTGATCCAAAATTTATCAAAGAAAATATTATTTCTGGGTTGTTCAGAAGCTAGATCTATTATCTGTAAACATATGGGTAGAGTCAGACCGTCATAGAGCTATACAGCATGGAAACGGGCCCTTCCGCCCAACTCATCCATGCCGACCACGTTACCGAACTGAATTAGTCCCATTTGCCTGCGTTTGGCCCATATCTCTCTAAACCTTTCCTATCCATGTTGATGTCCAAATGCCATTTAAGTATCATAACTATACCCGCCTCTACCACTTCCTCTGGCAGCTCATTCCATATACCCACCACCCTCTGTGTGAAAAACTTGTCTCTCAGGTCCCCTGTAAATCTTTCCCCTCTCACCTTAAAATTATGCTCTTTAGTTTTGGACTCCCTTACCCTGGGGAGAAGATTTTGGCCATTCACCTTATCTATGCTCCTCATGATTTTATATACCTCAATAAGGTCACCCCTCAGCCTCCAAGGCTCCAGGGAAAAAAGTCCCAGCCTGACCAGCCTCTCCTTATAATCCATGCCCTCCAGTCCTGGTAACATCCTCATAAACCTTTCTTGGTAATATCTGATCCATTTCTCACAGCTTTCATACCAACCTCTACCTTGCATGCAGATCTGTTTACAGTTTGAAGCTCAGTCAGGAGTGTTCCTGTGACCTTCCTGCAGCTCTGCTCAAGGTCCTGATTGGCTGTGGAGACATGGATATCCCAGTGAGAATGTCACAATTCATATTCAATGAACAGCTGATTGAATGGGGACATCAAGAAAATGATTTTGTAAGTTTTTATATCCGGATGTTAATGTGGGATGCTTTTGGTAATCCATAGACTATGCTGCACAGAGGCCAGTTCCATGGATAACTGACTGTTGAGAATGTATCTTGGAATCTGGAGGAGCAGAGAAATTCAGGAAAGTGCATATTAAAGAAACACCAGAGCTGAGTTAGTAAGAAGCATCAATGGCAGTAGTCCCCTCAGGATTTGGCGAGAAACAATGTCTAATTAATGTGTAACATTGCGGGAAGGTAGGAAAGTAAACAGAAAATCAAGAAAGGCATTTGATAAGGTTCCCCATGGAAGGCTCATTCAGAAAGTCAGGAGGCATGGGATCCAGGGAAACTTGGCTGTGTGGATTCAGAATCGACTCGCCCATAGAAGACAGAGGATAGTTATAGAAGGTAGATAGAGAGTATTCTGTCTGGAGGTCGGTGACCAGTGGTGTTCCACAGGGATCTGTTCTGGGACCCCTGTTCTTTGTGATTTTTATAAATGACTTGGATGAGGATGTGGAAGGATGGGTTAGTAAGTTTGCAGATGACATGAAGGTTGGCAGTGTCGTGGATAGTGTAGAAGGTTGCTGTAGGTTATAACAGGACATTGATAAGATGCAGACCTGGGCTGAGAAGTGACAGAAGTTCAACTCGGGAAAGTGTGAAGTGATACACTTTGGAAGATCGAATTTGAAGGCAGAATACAAAGTTAATGGCAGGACTCTTAGCAGTGTGGAGGAACAGAGGGACCTTGGGGTCCACGTCCATGGATCCCTCAGGTTGCCACGCAGGTCGATAGGGTTGTTAAAAAGGTGTATGGTGTGTTGGCCTTCAGTAGTTGGAGTATTGAGTTCAAGAGCCGCGAGGTAATGTTACAACTCTATAGAACTCTGGTCAGCCCATACTTGGAGTATTGTGTTCAGTTCTGGTCGCCTCATTATAGGAAGGATGTGCAAGCTTTAGAGAGGGTGCAGAGGATATTTACCAGGATGCTGCCTGGATTGGAGAGCATGTCTTATGATGATAGGTTGAGTGAGCTAGGGCTTTTCTCTTTGGAGCGAAGGAGGGTGAGAGGTGATTTGATAGAGGTGTAGAAGATGATAAAGGGCACAGATCGAGTGGACAGTCAGAGAATTTTTCCCAGGGTGAAAATGGCTGACACAAGGGGGAATAATTTTAAGGTGATTGGAGGAAGGTAAAGGGGGGGTGTCAGGGGTAAGTTTTTTACACAGAGAGTGGTGGGTGTGTGGAACACACTGCCGGCAGAGGTGGTGGGGACAGATACATTAGGGACATTTAAGAGACTCTTAGATAGACACATGAATGATAGAGAAATGGAGGGCTATGTGGGAGTGAAGGGTTAGATAGATCTTAGAGTACATACATAGAATATATAACATAGAACATAGAACATTACAGCACAGTACATTTCATAGATGATAAATATTGCAACCACCGTGTGCTACATGTGGAAGGAATTGCATGTTTAGAGTGATGGTGGAGTGTCAATCAAGCAGGTACCCCATCTGTCAATGGTGTCGAGCTTTTTGAATTTTGTTGGCGCTGCATTCATCCAGGCAAGTGGAGAGTATTCATCACATTCCTCGTTTGTGCCTTATAGATGGTGTAATGGCTTTGGAGTGTTGGGAGGTGAATAACCTGCCACAAGATACCTAGTCTCTGATCTGTCCTTACAGCCACAGTATTTATGTGGCTTGTTCAGCTGAGCTTCTGGTCAAAGCAACCCCCAGGATGTCGATAGTGTGGGACTCACCAATGGTAATGCCATCAAATTTCAAGGACAGTTGGTTAGACTCTCTCTTGTTGGAAACATGGTCAGTGCCTTTTACATTGTGACAGACATCACAGAGCGGCTGATGTGCTGTGGTTGCAACATGTGGGAGCTGGTGAAGATCCCTCTGAGCCAACATGGTCACATTGTGGTTCATGTTTTCAGCTTGAAGAACTTTGGCTCAGAGTTAATGAGTGGGTGTCGTAGGCTTGCATGCCTCATGGAGGGAAAGAGTTACTGGACACTCTGATCCACGAGGCAGTCATACCCTGAGGTAAGTACGATTGGTTTGGTCAGTGACAGGGACAGGTGGATGTGACTATGAGTGAGGTAGGTATGAGGATGCAGAAAGTGGCAATGAAGGAGCCTCAGCCCTTGCACTTGTCCAACAGATATGAGGATAAGAGCAGAAGTTGAAGGGAGAATGAGCAAACTGCCCATCGACAGCACCGTGGTACTGGTGACCTGTCAAATTGGGACAGTGAATGGAATGTAGAAGTGATCGGGACATTGTAGTTAGAATTGTGTTCTCCGTAGCTGTGAGCACAAGTCCAGGAGGTTACATTGCTTGCCCAGTGCCGGCGTTAAAGACATCTCTGTCAGAGGTTACAAAGGGACATAGATAGGATGCAAAACTGGGCTAAGAAGTGGCAGATGGAGTTCAACCCAGATAAGTGTGAAGTGGTTCATTTTGGTAGGTCAAACATGATGGCACAATATTGTATTAATGGTAAGACTTGGCAGTGTGGAGGATCAGAGGGATCTTGGGGTCTGAGTCCATAGGATGCTCAAAGCAGCTGCACAGGTTGACTCTGTGGTTAAGAAGGCATATGGTGTATTGTCCTTCATCAATTGTAGAATTGAATTTAGGAGCCGAGAGGGAATGTTCCAGCTATACAGGTCCCTGGTCAAACCCAACTTGGAGTACTGTGCTCAGTTCTGGTTGCCTCATTACAGGAAGGATGTGGAGGCCATAGAGAGGGTGCAGAAGAGATTTACAAGGATGTTGCCTGGATTGGGGAGCATGCCTTATGAAAACAGGTTGAGTGAACTTGGCTTTTTCTCCTTGGAGCGACAAAGGATGAGGGGGGACCTGATAGAGGTGTATAAGATGATGAGAGGCATTGATCATGTGGATAGTCAGAGGCTTTTTCCCAGGGCTGAAATGGTGGCCACAAGAGGACATAGGTTTAAGGTGCTGGGGAGTAGGTATAGAGGAGATGTCAGGGGTAAGTTTTTTACTCAGAGAGTGGTGAGTGTGTGGAATGAGCTGCCGGCAACAGTGGTGGAGGTGGATACGATCTACATTTCTATGTTTCTATCTCCTTGGGACTGGGAGGAACTTGGAAGAGAAGGTAGGGAACGATCCAGCTATTGTGATCCGCTCAGGTACTAAGAACAGAAGTTGAAATAGAACAAGGTTCTGCTGGGGAAGTGTGAACAGTTACTGTTCAAATTAGGAAGCATGACCACAAAGGTAATCTCTGGGGCAGTACCTGAAGCACATGCAAACTGGCAGAGGGTGAAAAAGATCAGAGAATTGAAAGCATGGCTTAAAGATTGATGTTTCAGTTCATGAAGCACTAACACTGCTACTGCATTAGAGCTTTTGCATTGGAAGGGTCTTCGCCTGAATCGAGTTGGGACCAACATCCTAGCAAACCAAATCACTGGGGCGTAATGATGGTTTTAATGTAAAGATTGTATGTTGGGGGAGAATTGAGCTGTTCGGGTGAGGAGACATTTAGAAAGTTCAGGGGTAACATTTAGACATTTAACATTTAGGGGTAGTAAAATGGGTGATGATAACCTTAGACTGACAGCAAAGGTCAGAGCATACAAACATAACTGTCAGGGTACGGTAAAATGTTGAAATCAAAGGCTCTTTATCTCAATGCACACAACGTTCACAACAAGATGGATGAATAGAAATAAGTGAATATTTCTGAGAGCTGAGTGCCGTTACAGAGATTTGGTTACAAAATGATCAGAGCTGGGAATAAATACCACATACAGTTTGGACAAACTAGATTGGCAGGAGAAGCCTTGAGGGTAGTTCACTGTGTATATGCCAACCTGTTTCTTAGAAAAATACACTGTTCCGCAAACCTAGGAACAGGCTATTTCAGATCCTGTCATATGTACTGTCTTAAGCATCTGCCACTCATTATCTACTGTCTTAACTTCTCGTCTATTTTTCATAGAATTATAGAATCATATGGCATGGAAACGGCCCAACACTTTTGTGCCAACCAGAAGACAGCAGGAACCATTCCTTTGTTGTTTGTCATGTATATTAATGGTTCTAGATGAAAAAGTAGGTTGTAAGATCAGTAAGTTTGCAGATGACACTAAAATTGGTGGTAAAGTGGACAGGGAACAAGATTGTCGAATGTTACAACAGGATTGAGATCATCTGGGAAAGGGACAAGGCAGACTGAATTTAAATCAGACAAGTGCAAAGTGAAGGATTTTGTGAAGTTAAACCAGTCTGGGACATACACAGTGAATGACAGGCCCTGAAGGGAGCTGTGGAACAGAGACACCTTGGGATACAAGTACAAGTGGCAACACAGGTAGACAGGATGAAGAGGAAGGTGTGTGATGTACTTGCCTCCATCGGTCGAGGCATTGAGTATAAGAGTTGGGATGTTTTGGAGTATTGTGTCCAGTACTTGTTGCCACATTACAGCAAAGATGTGATTAAGCTAAAGAGCGTGCAGTGTTACGGACTAGGTGAATGTCCCATTAAGATAGAGCATAGTGGTGTGTGTGTGCATGTGTGGCGTGCTTACGTCAACAGAAGATAAAGGACGTAATGACGTTGTTGAAGAAGTCAGTCGAAGTTAGTCAGACGAGAGAGAGAGAAAAGAGAGAGAGACACCAGCCTGCTAGTTTCTCTATCGATGGATGAGAAACAATAACTGTGTCTGTCACTGCAATCCACGTATGGAAATTGGGAGTAATCTGGTGGAGTTCACTTTGTTGCTGACCTGCAGAGGGAAACAGGTATTTGTGTGGACGAGCACGATGCGGATGCTTTTCGGGGTGAGGAAGTCACTACCGAGTAAACACTGAGGTGTCGTTTGGGTTCCATCGTGGAACATTTGGATTTCGTAATTACTCTCTATGTTCTCTCTACACCTACGTTTTATCTTCAGACAACGGTGGTTGTTGAAGAAACCTTTGCTCATGTTTCACCTTATGGCTTGCTGAACTGAACTTTAAGAACCATTTCTGGACTTGGAGTTTGGGACTTTGCCACACACACACGACCAGTTGAGTTTTGGGGTTAATGTTTAAGGTTTAACATTTTTACTTCTAACATTCTAACATTTTTACTTTTAATTTTCTTAATATCATAAGTAGTTATTAATAAAGTAGTTTTTAACACTGAATCATGACTTGATGTGTTTCTTTTGTTTCTGGTTCGTAACAAAATTGGGGGCTCGTCCGGGATAGTTCCCAAGGTTAATGAGATTCGTCTGGGATCCAACTCAAGATTAATGAGTGTCGTCCGGGATCGTTCCCCAGATTGACGAGATTCGTCCGGGATCCAATCCAAAGATTGACGAGGGTGGTTTGAAGTCGAACTCAAGACTGGTACTGGAGGTCTGAGTTTGAACAAATTGGGGTCTTAGTGGACGACTGATCGTGGTCGGTCTGATAAATTCTTTTTAATTGGTTTGTGTGTGTGGAAACCAGCAACAATGGATACATTTTTGAAAAAAAAAACACCCCTGGAGGATTGCAGGGGATGAGCAAGCCTGATTTGGTGAAAATTGCTGCAGAGCTACATCTTGAGGCAGTAACGCGATTTATGAGAAAGGTAGATATTCAGAGACTGATAGCTGGCCATTATGTGGAGAAGAAGGTGTTTGAAGAGGAGGTGTTAAAACTGGTTCCTGGCAGTGAACCAGCGATTTCTGAGGCACAGGTGCAGCTGGCAAAGATAGAGGCTGAATGAGAACGAAAACTAACTCAGTTGAGGTTAGAGGCTGAATGGGAATGGGAACTAACTCGGTTAAAGTTTGAGGCTGAGGCAGAGGAAAGGAAGGCCCAGATGGAATTGAGGAGGATGGAGCTGGATAGGGAGGAGAAGGAAAAACAGTGGCAGCATGAGTTAAAAATGAAGCAAAAGAGTTTGGAATCTGATTCTGATGATGGTTTTTTAGCCAGTCGGGAGGTTCGATTGGTCACTCCTTTTGAGGAAGATCAGGTTGATCAGTATTTCCAACATTTTGAAAAGGTTGCTGTGAGTTCAAACTGGCCAAAGGAAGGATGGGCTCTTATGTTACAGAGTGTAATTAAAGGTAAAGCTGAAAAAGCTTATTCTGCTTTGTCTGTTGAGGATGCAGCTGATTATACAAAGGTAAAACAAGTTGTGTTGAAGGCCTACGAATTGGTACCTGAAGCTTATAGACAAAAATTTAGAGACTTGAAGAAATCTGCAGATCAGATGGACATAGAATTTGCCAATGGAAAGAGAATATATTTTGAACGATGGTGCATGGCTAAAAATGTAGTTGGGGATTATGATAAATTGACAGAATTGATGTTAGTGGAAGACTTTAAAAGATGTGTCCCAGCTGAAATAACAACATATTTAAATGAAAAGGAGGTGGAAACTTTACAAGAAATTGCTAGGTTGGCAGATGATTATGCTTTAACCCATAAATCCAAATGGGGACAAACTAAAACCTTTCAAAAGAGTTATAAGGACAATCCAGGTAAACTGGAGATTAAATTGGGAGGTAATCAAAAAGGGAAAGATGAAAAGAAGCCAGTGCTGGAGAAACCTGCTGAGCGGACTTGTTATTACTGTAGGAAACCTGGCCATGTAATAGCTAATTGTGCCCTTTTGAAGAAAAGGAAGGAAGCCGTGCCCAATGCTTGCTTTCAGGTAATTAAAAATCAAAAAGGTTTAGGGGATGCTGTTAAAGATCAGTCCTTGCCAGAGATAAAGGCTGAAAAGTTGGAGGAGGTGAGGAAGGAATTCCGTTCTTATGTATCAGAGGGTTTTGTTTCACTGAATGATGGGTCACCCCAGGTGCCAGTGAAAATCCTTAGAGGTACTGGGGCTTGCCAATCTCTCTTGCTGGGCAGTGTTTTAAATTTTGGTGAAGAAACTGACACTGGTGAGGTAAATCTAGTGCGAGGCGTTACAGGTGACACGAAGTCCGTCCATTTGCACAAGGTGGTTTTAAAGTCAAAGTTCGTAGAAGGACCTGTCAAGATAGGGATACGAACTAGTTTACCAGTGGAAGGAGTTTCTTTGTTATTGGGGAATGACCTTGCGGATGGAGAATTTGTCCCTGTGGTACGGTTAACGACTAAACCAAGGATTGACGAGTCTGAGAATGATCCAGATGTTTACCCATCCTGTGCGGTGACTCGAGCTAGAACTAAAGAATTAGCCAAGGCCGACAGTCCTGTGCAGTCTGATGTTGTTCCCTATGACAGCCCTAAACAGGAAGAAAATTATGATGACTTGTCTGAGACTTTTCTGTCTTCACTGGAGGATCAAATTACTTGTACTGAGCCTGAATTTAAAGATTTTTCTTTGTCAAGGAAAGATTTTATGGTGGAACAGATGAAAGACCCTGAGCTTACTGAATTGAGAGAAAAAGCATTCTCATGTGATGAGATTGAGAAAGTGCCAATTGGATATTATGTCAAAAATGGAGTGTTAATGAGGAAATGGAGACCTCCTCATGTCCCTGTTAATGAGGAATGGGAAGTTATTCATCAGGTTGTGGTTCCTAAAGTTTATAGGAATGAGATTTTAAACCTGGCCCATAGTATGCCTTTGGGTGGTCATTTTGGTGTGAATAACACTGTAGGGAAGATTTTGAAACAATTCTATTGGCCTGGTTTGAGAAAAGATGTGGTGATGTTTTGTCGAACCTGTCACACATGTCAGATGGTAGGTAAACCAAATCAAAGACCCCCTGTGGCTCCGTTGAAACCTATTCCTGCTTTTGGTGAACCATTTTCAAAGGTGATTTTAGACTGTTGGCCTATTGCCAAAGTCTAAGGCTGGAAATCAGTATTTGTTAACCACCATGTGTGCAACTTCTAGATTTCCAGAGGCAATACCAGTTAGAAATATTAAGGCCAAGACTGTGTCAAAGGCTCTTTTAAAATTTTTTACTTTGGTTGGTTTGCCAAAAGAAATCCAATCTGATCAAGGCAGTAATTTTATGTTTAATTTGTCTCAACAACTAGTCCATGAGCTGGGAGCAAAGCAGATTGTATCTTCTGCATATCACCCAGAGTCTCAGGGAGCTCTGGAGAGATTTCATTCTACTCTCAAAAATATGCTGAAGACTTACTGCTTTGAAAACACAAAGGATTGGGACGATGGTGTTCATTTACTTTTGTTTGCAGTGAGAGAATCAATACAGGAGTCATTAGGATTTAGTCCGTTTCAGCTTGTATTTGGACATCGGGTGAGAGGACCTTTAGAATTGTTAAGAGAACAGTGGGTTAATGAGGAAGTGCATTTCAGTTTCTTGGATTATGTCCAAAAGTTTAAAACTTGGTTGGAAAGAGTCTGCCAGCTGGCGAGAGAGAATTTGAAAACCAGCCAGATGAGAATGAAGACATGTTTTGACGAACATGCTCGGCCAAGGGCATTTGTAGTGGGACAAAAGGTATAAGTATTTTTCCCCAGCCAGAACAATCCATTGCAATCTCATTTTTCTGGACCATTTGTTATTGAATCTGAAGTAAATGAATTAAACTACGTAATCAAGACACCAGGTCGATGCAAGAAAACACAACTCTGTCATGTAAATATGCTTAAGCCTTATTATGAGAGAGGTTCAGTTGTGGCCATGGTAGGAAATATGAAGGTTGTTTCTAGAGAGCCTGATGTTGATATTGAGGAAGGCCAATTTAGACCAAATATTGTTCCATCAAGACTAAAAAAAACAAAATATCCTGGAGAACCTTGAAACGAAGTTGGACCATTTACAAGTTTCACAAAAAACAACAGATGAGACAATTAATTTTAAAATTTAAAAATCTGTTCCCCGATGTTCCAAACAGAACGTCGATAATTACTCATGATGTTGACGTTGGGGATGCAAAACCAATCACACAACACCCATATTGGATGAATGTGGAAAAAACTAAACTTGTTGACCAAGAGGTTGAATATATGTTAGAAAATGATATTATTAGATGTTCTGCTTCAAACTGGAGTTCGCCCTGGGTTATTGTGCCTAAGCCTGATAGAACTGTTCAACTTTGCACAGATTACAGAAAAGTGAATGCTGTAACAAAGTCAGATGCTTACCATATTCCTAGGGTGGATGATTGCATAGACAGAGTGGGAAAGGCAAAATTTCTTATAAAGATTGACTTATTAAAAGGGTACTGGTGTGTTCCATGAACAGATAGAGGAAGGGAGATTTCTGCCTTTGCAACCCCTTCTGGATTGTGTGAATATAATGTTTTGCCATTTGGAATGAAAAATGCTCCGGCAACATTTCAAAGAATGATTAATTGGGTGATTCATGGGCTAAAACATACAGATGCCTACATTGATGACTTAGTGACAGCGAATGATACTTGGGAGGATCACATCTCTGCATTAGAAAGGTTGTTTGGAAGACTTTCCAAAGCTAATCTTACAGTTAACTTGGCTAAAAGTGAATTTGGCCATGCCACTGTGATATATCTTGTTTATGTTGTAGGTCAAAGTAAGTTAGCTCCTGTTCAGGCAAAAGTTCAAGCAATATCTGAGTTCCCTGTTCCCACAAGTACGAGAACTGTTAGAAGATTTTTGGGAATGGTTGGATATTTTCACAAATTTTGTAAAAATTTTGCTGATGTTGCTCTTCCCCTAACTAATCTTCTGAAGAAGGGAGAGAAGTTTGTTTGGACAGATCCTTGTCAAGAAGCATTTGAGAAGCTGAAAGCCATTTTATGCTACCATCCTGTGCTCAAATCAGCTGACTTTGAAATGCCATTTTCATTGGCAGTAGATGCCAGTGATGAAGCTGCAGGAGCTGTGTTGTTGCAGAAGGGTGACTGTGATGATATTGACCATCCTGTGGCTTACTTTTCAAAGAAATTTAACGAGCATCAAAAGAATTATTCCACCATAGAGAAAGAATTACTGTCGCTTTTTTTAGGCTTGCAACATTTCAGTGTATATGTTTGCACCGCTCAGAAACCACTGTGTATACAAATCATAACCCATTGGTGTTTCTGAGCCGAGTGAAAAACAAGAACTGAAGGCTGTTAAACTGGAGTTTAATTTTGCAAGAATTTGATCTCAGGATAACTCATATTAAAGACAAAGATAATGTGATCGCTGATTGTCTTTCTCGATGTTAAATGGGAAACATGTACCTTTACTAGTCTGATATTCTGTAATTGTGTAGCATGATAATTATTAACATTACTATCTGTATGCGCGGTTGAATTTTTTCTTGGACAAGATTTCTTTTTAGGTGGGAGGTGTTATGGACTAGGTGAATGTCCCTTTAAGACAGAGCATGGTGTGTGTGTGTGTGTGTGTGTGTGTGTGTGTGTGTGTGTGTGTGTGTGTCATGCTTACGTCAACAGAAGATAAAGGACGTAATGACGTTGTTGAAGAAGTCAGTTGAAGTCAGTCAGAGGAGAGAGAGAGAGAGAGAGAGAGAGAGAGAGAGAGAGAGAGAGAGAGAGAGAGAGAGAGAGAGAGAGAGAGAGATCAGCCTGCTAGTTTCTCTATCGATGGATGAGAAACAATAACTGTGTCTGTCACTGCAATCCACATATGGAAATTGGGAGTAATCTGGTGGAGTTCACTTTGTTGCTGACCTGTGGAGGGAACAGGTATTTATGTGGACGACCACGATTCGGATGCTTTTCAGGGTGAGGAAGTCACTACCGAGTAAACACTGAGGTGTCGTTTGGGTTCCATCGTGGAACATTTGGTTTCGTAATTGCTCTCTATGTTCTCTCTACACCTATGTTTTATCTTCAGACAACGGTGGTTGGTGAAGAAGTCTTTGCTCATGTTTCACCTTACGGCTTGTGGAACTGAACTTTAAGAACCATTCCTGGACTTGGAGTTTGGGACTTTGCCACACACACACGACCAGTTGAGTTTTGGGGTTAATGTTCAAGGTTTAACATTTTTACTACTAACATTCTAACATTTTTACATTTATTTTTCTTAATATCATAAGTAGTTATTAATAAAGTAGTGTTTAACACTGAGTCATGACTTGGTGTGTTTCTTTTGTTGCTGGTGCGTAACAGCAGAAAAGATTTACAAAGGTGTTGCTTGAATTGGAGGGCCTGAGTTATAAGGAGAGATTATAATGAGAGGCTGTGTTTGTTTTCATAGAGTCATAGAATCATAGAGTCATACAGCGAGGAAACAGGCCCTTCGGCCCAACTGGTCTGTGCCAACCAAGATTCCCATGTAAACTAATCCCATTTGCCCGCATTTGGCCTATATCCCTCTAAACCTGCAGTTACTCATTCAGTGCTCCAAGCGTGGCCTCCTCTACATTGGTGAGACCAAATACAGACTAGGTGACCATTTCGCAGAATACCTGCGCTCTGTCCATAATCACGACCTGCATCTCCCTATTGCCAGTCACTTCAACTCCCCCTCCCACACTACCACTGATTTGTCAGTCCTTGGCCTCCTCCACTGCCAGGAGAATTCCAAGCACAAATTGGAGGAACAGCACCTCATTTTCCGTCTTGGACCCTTGCAGCCTAACGGCATGAACATTGAATTCTCCCACTTTAAGTAATTCCCCCCCCCCTTCCCCACCCCCCACTCGCACCATGCTTCTCTTCTTCGTTTTCCTAGCTTATCTCTCTTTTTCTTCCTTTTCTGTCTTTACCTTTGACCCTTCCCTGGTGGATCTGCTCTCCCCTCCTGCCCCGCACCTGCCCATCACTATCTCTTACCTGCATCTACCTATCACCACCTTGTGCCCACCCCGCCTCCACTCTTTTGTCCACCTATCACTGCCCTGCTTTTCCCCTCCTATATACCGGGCTTCCCCTTTTCCTATCTTCAGTCCTGAAGAAGGGTCCTAACCTGAAATGTTGACCGCCTGCTTTTCTCCACGGATGCTGCCTGGCCTGCTGAGTTCCTCCAGCATCATAGTGTTTTTCATTCTATAAATGCATCTATTTTTCAGCACAAAATTCAAATAACTCACAAAATGTTACAGTGACATTAACAGAAAGTTTTTCCATTAAGATATTTGCATATTAAGGATCTCTTGTCTCATACCTCGTCAATATGAATGTAACTTTCATCTTGAGAGCAGCATTTAACTAAACGTATGTTATGCAAAAAAACACAATAAAGAGGAAATAAGAAACTGTGATGATGGACAAACTCTTTTATAAATGCCGACAATATTTTACACAACCAATCTTTAAGGCCCGGTCTTTAGCTGTTTGCTGTAGTTAGTAAAAACAAGAGTGGATTCAACATTTCATAACCCCGAGGTTGATTCATGAATCATCACTGCTATGTTCTCTTCTGGTTTCTGACGCTGGTAGGTTGGTCGATGATGCAGAAGGCATTGTTAAAGAAATAGACTTGATATTGTCTGTGACAGAAGTTTTTGTGGCATAGACTGATCAAACTGATAGATAAAATATGATTAAAAACAATATTTCACTGAAGTGTGATTGAGGAAGTTAATTGCACTGAGTGAAAATCATGGTCCTAATGTGTAATTGTATGACTAATATAATTTACCTAAATGTGATTTGTGAAATGTGATAAGGCAAAACCATCATTCAAAGTGAAGTTTAGCATTTGGAAAGTCAGATTTATGTCATCATATTCATTCTGCAGACCTTGGCTCTGGAAAGGGCAGCAGTTCTGAGAATGCTGGGATTGGGTAACTCACTGTTGTGATGTGATCTTCGATCATGTATTCACAATACCTTACCAAGATCAAAATTAGCCTGCAGGTTTCACAGTAACTCAATGGCCAATTGATCTGGTCAGGCGGCATCAGTAACCATTCCTCAGGCCTGGGATATTATGCCATGGGGAGCTGACTTCATTCAATACAATGAAATCAGAGAAGTAATTGATAGCCATTTGGAGACAGAAGAGATTCACAGATGCTGGAATCTGGAGCAACACACACAAAATGCTGGAGGAACCCAGCAGGTCAGGCAGCATCTATGGATAGAAATAAACAGTTGACGTTTTGTGCTGAGACCCTTCATCAGGACTGGAAAGGAAGAGGGCAGAAGCCAGAATAAGAAGCTTGGGGGAGGGGGAGGAGCACCTACAGGCAGGTGATAGGCGAGTACAGTGTGAGAGGGGGAAGGTAGGTGGGTGGGGGAGCAGGGAGATGTAAGAAGCTGAGAGGTGACAGGTAGAAGAGGCAAAGGGCTGAAGAAGAAGGAATCCAGTAGGAGAGGACAGTGGACCATGGAATAAAGGGGAGGAGGTGGGGAATAGATGGGCAGGTCATGAGGGCGGGGGAGGGAGGGGCAGGTCACGAAGCAGGGGAAGGGGAAACAGAAGGTGGAAGGGGGCTGCAGGAATGAGGGAAGACAAAGGAGAGAAAAAAAAGGAAGGGAGAAGAGGGGAGGGGTTACCGGAAGTTAGAGGAATTAATGTTGAGGCCATTGGGTTGGAGACTACCAAGGTGAAATCTAGGTGTTGTTCCTCCAAACCTACATCTGGCCTCAACGTGACAGTAGAGGAGGCCATGGATAGACATGTCGGTATGGCAGTGGGATGTGGTATTGAAGTGGATGGCCATGGGGAGATCCTTGCTTTTGTTCTGGATGGAACGAAGGTGCTCGACGAAGTGGTATGATAGCCATTTGCTCTCAGTACGTGCATAGTAATGACAAGGTCCTGAGTGGTAGGCTGGTCCAGAAGGTTAAGGCACAAGGGATCCTAGGCGTGTTGGTGAACTGGATCCAAAACTGGCTAGGTGATAGGAGGCAGAGGGTGTGGAGAATGAGTATTTGACTTAAACTCTGTAACAAGTGGTGTAATCAGGGATCGGTGCTGGGACCTTTGTTGTTTGTAACATATATATAGATGACTTGGATGACAATGTAGGGGGGTATGATTGGTAAGTTTGCAGATGACACAAAGTTTGGTGGAGTCACAGAAAAAGTTGAAGAAGGTTGTTTAAAGATACAGTGGGACACAGATCAGCTGGAAAGTTGGGTGGAGTGGTGTCAGATGGAATTTAATCCAGACAAATCCAATGCACTTTGGGAGGTCAAATTCTGAAAGGACATACACAGTAAACGTCAGAGACCTTAGAAGCGTTGATGTACAGAGAGACCTTGGGGTGGAAAGTCTCCTTGAAAATGGCAACACAGATGGATAGAGTAGTGAAAAAAGCATTAGCATGTTTGCCTTCATAGGCCGAAGTGTTGACTATAAGGGATGGGATATCATATTGCAATTGTACAAAACATTGCTTCGATTGCACTGAGACTATTGTGTTCTCTTCTGGCTGCCGCACTATAGCATGTGGTAGCAATAGAGAGAGTGCAGAAGAGATTCACCAGGATGTTGCTTGGAATCATAGAGTCATACAGCATGGATACAATTAACAGATTTAAAAGCATTTGGACCGGCACTTGGACAGGAAAGGATTAGAGAGATAAAGGCCTGATGTGGGCAAATGGGATTAATGTAGATAGGCTTCATGGTTGGCAAGGACGAGTTGGGCCGAAGGGCCTGTTTCTGTACTGTACAACTCTATGACCACATGACTCTAATCTGTTTTGGTTGTATTTTCAAGCAACAATTACAACTGATTTGTTTTGGAAGGATGTGTTAAAAGAGGATTTGCTGGTGTTGGAGGCAGTACAGAGGCTAATTCCTGGGATGTCTTATCATGATCAGCAAAAGTAATACAAGCCCAGTTTGCTTAATATCTCCTTATAATACAAACTCGCCATCCCAGGAACCAATCTGTTCTACCTTCACTGAACTCCCTCACTGTTCTTCCTTAGCTTAGGGGACCAGACCTGAACATAGTGGTCTCATCGCAGCTCTATATAATTGGAACATGTATTTCTACTCTTGCATTAAAATCCTCTTGTTAAAAAGTCCCAAAAGCTGTTTGCCTTACAAATTGCTTGATGAGCCTGAACATTAATTTTCAGCGACTCACGTAAAAGACTGCCCCAGGTCCCATTGAACACCAATGTCTTTCAATCTCCCACTCGTTAAAAAACATTCTGCCTCTCTATATTTGTTGTCAAAGTGATGACCTCACATTTTTCCACATTGTATTTCATCTGCCCTGTCTTTGCCCAAGAGAATATTAAACAAAGTGACTGCACCTTAAACCTGTGCCTTCCAGTTTTAGACTCCCTCGCCCTAGAATAAAGACCCTGACTATCATTCAAGATGAGATGCGAAAGGATAGGGCCTATCAAGTGCAGCAGTGGGAAAGTGTGTATGGATCCGGAAGAAATAGTGGAGGTACTTAATGAATACTTTACGTCAATATTCACTACGGAAAAGGATCTGGGGGATTGTAGTGGGGACATGCAGCGGCCTGAAAAGCTTGAGCATGTAGATATTAGAAAAGAGGTGGTGCTGAAACTTTTGGAAAGCATCAAGTTAGATAAGTCGCCGGGACCAGATGAAATGTACCGCATGTTGCTGTGGGAGACGAGGGAGGAGATTGCGGAGACTCTGACGATGACCTTTGCGTCGTCGATGGAGAGGGGAGAGGTTCCGGAAGACTGGAGGGTTGCGGATGTTGTTCCCTTATTCAAGAAGGGGAGTAGGGATAGCCCTGGGAATTATAGACCGGTGAGTCTTAGCTCAGTGGTTGGTAAGCTGATGGAGAAGATCTTGAGAGACAGGATTTATAAACATTTGGAGAGGTATAATATGATTAGGAATAGTCAGCATGGCTTTGTCAAGGGAAGGTCCTGCCTTACGAGCCTGATTGAATTTTTTGAGGATGTGACCAAGCACATCGATGAAGGGAGAGCAGTATATGTAGTGTATATGGATTTCAGCAAGGTGTTTGATAAGGTACCCCATGCAAGGCTCATGGAGAAGGTGAGGAGACATGGGATCCAAGGGGACATTGCAGTGTGGATCCAGAACTGGCTGGCCCACAGAAGGCAAAGAGTGGTTGTTGAAGGGTCGGATTCTGAGTGGAGGTCGGTGGCCAGTGGTGTACCTCAGGGATCTGTACTGGGACCCTTACTCTTTGTGATTTTTATAAACAACCTGGATGAGGAAGTGTAGGGATGACACAAAGGTTGAGGGTGTTGTGGATAGTTTGGAGGGCTGTCAGAGGTTACAGAGGGACATAGATAGGATGTAAAGTTGGGCTGAGAAGTGGCAGATGCAGTTCAACCCAGATAAGTGTGAAGTGGTTCATTTTGGTAGGTCAAATATGTTGGCGGAATATAGTCTTAATGGTAGGACTCTTGGCAGTGTGGAGGATCAGAGGGATCTTGGGGTCCGAGTCCATAGGACGCTCAAAGCGGCTGCGCAGGTTGTCTCTGTGGTTAAGAAGGCATATGGTGTATTGTCCTTCATCAATCGGGGAATTGAATTTAGGAGTCAAGAGGTATTGTTGCAGCTATACAGGTCCCTGGTCAGACCCCACTTGGAGTACTGTGCTCAGTTCTGGTCACCTCACTGCAGGAAAGATGTGGAAGCCATAGAGAGGGTGCAGAGGAGACTTACAAGGATGCTGCCTGGAATGCGGAGCATGCCTTTTGAAAGCAGGCTGAGGGAACTCGGCCTTTTCTCCTTGGAGGGATGGAGGATGAGGGGGGACCTGATAGAGGTGTATAAGATAATGAGAGGTATTGATCGGGTAGATAGTTGGAAGCTTTTCCCCAGGGCTGAAATGGTGGCCACGAGAGGACATAGGCTTAAGGTGCTGGGGAGTAGATATAGAGGAGATGTCAGGGGTAAGTTTTTTACTCAGAGAGTGGTGAGTGCGTGGAATGGGCTGCCAGAAACGGTGGTGGAGGCGGATACGATAGGGTCTTTCAAGAGACTGTTAGATAGGTACATGGAGCTGAATAAAATAGAGGGCTATGGGTAAGCCTAGTAATTTCTAGGGTAGGGACATGTTTGGCACAGCTTTGTAGGCTGAAGGGCCTGAATTATGCTGTAGTTTTTCTACGTCCTATGTTCTATACCCTTCACAATTTTATAAACCTTTATATGTTCACCCCTCAACCTCCAATGTTGTAGTGAGAACAAACCCAGCCTATACAAACTCACTTCATAACTGCAGCCTTCCATTCCAAGCAACATCCTGGTAAATCTCTTCTGCACACTTTCTAATGCTACCACATCCTTCCTGTAGTGTGGCGACTCAGAACTACACACAATACTCCAAGTGTGGCCTCACCAATGTCTAGTACAGCTGCAACATGATATCCCACCTCTTATACTCAATGCCTCGGCCTATGAAGGCAAGCATGCTGAATGCTTTCTTCACAACCCTATCCACCTGTGTCACCATTTTCAGGGAGCTATTAACTTGCACCTTAAGGTCCCTCTGTACATCAACACTCCTGTGGTCTCTGCCACTTACTGAATATATCCCCTTATTTGACATCCCAAAATGCATTACCTCACACTTGTTTGGATTAAGTTTTATCTGTCACTGCTTCGCCCAATTTTCCAGCCAAACTACGTCCCTCTGTATCCTTTTACAACCTTCTTTACCATTTTTTGTGTCATCAGCAAATTTACTAATCAGTACATCTACATTCTTATCCAAGTCATTTATATATATCACAAACAACAATGGTACCAGCACCAATCCCTACAGTACACCACAGGTTATGGATGTCCAGTCAGAAAAACACCCTCAACCACTACCTTCTTCCCCCTATCACCAAGCCAGCTTTGGATCCAGTTTGCCAACAATCTTGGATCCCATTTGGTCTCACTTTCTGGACCAGCCTACCATATAGGACTTTGTCAAAAGCCTTGGTAAGGTCCATGTAAACCATGTCTACCGCCTTGCCTTCATTCATTTTCTCAGCTGCCTCTTCCAAAAACTCCATCAGATTTACTTGGCTTTATCTGCCATTGCTGAGCCTTTACACCTCAGGATATCCATTGCTTTCCACCAACAGTCCATGAAAAGCTGACACTGAGTGCCTTATATTGAGAGGATCCCGCTTGCCAGAATTACTATCCTCCAGTAAGGGGCCATTTAAGACTGAGCTGAAGCTTATCTTTTTCTCTCAGCCTTTGGAACTCTGTCCCACAAGAGGAGGAAGCAGAGTCTGAATGTTTTTAAGGCTGAGGTAGATTTCTGAACGGTTCATGAACCCATGATCACCACCTCATTATTCCTCTTTTGCACTATTTATTTATTTTTGTAACTTATAGTAATTTTTATGTCTTCATGTCTTGCACTGCACTGCTGTCGCAAAACGACAAATTTCACGACATCTGTCAGTGATAACAAACCTGATTCTGATAAGTTACTGAGAAGCAAAGGGGTGAAAGTTTAACGTGGGTGACAGGGATGTGGAGTTGAAGTTACCGTCAGTGGAGTAGGCTTGAGGGGATGAGTGACTTCCTCCTGCTCCCAATCTGTATTTGCTTATTTAACTTATTAAAATGAGTGAATCCAGTGAAGTTTACAAAGTGTATTCCATTTTTCTTTAAGGTCACATGGCCAATGAAACCTCTGCTCTCTCTGCTCTTGCCCAGCTCTTCCTCATGTTTTAATACATGGAAACAACAATGATGAATCTTGGATCAGAATTCTTCCACCAGATTTGATGTGATGTCCATTGTTCATCCTAAATCCATGCAGCATTTGGAGACAAACCCTGATATTGATGTAATGTCTGCAGGAGGTCCATCAGCAGCATATAAGTGCATTTTAACTCAGGTGCTGTGTCTTACACCTATGTGACTTAAATTAACCAGGACATAAATCATGCAAAAAATACAGATCCATCTATTAACTGTGTCCTAACCTGTGATCCTACCTACCTGACAGTCCCTGTCTTACCATCCCCCACACCGCCACCTACCCTGTCTCCCCACCAAGGACACACCAGGGTTGATTTTCCTTCCAATCTATAAGGAGACTGAGGCAGTTGCCATGTTGTTTCCAGTACATTGCATGACTTCACTCACTCATTCTTGGTGAACTTCCTTAGAAACTTTCATTGTCCACTCCAGAGCCCTAGAAATGAACCATAAGTAAAACACCTCAGCACATCAGGAAGGCATCAATGAGGAGGTTACATGAGAGCTCACGCGTGTCAAGCAAGTCAGTTCTCATTAAAGGTCATCAACCTGAATCATTCTGTTTCTCTCTGTCTGACGCTGATTGACCTGTTGAATATTTCCAGTATTTTCCATTTCAGACACAAAGCAGTACCACAGCTGGTCAAGGGCAGAAAACCTCTTGACATTTCTGCATTTTTCAGGGTGACAGGTATCAGATGTGATTAATACATGAATCAGTATCTCTCCTGGGGGTGGACAAAGCCATGGTTGAGGCACTCTTCAAAGAATTCCTTCCAGGAGCCACTGATGGTCTCGCTATCCTTGATAAGTTCACCTTGGTTCTTGCCTGTCAGTGGGGTGACACCTTAGGTGCTTGGACTGTCAATGGTCTTGACAGCATTGAAGAACCTGCTTATGTCATGGTTGTCAGCAGGTCCCTCAGCCTCCTCTGCTCTTTCACCCAATGTCTGTTCTTTGTTCCGTGGGTTTCCTGCTGATCCTCAGTGGCCCATGGAGCTAATTCCTTTCTTCTGAGACAGAATGGAGATTCCAATGCAGGAATGCCTTGCAATTGCCATTAATTTTAAGGTTTGAGGAGATTTGGTACATCACCAAAGACTCTTGCAAATTTCTACAGATGTATGGTGGAGAGCATTCTGACTGGTTGCATCACTGCCTGGCATGGAGGCTCCAATGCTCAGGATCGAAAGAGGCTGCAGAGGGTTGTAGACTCAGCCAGCTCCATCATGGCACAAAACCACCCAACTACTGAGGACGTCTTCAAGAGGAGGTGACTCAAGAAGGCGGCATCCATCACTAAGGACCCTCACCACCCAGGACATGCCCTCCTCATGTTACTACTGTCGGGGAGGAGGTACAGGAGCCAGAAGACCCACACTCAACATTTCAGGAACAGCTTCTTCCCCTCCACCATCAGATTTCTGAACGGTCCATGAACCCATGAACACCACCTTGTTATTCCTCTTTTGCACTCTTTATTTATTTTTGTAACTTATAGTAATTTTTATGTCTTTATGTCTTGCACTGTACTGCTGCCACAAAACAACAAAGTTCACAACATATGTCAGTGATAATAGACCTGATTCTGATCCTGATTAGTTCCTGGCCTGAAGCATTCCAGAGGCTGGGCCTTTCACTCAACTAGTCTGCCCCCACTCCACAATCTGCACTTTACAGACCAATTAAAACCTTACATTTCATGAATGGGTTTACCCACAAACTGCAGTGAAGTGTGAGGATGAACAAAATTAATCGTCGAAAAAATCCATTTGATAATTCTGAATATTATAAGCAGTTTGAAAGGAATTCTGGCACAACAATGGACGGGTTTGGTCTAGTCCAATGTTGACACAAAACCTACTGGACCCACACTCCGGTGAGTGATGTTTCATCCGACCACTGAGTGTCTGGGATTTGGGGCAAGAAATAAAGTGCTGGTGGAACTCAGCGGTCGGTCAGCATCTGTGGAGGGAAATGGACAGGCGGCGTTTTGGGTCGAGACCCTTCATCTGGACTGAAAGTTTCAATAAATTGGTTAGCTCTCCACTCCTCCTTCAGTCCTGATGAAGGATCTGGACTCGGAACGTCGACTCTCCATTTCCCTCCAAAGATGCTGCCCGACCCGCCGGGCTTCTCCAGCGGGTTTTTTCGAATTGAGTTATTGCATTGATGAGTGTGTGCAAAATCCGTGCCCATCGGTGAATAAAGAGGTTTCAAGTTTCAATTAACATACCAGGATGACCCAGTTCAGCGACAGCTTCCAATACTCTCAGTCAGGTCGATTTGTCGATGGCGCTCTCATGTAGCGCCACTTGAAGGTCTCAGTGGTGATGCAGTTGGTGAGGCGTTGGCCACGGACATCAGCGGGCGCTGGGGCTGCGCACCACCGAATACACATTGCTTGGTGACTCCCCGACTCAATTTTCAATCTATCAACAGGTTTCTTTCTGATTGCAAAGAATTGTCCCTCAAGAGATATAGGTATAAACTTATTTCCAGCAGTATTCTACGCTCTGATTGATGCGTCCAGTTATTATATAATTGTAAGGCAAAATCATTCCAATATTTATAACCAGGCGAACCCATTGCCATTAACCACATTCATACAGTTTTTATTATACAATTATCAAAATCTGCTTTCACTTGCTTTGCGCTTTCAAATCATATCACGAATCAGCGGATGTCTTTAAGGCAGTCTGAACTAAAGCTGAATTTACTTTGCCATCTCGCGGCCAATATTAGTGGTAATGGTGATTCGCTCGCCATGGTGAGGCCGGGGATGGTGACTGCGCTGTCAGCTTCTGTTACGTAAAGACGGCGTGCCTTTTCCTTTGATACGCTTGTTATGCATAAAAGCAGGTTGACTCATAAAAAGGCGTGTGTTCTCCAGATTCCTCGCTGTTCTCGGACAGGGGGAGAACCAAATGTTCCACCGCGCTTGGATTGCGAAATAGACGCCCCAGTGAGAAACTTTGTAAGTAGGTATCTGGACTGTTTGTTTACTATGTGTGCTGGTGATGTTCATAAACTGACGGAGCCAGTCCTTACACAACGCTGGTTAAACATTATGTGCTATATTAATAAATATTCTGCTCTGTAGTAATGGGCATTATTGTGTCACTCACTGTGCAGTATTTGTTTTAAACGCATTTGTGACAGTGTCAAACTAGTTTGTAAATTATTTCAGAGTCTTTTCAATTCCACCCTTGTTCTCGGCGGGACAAAACCGTCGAGAGGGGCGAAAGAGAAACTGGAACAACACACACAAAACGCTGGAGGAACTCAGCGGGTCGGGCAGCATCCATGGAGGGAAATGGACAGTCGACGTTTCGGGTCACTCCTGATGAAGGTTCTCGACCTGAAACGTCGACTGTCTATTTGCCCTCACAGATGCTGCCCGACCCGCTGAGTTCCTCCAGCATCTTGCATGTTGCTCCAGATTCCAGCATCTGCAGTCTCTGGCGTCGCCAAAAGATAAAGTGAGGTGGCGATGATGGGGTCGGGGGCGGTGTGGATGATGGGGTGGGGGGGGGGGGGAGTGAAATCAACTGGTTACCTTGGCGCTGTTTCTACCGTAGCGGTGGTGAGACATGAGGTGTTAGATATTGACGTAAACAACTCACTGCAAACGCCCCAACATGAGAACTGACCACCACTCGCGGCACTGTTCGACTTTCCTTCAAGCTTCTCGGAGTTTGGCCAACTTCTTGCTCAAACTGTAACACCGGGCTCTACAAAAAGCCACGCCTGTTTTTAAAGAAAAAGACCCAGCTTTAAATCGCAGGGAGGTTTATATTGCTCAGAGTTAATGTTTTTGTATCCTAATGCATTGTTTCGGAAATTCGTGAGCCCCTAACGCTCATGATAATCTCCACGCTTTAAAATCAAACACGTTTATTGAACTGCTTTACAGTTGCAGGTATTCAAAAATAGGTGCTGCTGTAGAAAGGGGACTGCGGGGTGTGTGCGGCAACAGTTCAAAACCGCCTGCAGACTGGCTTCTGAAATACTGTGAAGCCGGTGCGACTACGGGTGAAGTGCCAGCGAGATAGCCTCTCATCTCTGAAAAAAAACTCTTCTTACTGAAACAGAAACCTCTTGCACGACTTCTTGCTACCACAATATACACATTTCAGATAAGAATTGCCCAATGTAATTGGATTTTTATCTGGTGTAATGCTTAGAACCAAAAGGAAGCATCCAATCACAGCACCAATTTAAACTCACTTTTGTCGTGACAACATTTGCAGAAAACATTCTCCAGCTATTAGCACTGCAATCTTAAAATGTTTGCATTAGGCTAACTGTAATGTCAGCAGTGTCCCATCATTAAAAAAAGGGAAAACGAATTGTTTTATTTCCGAGTGAGAAAACAGTAAAGTGCGTCTTGTACCCTTGTGACAGAGTTTTTAAAATCACTTTAACTGGTCTGTTCCAACATCTACACTGCACTTGACTGTTCTTTTAATGTTCTAGTTTCCCCAAATCTTCTCCCCTGAACGCAAAGTGTTGCTTTCAGATCAAGCACCAAGTGTTCCTTAATATTCCCTAATGCCCAGAGAAGCCTGAACATGTGCAATTTCGACAGATCCCTGGACCTTGAGGATACCATACTGTGGCTGAACACCACCCTTTCCCATCTCAAACTGCCAACAAATATCACCCCCCCTCGTCCCTTCACCGCCACTGGAATCGCCAGATATCCAGGGATCTCCGAATAACCATCAGAAGTTCCCTGGGACTGGGCGGTGTGAACAGCTCTCCCTAAGTAGTCCAGGGATCAAGACCCAGCCTAACCCTAACCCTAACCCTAACCCAGCCTTGGGTCTTGGTTGATCTATGAGGCTCCGTGCGATGCGCAGTGTTCACACGAGTTCCATCTTGTTTCAGAGAACGCCTGACAACATGGAATTTGGAAACGGCTAAGTACTAAATAACAGTGTAACTCCCAACCAAGCGATGGAGCACAGTTTACATCTGTATTTAGTAAAATATATACCTGCTCCTTAAATAAGGAAAAATTTTAAGGAAAAACACGCGCTTTTTCATTCGAGTTTAATTGCCTGTCAAACATTTTAACCTTACACAATGCGAGTTTCCAGATAATGAATCATCAGGGATTCTTCTAATGGAATAATTATTGCGTACTTTGCAGATTAGGTTTCGTGGAAAATAAGAGACTCGTGGGTTAGATTTTCCGCTACTGTACGCTATACACTTGTGAAAGTTGCATGTAAATTTTGCCAGCGTAGGAAGTCGGCCCGCCTCCAGCGTTACAGCGTGCTCCCTGAGCAGATGCTGCTAATGTTGTTTGAACAAATGCAATATCTACTTTTGAAAGAATGACACTGCCTTAAAAATATGAACATGTATACAAATTGTCAGTTATATAATGTAATTGTACTTGTAGTCTTCCGACCCATAAAGTCCTAAGTCATTATACCACCAAAATATTCATACCTTTACAGTAAGTCACGGTACTAGTTATGTTTATCATTTAATGTTGACAAGTCTTATTAATAGTATAATGCAGAACATTGTAAAAAGTAGCAATATTAAGAGAGAGTGAATGGATATACTAAAATATGGTAAAATAAGTTAAATGTGGCAAAATCCCAGTCTACGGAAAACTTTAAGAACTATTGTAACCAATGCTTTGAATTACAGTAATATCGTGGTGTGTGTTATAATTGCTATATTAAGATGGAATCAAGAATATAACTTTCATTTCAATACCCCATTATAACTACTTAACTTATACTGTACATACTAAGTTGTCTCTAAGTCACTCTGTGCGATTTAAGGATTATGTGATTCACAACTGGTCACAAGTGCATTGTTTCACTAATATAGTTAAAATGAAATACAATAATTATCAATTTAGGGCTAAACAAGTTATTTCATTAAAACAGTACAGTATAAATTTAGCATCATATCAAAATTTCCTATCCAAAATCCTTGTGGTTGTTTCTGGGCCTTACTTCCAAAATATACATATCGTAAATAGAGTGCAAATTTAAAACCTAGGGGTAATGTTACTATTAAGACTTAAAAGATCACCTGTCATTTCTTTGCACAGTAATCTAACATTTGCACCTCTGCTGACTTCACATTACTCTCTGAGAAATGGAGTAAATATAAGGCAAAGGTCACTCACTAAAATAAGAAAAATCTATATACATTTAAATGTATGAAAACAATCAAATGCTCACATTTAATTTCAGCATGCCTTCAGATCTAATATTAGATCATGTGAAAATTCTCAAAATTGTATTTCAGAAAAATGCTCTTCTATTGTACCAGTGTAACCCATGAAAATACCTTCCTTATCTAAATTCTGATTCAAATATTTCATGCCCAAAGTACAAAATATTGCTTACAACCTAGAAAACAATACCAATCAAACCATGCCATATAAAAGAATGAAAAAAATGGAGGCCGGATGATGAAAGAATAAAACCTTTACATACTTGCTTCCCTCTAGGTCAACAGTGTGCAATTAAACACACATTATGTTGTAAATCTATCATAGTTGCAATTGGTAACATATATATTTAAATTAGCAATTTATGGAGCCTTCATGTTATTGAACAACTAGATCAATAGCAGCCAAAATTGTCACAGTATGTAACTTAGCTAAAATACTAATCGTTGTTGCATACTAAATGAGGGGCAGACTAAAAAAGTAGTTTTACACAGAGCTTGAGATGAAATTGAATAGTAAGTTGATAAAAACTATTTCAGGTTTGGAGGCATCTGTAAAAGAGTGGGTCAAATCCGCACACAGATTTCATGATTCACATTTGTTTTGACGTTGTGATTTAAACATGCAAAATGAAGGATACTGTAGCATATCATTTTAATACTTAATGTTTTCCTGAAGTTGTACACTAAATAATTATTCTCCTTTGTAAAAAACACAATTTCATACACACTTTCTCTTTGCAGATAAAGGCAGCAGTTGCCCTGCTTCAGACACTATTACAAAACGACTCTGATAATGCTACACTACATAAAATTGGCTTAACAAACATTACCATTTAAATACCCCTACAGTTTACAGAGCGAGAACCACTGTATCCAGTTCCACATACACAAGTGCATCTTCCTTGATCTTTGTATAGTCTTAAGTATTACTATTGCTGTGTAAAATGCAACTGAAATTGTTTCAAATTAACTGTGATTCAAATCACAATGGTAAATTGACATGCTTAAACTGAAGACAGACGATGACAACATTTCAAAATGGTTTCCCTTTACAGGAAACAATTTATGTCATTTTAATGCCAGTCCAAACTGTCTACAGTTCAAAACTCTCAGGCAGCGTTAGATAATAGATATCTATTAACTATCTTCAGTTTGCATCTGGTGACGGACTGAATTTTGTTCTTTTCTGGCTAAGTACGGAATTACTATCACCCTCCTCAGTTTTATGCACAGGAACACACAGTGTGTAAGGAGGTATTGTGAGTATGGGTTTTCTCGACTGAAAAACTAAGATTTCTAGGAAGTAAGGAAATGGACAATGAGTACATTTGGCAACAATTCAAGAATTCATTCTTGTGCGTTGTCTTCACACCGTCAAAGTTCTGATACTCGGGACTGTTGATAACCAGCCACAGATTCTCATTTCGGTCATTTAAGAACGAGCAAAACATTAAAGAGTCAAAATCCTAAATTGGACAATGTAGGTATCCTGAGAAATGAACACCCGGTATTAAGTTATTGCTTCTGAAAATTGGAACATGCCAGCCTTTAACAGTGAATGTTATTGATTTTCAAGCCTTTAATTTTGTTCTTAGAAATGCGATCTCACTTTTGGCTTTAGAAACAATTTTGTGTAAAGATGGCAAGTGGGTGTTTGGTTCACGTTTTCAGTTTCTTTGAAAAATGTCTAGACATGGAGGTGGAACGTAAAGTATTGGACTCATCGCGGTTAATGTGAAGTTCTTGAACATTTTTATGTGATTTTTCTAAATGCTGCCTGTCTTATCATACTTCAATAAGCGTTGGTGCTTTCACGGAAGAAAGGGAAGCAAGAGAGGAAGATGAAGAATTTGAGTTAAGCAAACAAGCCCGTGGGACTTTGCATCGAGTGGTCCGTTTGGGGTCATTGGCCCAGCTCCATTACAGGCATCTTTCATTTCTTATTGCGTTGCAGCCTTTCCTTTGAACGTGTTACGTGATCTGGAGACTTCGCATGAAAACGTACAGTAATCCAGAAAGAGTAAACACAGGCGAGAAGCAAAGAAACTGGCGAGAGACAGAGAGAGAGAGAAAGAGAGAGGGGAGTGTGACATAAAAAGGAAAGTTGCTGGTAGCATGTGAGCAGAGGAATGGTTGAATCGGCGAATGGAAGACAAAATTGAACGGTAGGAAGACAGAAGAGGAGAAACAGATTTATGGCCCCAAATCCGGCTCTGATGAAAGAGAAACTCGGCAGCATAATTGATTTTTTTTATTCTGTTTTAGTCAGTTCTTTAAGGTTATTGTATTAAAGAGACAATAAGACCAATATCTCATCAGAAAGTATTAGGTAATGAATAGTGAAAAAAAACCCTGCTTCCGCGGAAGGCACCAACAGCCCACATCTGATACCTGTGAAACTCAGGCTACAACAGTGCGGAGCTTGCAAGATCTCTGCAGCCGAGGAGCTGGGTGGCAATGCAAGTTATTCGAAAAGTTTGCATTAACGGTTTAATTGTCATCATTGGAACAATACGTTATAGATTGAGTAAAGAAGCATTGAGTAAACTCCTAACACTGCAACCACCTCACATTTGAGGTCACTTCAGTGTCCAAATTCCCTATCACTCTGAGATATTTTTAGTTGCAAAGTTGCACCGCCTGCACCGAGACTGGCTGAACGCGACTTTATGCATTCATTTAAATGCTGCTTTAAAGACTTTAATATCGCTTCTGTTCTTTTTCCCCAGCAGAAGACTTGGAGCAATTGGCCCTCACGTTGCAGAGAGCCCGGGAGCGGCGCCGCGTGCGGCCGCAGGAGCGGGAGCGCGCCCCGCCCAGCCCCGAGCTGCGCATGCGCGGCGCCGGCCGGCCGGCGGGTCCAGGAGGCGGGAGATGAGCGGCGGGAGGAGCCGCCCGCCCGCTCGGTGACTTCGGTGGGGCGAGAGCGAGCCGACGGCGCGGTATGCTGTCGGCATTCGACCTGATGGTGGACTTGGAGCCGCAGGTGTTGAAGCAGGGCAGCTTCAGGGGCAAGCTGAGCTCCCGCAGGAAGAGGGAGTTCATGCCTGAGGAGAAGAAGGACGCGTCGTACTGGGAGAAGCGGCGGAAAAACAACGAGGCGGCCAAGCGGTCCCGAGAGAAGAGGCGCTTCAACGACCTGGTGCTGGAGAGTAAAATGTTGGCGCTGAGTGAGGAGAACGCCTGCCTCCGGGCCGAGCTGCTCACCCTCAAGGTCCGCTACGGCCTCATCAGCTCCTCAGCCTATGCCCAGGAGTCCCAGATCCTGCACGCCTACATGCAGAAGTACCTGGCGAGGCAGAGGGCCATCGAGATGGACCCTCGCTTCTTGGAAGTAGACACTCCTTTCTGCGATGGTCACACAAGATACTCCTCAGGGAGGCTTTCCCTTGACTCGATTGACTCCACGTCCCAACATCCACAAGACAGTCCATTTCACAAAACCTATACCAGCCCTGCTTCAGTCGGAGTACAGAAGCAACATGCTTCAGAAATTTCTGCTGATGAGCCCACCATGCGCAATATTCCCTTGAATCAATTAGTATCTTCGGGATACCCCTGCTCATTTAATGAAGCATATCCCTGTTTCAAACCTTCAAGTGTTTTCACGAATGCAGTAGAAATGAACAGTAAAAGCAGTAAGAGAGAGTCAGAAGATGATGCAGAAGATGAACAAGAGGTTCCTAAGATGCATCATTTTTCTCCTTTCAAGGACTGCAGATATGAATGCTCAACAACCATGAAGTCAAATTGCTCTGCCCTTCCTCACAAACTGAGAATTAAGGCAAAACCAATGCTTACAAAAGAAGAAAAGGATGGACCAGAATTTGATCTTGAAATGTCATGGAAGGACCAATCTCCACTTGAGAATACCAGGAGTATTTCATTGACAGAGATCAAAGACATTGATGTGAGTTTGTGTGGTGGTATTTGTGATTGCAAAGCAGCATTTAAACCTGTTACATTATTGCCTATTTGTCATTCAGTTTAATTGGAGCTTTTATTAATTGTGACCTTGAATTGCTTGTTCATTGCTCATGAATTCTTTCTTGTTTTTTGAAATTTTGTGCTGAGGAGAGTGTTCGTAAGTTGTACATCAAGTTGCAATTCTTAAACTCTTGATGATGCCATTAGTATGGAATGAATCAGATCATATTTTGGGAGTAGTTAGTTTTTAGAAAGAACTATCTACCAAGTCGTGGCTTTTATGTAATTGCAAAAAAATCACCAGAAGTGACTTTGTATCACAAGCTGATTTTACTTGATTGCTGTGATAGCAATATTTCAAGTACAACTTATTTTTGTGAATTAAATAGAAATACACTGACAGGATTTTTTTTACTGTTTTCAATGGAAAAGAATGAACAATGAAATGGAGAGTTGTTAGAGATTCATATGGTGCTTTAATAAAGCTAAATTAGTTCCTACCAGTGGTTTTTTTCCAGTAAGTTACCTGTTTTTGTTATATCCAATCAGATGCCACTTTTCAAAATGTGGCAATTTTTATAATCGGTTAATATATTCTAGATACTACCATTCATTTAATGAATGATATCCCTTCTAATGTCTTTCCAAGTATGTTCTTTTGGGGGGGGGGAATGCTTGTCAGATTGACACAAATCTGTTTGGCTTAAAGAATCCAAAGTATCTTGGGTCCACCTTGGCTAGCATGGACCAGTTGGGCCGAAGGGCCTGTTTCTGTGCTCTGACTCCATAAATCAGTGTGTTAATTCAAGTTGTAGTGTAGTTCCATTGATGTGAACAGCTCTTTGCTCTTCACCACCTGTTATCTGCATTTATAACCATATATAATAACAGACAACCTGAATCTGAGAGGCATCAAAACTGGACACAACTTTCAAGGAACAGTTAATTGGATTAATTAGTAGCAGTTAGAAGAGCCTCGGTTTTTGTTTCCATCCATCACTGTTTTCAGTAGTCATTTCTGGGCTTTGAATTAGATTTTTACCTCTGTGGATAACAGTGAATACTATTATGTGTTAGCAAGTGAGTGTTCCGGTTGACTAACTTGTCTCATTAGGCAAAAGATACTGAGGCCAATGATATGCCATCTTATGTTGAAACTGGCCAAGTCTGTACTTGGTTATAAAGCCTGGAATCAGAAATCAAGTAGATTTACAATGTGGAAGGAAGCTATTTGGCCTTTTGAGTCTGTTCCAGTTCATCCCACCTCTCCATCCCCATTCTTCCCAGAGTACATTTCTTCCCTTTCATGCACGTACCCAGTTCCTTTTTGAATGCCCTAATTAAGTCTACCTCCACCACCATTCCTAACAATACATTCCAGGCCTTAAGCACTTATTTCTTTTAAGTTTTTAAAATCCATACTTTTGCATCCAGTATTGATGCAGAACTTTAGATCTGTGTGAATTCATTATCTGTTTACAACATCAATCTTTACAGATATTTAAAAAATAATTTTAATTGGTGTTTTGGAATTTTCATAAGAGCTGTCACATTGATTTGTAATCTAGCAAGGCATTCATTGTTGAGTAAAACAATGTTTCTGAATCGGTTTCATTTATTTGTGCAGGAAGTTCTGCTAAATTTATGATGTCTTTGAGTAAATGGTGGTAATGCCTTCTTGATTGCATTGCAGTGTTGTTATTTTAATGTTTGGCAATCTACTTGTTCCTTAACTATGTATGAGTTAGTTATGGAGTGCAGAGATGGAAATAATATGTCAGAGATTCTGGCCCTAGGTACAACACACACGCACACAAGATAATAAGAACAGGATAGGCCACTTGACCCCTCAAGCCTGTACTGCCATTCAGTATGACCATGGCTGATCCATGCTGGCCTCAACTCCTCATCTGAACCAGTTTCCCATAACCCTTATTTCCTTGATTCTTCAAATATTTATTTATCTCCACTTCAAACATATACTTGCCTGTTAATAATACAACACAAATTATTTTGGATACCTACGGTACAAATTATGAATGAATTAAGGAGAATTCCTCCTTACAACTAGTTCCCAGGTTCTGTAGAAGGTGTCCTTTATCACAATTCTTTTGTTTGTCACTGTTTACATTTTCCCCCTTCTCAAAGGCTGGGGCTTTGAAGTTGTGAAATAGTGTGATGTATCTTTGAGCTGTGTCTCTGAGTTTCAGTAAGATATTTGATAGAGCAGGCACTGTTATTTACTTGTTACAACACAGAGGAAGCCCTTTTGTCCATTCTATTTCCCCTCTCGCCACCCTAATTGACAGATACAAACAGGACTAGAGAGGCAGCAAAAGTTTTGCACACTTTTCTTTATTCCCCATATCCCCAAAATAAAACTTCGGTAAACAAAAATTTATCCATTTCCGATTTAAAATTAGCAATTAATCGAGCAGAAATTGCCAGTTGTGGAGGGATGTGCCAATTGTCTACCACACTTTGCACATAATGGTGATTCCTAATGTCAGTCTTAGAAGCCTTGGTTCTAACGTTTTAGCCTAGTTTTAAACCCCTACAACCACATTTTTTCCTAATTTTTGACAATTTCTCCTTAATACTCAGGAAGTCTGTCTTTAACCCAGTAAATTCCAGGAAGTATATCCTTAATTTGTGTAATTTTTCCTTGTAATTAAATCTGGATTCCAGATATCTTTGTTAAATCTAAGTTGCATTCCTTCAGCCAGTAAATTCTCCGTGAGTTGTGATGCTCAGGACTGCTTTCAACATTCCTGGTTTAATCATGACTTTAAGCTAAAGGACATCTTCTATTCATTTGCATCTGGCATTCTAGTCAATATTCTATTAGCCTTTTTGATTATGTTTTTGTGTATTTCCATGGCATTTTATGATCTGTGTATATTCATCCCTGAGTCTCTTTGGACCACCACTTTCCTGCCATTTAGGAAGTGATCTGTTTTATCCTCTTTAGGGTATTGAATAAATTCAATTTACTTACATGGAAAAAATGTAACTGGAATTCAGCAGTTTGATCTGTTAATATTTTCTTGTAATCGTATAATTATCGCTTTAGAGTTTTTAAACTTAGTGTTTTAAGTCATCACTAAATGGTGTTACTGTATCTTGGAAAAGAGCATGTCATTTTGAATAACTACTTTTGATAAAAGTGTCAAAAATTGAAGAGAAATGCAAGAAGTATGTTGGTAATAAAAACTTGAAAGATGTGAGGCATGTTACAGTGTTTTGATTATATAACTAGTGAATGGAGCCATAGTGGTTATGTTACTTAACCGGAAAGATTAGTGGTCTGGATTTATAATGCAGGGATGAGTTATTTAATCTATCAATAACATAATCATAGATTAAATATCAAATATTTAATATGAAATATCAAATATTAAAAATCTATCCATAACGTAAAAAGTACATTAAATTTCAAAAGTGAGCTTTTCAATTCATTAATTATGCCTTTTATGTTTCTAAATCTCCATTTCTGCAAAATTGTTTGAATGCTTTGCTGTCTCTATTTTGCTATGAGCTTAACTTTACTGCCTTGGGAAATATTTAGTGTACAGAAAACCATCCATCCACCCACCCTTGGGTTAGTAAGTTATTTTGCTTCCCAGAACAGTTGATAGCTGGCTAACACGGATGATGGATATCACTTAATGCGTTATAGAACATAGAACAGTACAGCACAGGAACAGGCCATTCGGCCCACAATGTTGTGCTGAACCAATTACATTAGTAATAAAATGCCCAACTAAACTAATCCCTTCTGCCTACACAATGTCCATACCCTATCATTTCCCCCACATTCATGTTCTGTGTTCTATTAGAAAAATGGACAGCTATGTGGGAGGGAAGGGTTAGGTAGATCTTAGAATAGGATAAAATGTCGGCACAACATCGTGGGCCAAAGGGCCTGTACTGTGCTGTAATATTCTATGTTATATCTAAGAGCTTCTTGAATGCCCCTAATGTATTTGTCTCCACCACCACCCCAGGCAGTGCATTCCAGGCACCCAACACTGTGTGTGTGTGTGTGTGTGTGTGTGTGTGTGTGTGTGTGTAACAAAAAAAGAACTTGCCTGCATATCTCGTTTGAACTTACACCCATCGCCTTAAATGCATGCCCTCTGGTATTAGACATTTCAACCCTGGGGAAAAGATACTGGCTGTCTATCTATGGCTCTCATAATCTTATAAACCTCTATCAGATCTCCCCTCGGCCTCTGCCGCTCCAGAGAGAACAATGCAAGTTTGTCCAACCTACCCTCCTAGCACATGCCCTCTAATCCAGGCAACATCTTGGTAAACCTCTTCTGCACCTCCAAAGCCTTGAATTCCTTCCCATAATGGGGTGACCAGGACTGAATGCAATACTCCAGATGTGGCCTAACTAAAGTTTTATAAAGCTGCAACATCCTGACTCTTGAACTCAATGCCTTGACTAATGAAGGCAAACATGGCTATATGCCTTCTTTACTGCCCTATCAACCTGTGTAGCCACTTTCAGGGAGCTATGAACTTGGACCCCAAGATCCCTCTGCTCATCAACACTGTTAAGGGTCTTGCCATTGACAGTGTATGTCTCTTTGCATTTGATCTCCCAAGGTGCAACACTTCACATTTAGCCGGGTTGAACTCCATCTGCCATTTCTCCGCCTATATCTGCAGCTGATCTACATCTTGCTGTATCCTTTGCCAGTCTTCTACGCTGTAGGACTCTGTGACTCTATCCACAACACCACCAATCTTGGTATTATCTGCAAATTTACTAACCCATCCATGTACATTTTCATCCAGGTCATTTATATACATCATAAACAGCAGAGGTTCCAGTACAGGTCCCTGAGGAACACCAGTAGTCACAGACCTCCAGCTAGAATAAGTCCCCTTGACCACTACCCTCTGTATTTTGCGGGCAAGCCAGTTCTGAATTCAAACAGCCAATTCACAGTGGATCCCATGCATCTTATGATTATGAAGCTCTGATGTTATGTTGGTGGTACGTTCTGAATAGTGCAACTTTATCTCTTGTATAATGAAAAGCCATAACATGTGCGGGGTTAGGTTTTCCCAAATTATGGATGTATAATTAAAAAAAAAAGACAAAAGAAACTTAATACCCATTGAAGAATTGGGAAAACTGAATAGCCAAATTAGGAACAAAATTGAAATTTGCTGAAATATTTTTAGTTCATTTTCATTTTAAAATATCCAGAAAATGCAGTAATCAGTTATGCAACAATAAAGCCAGTACTCTACAGCTGTTATTCTTTTTCAACCTAATATGAAATTCCATATACGTCCTACAGAACATTTATGGTAATTATCTGGATTGCAAAATTTTGCCAATGTACTTGGGTTAAATTCTGAAGAAGTATTGTAACACTGAACAACAATCATTATAGTCATTTTAATGACCAATGAACAGCATATGGAAGTCAGATGATCAGTGTTACAAACAATATTGAGTACCCCTGATATAAAACTGATAGCATCAGATTATCACTTTTTTAATGAAGTGGAAGTAAATACCATTTCTGATCTCCCAACATTATTTAGTAAAGAGACTGGGTTTCAAAAGTATTCTGAGTGTCACTATTGAGAATATTGCTGATTGATGTGTGAAATGAGGCTGATTCCACGCACCATCTAATACTTGAATTGCCTTATAGCATATGAGTGTCCAATGCCAATCAGATAATTGATTTCTGGGAATGTAAAAATTAAATTGTCAATAAATTGTTCATTTTAAACTTGTATTTAGTGGCAACATAATATTTCATTCCTGTAGGAGTGAGAAAATACTTTCACATTTTTATAAGCAGTTAAGGCATTTTATCACAAAAGCCAATGTGGCTTGGAAATAGTTTCCCATGATTTTACCATTCTTGTTGTAGTAAAAAAAATTTAAGGCTATAAAATAAGCTTTTACGATGCTTGCAAACTGGAAACTTTAATAACAGCTTTCAATGACAACATAATTTACATCCACAGTTGAAACTAACAACAATTTTTATTTCTGTTGCCTCAGTTTGTCTCAACACCCCTTCATACACTCGTGCCTTAAACTGAAGTAATTTTCAGAGCAGCAAGCGGCCTAATGTCTTGCCTGAAGTGTAAGGCATTGTTCAATGGTCATAATCTTGTCTCAGATTCTCAGACTCCAGAGACTTCAGCACGTTATTTAGGTTGATCAGTGCTGGATGAAAGGGTGCTGTGCTGCTGACGGCAGCATTGTGCAGAGGGCGAGTTAAACCATGGCTCCGTTTTTCTTTCAGGTGAATGTGAAAAACCCCATGACAAACTTAGAGAAAAACAGCACTTGGGTTCCAAAATATATTCTTTTCTAACATTTCTTTTTTTTGTCCCTGTTTTGACTGGATTTACGTATGTTGAAACAAAACAGTTTGGTTTTGCAAGCTTGTATCTTCAAAATGAAACCATTTTTCTTTAAGAGCCTGTTATTTTAATAATTACGTCAACAATGCAAATGTGGTATTTCATAATGATTTTACATTTTGGTGAGGTTTGGATTTTGATGTCTGGGTGGATTAGATTTGGCTGCCCTTTTAAACTGAGTTGGTTCAGTGAAGGACAATTACCTGTTTAACTCTCAAGACAGTGAGAAAAGTTAACTCAGTATCTTTCTGTTAGCTTTATGAAAAGCTAATCTGGCATTGAAGCACATATACTCAGCTTTATTTATTTAACTGAGTTTTATATGGCAAATGTGCATATATTTCAGAATAGTTGCAAATTCAAAGGTGATTTAATTACAAATTACTGTTTTTATTGAAAAGTATTCAAAATTAAATTGAAATACGGAAAAGCTATTTCTCAAGAATAACACATCTTTCATACATGTATAGGAAGGCAAATTGTTTTCAAATTCTATAAAAGTCTATTTTAACCAACCCTCTATGCCTGGTGTTTTTGAATTTTATTTAAAATAGACATTTATCATTATCTGAAGTTTCCTTGCCAGCAGAATCATTGTTTGGATCTGTGATAAGGAAAGGGAACGTAGTGTTTGAGAGTTAAGCCTGAAAATTTGAGAAAGTACTTCTTGTATTCTGTCTGTATTTTAGTGCATTGAGGCAAATCCCACTGAGGGATTATTCTGTTTTTTACTTTTTAAAGGCAAAACTGCATTTGAATGGGGCATATTTTGCAGATGCATTCACCATTACAATACATAAGCACAGAAGTGTATAAATTGTCTATCTTAATTATTTCTCGTGATGTGATTGATTTACCAATTAGTTATCTCAACATAATGTGAAGGTACAGTTGTAATTCTGCACGTGTGTGTGATTTTCGTTTGAGATTATAATTAGGTGGTGAATATTACAACAAAGTGAGAATATATGATCAACACACAAAAGATTGCAGATGCTGGAATCTGGAGCAAAAATCTGCTGGAGGAACTCAGCGGGTGGAGCAGCATCTGTGGGAGGAAAGGAATTGTCGACCTTATCGATTCAGGTTTGACCCGAAACCTTGGCAATTTCTTTCCTCCCACAGATGCTGCTCGACCCGCTGAGTTCCTCCAGAAGATTGTTTGTTGCTGAGAGTATATGATCAATTGATTTGGTTAGTCTATGCAATGCATTGCAGTTCGTCAATGGTCAAGTCTGTTTAATCTTTCAAAAGTAAATGAGAAAGAACAAGTTCATATTATGGTGCAGAAACATTTTGAATCTAAAATACATGTGAAGGATCTGGAGATTAAAATTAGAAAGTTGAATTTTCATTCAGAAATTATGTTAATTTTAATTTCCTGTTACATCAGCACTATTTTCATTGTTACAAAATCTTAAAAGAAGTGGTGTAGCTGTTCACTTTCCCCAATCCCTTTTCTGTACAGAACATCACAAATAATCATGGAGCTTCGTTTTATGAAATGTACATAGAATTTAAATTACATCCTTATTAAAACTATTTATGAATGGAAGCGATACAAAATTCATTTTTGATCAGTCAAATAGAAACCCAAATATCTGATGAATCCAGAGTTAGGGGTTATATGTCTATTCCTTGATAGCTTTGCTGTGAAATATTAAAACTCTTGTTCATACTACTGTAAGATCTAGCAGATTTTGTTTTAAAGTTGGAAACTTAAAAATTTAATTTCCATTTTGTTTGACCTGTTTTGCTATATCTGAATGTTTTAATTGGGTAAACTTTTCGTTTATGAAAATGCCCTTAACATAATAATATTGTTTGTATCTACAGCTACATATAATAAAAAGAATCATAAAATACCTTTTGCTGTGAGTTAGTTTCTAAAGTTATAAAAAGGGCTTTGAATTGAATTAGGTTATACTATAATATTGTCCTATTGTTGTAAAAGTAAATATATATGTACCTTTCTTTATACAAAGGGCATCTGACCAATATTCACTTTTATGCAACTAAAGCTTTGCAGTGTGTTGTCTGACCTTCAAAGTTTAGTTTGCCGTGGGCATATGACCGTACTCGTAACTAAACTTGAATATGAAACAGTGCACTGAACATCAACTTACCTCTGAACAATGTTCCATTTCATCTGAGACAATATCATAGATTTATGCACATCTTTGCACACATTCTTTAAACACTCAATGGAGGAATTAATAAATCAACACTTTTTCTTCAACTCGCGTTTCTTGATGCACGCACAGATGATGCGGCTTCGTGTAATGGAAAATCATGATATGGACTGTTTTCTTAGAACACAATGCTTTCCCTCATAACGCGAGGTTTGCCTGTATACCGCTGAAACGATATATTAAATAAACATCCAAGTTCAGTACTTCCTAGAATGTTGATGAATATGCAGAAAACTATTCATTAAATTGGGGTTTACCTCCATCATACTGAGATCTACACATTATTACAAAGCTGCCTGGGATTTGATATTTGCTGCTTTTTCAGAACTAATGTAATTAGAAAATAAAGGTTGCTTACCTTGGGAATATGAGACACAAGTTCAATTGTTTCTTAACCAAGGGCACTAAACTGTACCACTTTGCAAATACCACTTTGATAATCCACTCTCCAACTATTTGCAAATCCTGATGGTTTGGCATCTGGCTCAGCAGGTAATGTTTCTAGTGCATGCTTGAACCTCACCAGGGCCCTGGTAGCTGCACTCCCATGAACCTCACCAGGGCCCTGTGTTGGGTAATCATAGAGATAAATCTAATAGTCCAGCAAATCTGCCAGACTGACCACCAAAATTCTGAGCTTGATAGATCATCAGAGTTTTACTTTTTGGAGATTTTATCTTGAGCAATAGCAAGGCAGATTGTATCGAGATTATTTTCTACTGCACCTTTGTCACAAAATCCAAACTAAATAGTAATTAATCATCTTTTGTCGTCTTCTCATTCTGTAAAGTTCTTTTTCTTCTAGGTGGTATTTTCCATCATCATTTCAGTGGTTCTCCTTGGCTAACTTGGAGTGAAAATGGAACAGGAACAGTATCTGTCCTTTAGAAACTTTGCCCTTCATTTAAAAATCTTATTTCCAATTTGTTTTTTTGAGATGTTTGTTGTAAAGAAAACAAAATACATTTTTAGTTTCAGGAAATGCAAATTTATTTTTTTTCTGCTCTGTCAAAACATTTCTTTTGTTTATATGTGGCATTTTTAAATTACTAAAGAAAAAATATGTAACAGAATAAACATGACATATTGAACAGCCTGTTAGTATGTTTTTTTTCAGTTGTAAACATGTCTTAGAATGGTTTGTTAACTGGAAGAGATTTGTTAATTTGACCTGAAGTATTTATGTTCACTCATCAGTCTCCTTTTGAATTTGGATGATGTGAGTTTACAATTCTGTTTGATATTTATAAAAATATTTGTTAATGTTTGGAACTTTAACACTTTTTCTTAACGGGTTGGTAGTAACTTAAGAATTTTGCATTTTATCAAATTACGATTGTCAAAGATATTGTCCGGTGGCTTTGCAAGTTTGGATAATTTGAAGTTATTTACTACGGAATTTATTCTGTAGGCTGTTGACCCATAGAAACTTTCCTCTTCCTTTCTACTTGGGGTCCACGTCAATTGTGGAGCAAATGATTTGATTGTTTTTTACCTCATTGAGGCAGAATGGAAAATCTAATTTTCAAAAAGTGGGAAAAAGAGGGTAATTGATAGAGGCCAAGGATTTTAATTTGATGAATCAAGTGAGGTGGTAGTTTTTCTGCATTGAAGGTAATAGACCATGGGCTACTTTGCTGTAAGTGATCTTTATCAGAGCTACAAAGCCTTACAGCCCAGAAGAAGGTCATTCAGTCCAAATGATCTACCTGAGTATTTATAGTCCACGTAAGCCACAAACCGCTACTTCATCTCGCCCCATCCATGTTTTTTTTGTCTGATGGACTTTTTGACATTTTATGGCATTCACTTCAACTGTTCATTTTCATTGCCACTTTCTGAAACACCTAATGTATTAAATCATTTGCCTTAATTCCCAGTGGATTGATTGACTTCTGTATATTCGTGCTCCCTTCTTTTGGTCTCCCTCATAAGTGGAATCTTCTATTGTATGCAGAAGAGATTTATCAGGAAGCTGCCTGGATTAGAGGGCATGTGCTATAAGGAGAGGTTGGATCATCTTGGGTGGTTTTCTCTGGAGTGGTGGAGGCTGAGGGGAGACCTGATAGAAGTTTATAAGATAATGAGAGGCATAGATAGACAGCCAGTACATTTTTCCTAGCTTCAAAATGTCTAATACTAGTGGGCATGCATTTAAGTTGAGAGGGGGTAAGTTCAAAAGAGATGTGCAGGGCAAGTTTTTTTTTTACAGAGAGAGTGTTAGGTGCCTGGAATGTGCTGCCAGGGGTGCTAGCAGAGGCAAATACAATAGAGATGTTTAAGAGGCTCTTAGGCACATGAATGTGCAGAGAATGGAGGGATATGGACATTGTGTAGGCAGAAGGGATTAGTTTAGTTGGGCATTTAATTAGTTCAGCACAACATTGTGGGCCGAAGGAACTGTTCCTGTGCTATACTGTTCTATGTATGTATACTCTATAAAACCTTATCATAATTTTAAAGTTCTCTCACAGAAAAGAAACCAATCCTGTTAAATTGCAGTGGTGTTTACATTGGCTGACTATTGTATAATGGGGACATGGGAAGGTAGATGGTTAAAGGTTGGCAAGCAATGTGACAAGAATTCAAATGCTACACCCATTTTGTATAAATGGTTGCAAGATTTTGATTGTGTCAGATGTTAGCTGTGCCATTAAATACTGGTTACTCTCAAAGTCTGTACTTGGCTCAAAATATGCAAGCTACCATAGGTGAGATCCGCATATTTTAATATTGGTTTAAGACTTATTCAAACTTTTACAGGTGCGCTTAAACTAAAAATGTTTACCACAACGTCTTGCTTTATCCTGCAAGTCATCTTGGATCAAGTGGGCTTTTACAATGTGATACCCAGAGATTTTTGTGCTGCAAAGCCATTTGGGTGGGATCTGCTGACATTTTCACTGACGAGATCTGGAACCTGTAGACATGTTTAGAAAATATGACAGTATAGAATTAAGCCATTTCTTATATTTTTCTGAATCCAGTTCTTTGAAATTTGGTTAGTTCTACTCTTTTTTTTTGTTCAAATAACCTTGTGTAATTTTTTCCTTTGCAAGTTTTATTCAACAACTTTGGCAAGTTATGATCAAATCTACTTCCACCATACTTTAAGACAATTTACTCCAGATGACAACAACTCATTGTGTAAACTGAACTCTTTCCCTCTGGTCTTTCAGCAGTTTTTTTAACTAGTGTCCTCTGGATACTGCTCCTCCTACCACTGCAAATAGTTGCTCCATAATTTTCTTCAGGAAAAGTTTGACATGATTTTGGATACCTGTTGGTTTTTCCCAAAATCTGTGTAAGATTGAAAGGGTGAATTTATTTTGAAATAATTATTTTTGATCTTCATTTTCTTCATGAAATTCCACATTGATGGTTTGTTAGTTCTATTGTGTGTTTCCTATTTCCTTTTGGATTTCTAGATAAGTACATGGATAGAAGAGATTTAGAGGGCTCAGGGCCAAACATGGGCAGATGGGATTAGCTCGCCGGACAATGCAGTTGGCATGGATGAGGTGGGCCAAAGGGCCTGTTTCCATGCTCTGTGACTCCATTTTATTCTACCTCTTGGTGGGTCATCATTATTTCCTTGTCCTCGGCTAGATTTTATTTCTGTAAACTCATTCCATCTGGATGAGTTGCTCCTGTGATTCAGTTCCCCCTGCTTCTTTGTGAATTCGTTTCTCCCTGAATTTGTTACATATGTGCCTTGGTTCCTCCTATGTTATTTTTCCTGTAACTTCCTTGGATTCTGTTACTCCTGTACCTTTGTTCAATCCCTGATTTCATTTACCTCCTGTAGCTTTACTGTAACAAAATGCCCCCAAGTGCATTACAGTAAGGCTATCAAACAAAATTTAACATGCAACTCGTAAGATCTTAGGTCAGATGACCAAGGGCTTGGTCACAGAGGTAGGTATTAAGGAAAGAGAAGTTGAAAGATGGAGTTGTATAGGGAGGGAATTCCAAGGCGTATGGCATTGGTAGCTGAAGGCACAGGTTCCAAGGTAGATGAAATAAAATCAGCAGTTAGCAAGAAGGGAGAATTCAAGGAGTGTGGATCTCAGTTGTGGAAGAGATGTGGCAACTAATTAACTAGGATTTATGGATTTAGATAAAGTCGTGTCATTTAGAATGATGCATGACTTGGAGAGGAAACTGTAGGTGGTGATATTCCTATGTACTTGCTATCTTTGTCTCACTTGGTGATAAAGGTTATGGGTTTGGGAGGTCCTGTGGGAGTATCTGGGTGAATAACTGCTGTACATTTTGTGCATAGCGCACACTGCACCTACAATATACTGTAGTGGGAAGAATGAAGCTTAAGATGTTGAAAATAACGAAATCAAGTGGGCTACTTTGTCCTGGATGGTGCTGAACTTCTGAAGTGTTGATGGAGTTGCACTCATCCAGACCAGTAAAGAGCATCCCATCACACCCTGGACTTGTGCCTTGTAGATAATGGAAAGGCTTGGAGTATCAGGAGGTGAGTAACATGCCACAGGGTACCCAACCTTCAACTTGCTCTTGCAGCTACATTATTTATGTGGCTGGTTGACTTGAGTTTCATGTTAAACAGTGAACTCCCTCAGGATGCTGATGGTGGGAGATATAGCAATGATAATATCACTGAACGACAATGTTATACACTCTTATTGGAGGTGGCCATTGATTGGCACCTGCATACCACAATGCCACTTGCCTCTTATTTTATGCCTGAATGTTGCTTTATCCGTGTGCACACTTCATTAGGTCTTGAATGTGAACAATGGACTGCTTCATTTTCTCTTTCTTTTTCAATCTTTTTATTAGTTTTCAAATTAATACAGATTAATATATCAATGTTTATACATGTAATACAAAGAGATCAGGAGAACAATCATGACATGGATAATCATAAAGAACAATGAAGTATAAAAAAAACTCTAGATCCAACGATCTGTTAGTGAATGAATATAATAAAAGAAAAAGATTTATTATAAAATATAAAAGAGAGGAAAAAAAATCCCCAAAACAATAAGAAAAATTATAAACAATATATCAAACCAAATTAAGCTAAAGAAAAAAAATTAAAAAAAAACAAAAAAAAACTGGACTAAAATTTCTCAATAGAAACGGAGTAATATTATGTCGTCAACTCCGCTCCCCTAAGGACTGCTTCATTTTCTAAAGAACAGTGAATGCAATGCAACATTGTCTAGTTGTCAGCAAACCTCTCACTGCTGATTCTGCAAAGGGAGCAAAGTCATTGATGAAGTGGCTGAAAGTCAACAAATGAAGAAGCTCGACACCATCCAGGACATAGCAGCCTGCTTGAGAGGCACCCTACTCACAACCATTCACTCACTCCTTCACTGACTCTCAGTGGCACAAGTTGTAACATCTACAGGATGCACTGCAGCAACTCAACAAAACTCCTTAGACAGCACCTCCCAAACCCACAACCTCTACTGGTTAGAAGGACAAGGGCAGCAAAAGCAAGGGGAACACCACCACCTGCAAGTTGCCTCCAAGCCACACACCATCCTGACTTGGAAAAATATCGTCGTTCTTTCACTGTCAGTGGGTCAAAATCCAGGAACTCCCTCCCTGTCAGCATTGTGGGTATACCCACACCTCAAGGGCTGTAGCGGTTCAAGAAGGCAGCTCACAACCACTTTCTCAAGGGCAATTAGGGATGGGCAATTAAAATGCTGGCTCAGCCTACATGCCTTGAATGAATTTAAAAAAAAAAATGGGTAGACCTTGGGAGCATCTGCACTGATGTCCTGGGGCTAGGATGGTTAATCTACAGAAACTGTACCATCTTAGAATGAATACAGTCAAGAACATAAAGTTTTTATTCAATATCAATGTCTAATGGATTTTCTTCCTCATAAATCTCTGTTATTTAAAAGTTTAGTAATAATTAGAGTAAATGCTGGGAATGCTTTGCAGGTCAGGCAGCAAATATGGAAAGACAAGCAGTTAATGTTTCAGGTTGAGAATTGAGCAACATTGGAAATCAAACATGAGTTAAATTGCATGGAAGGGGTAAGGGTGGAGAGAATGTCTGATTGGGTGGTTGCCTGGAGAGACTGAACGACCAAAGTAGTGATGGTTCTATTTGAGAGAGGTTGATGAAGCCTTGTTCATGGTGCACAACTTATCTGGAGGAGATGTAAATAGAAGGAGATGAATGAAAACACAGATAAAAGAGAACAAACATTCTGGAACTGAAGGAGATGAACTTCGGAATCAAAACAAATCTGGAAAAGAGAGAATGTTGAACATATTCAACAGGTCAGTTTACATCTGTACAGAGAAAAACAAAATTAACATATCAGGTTGATGACCTTTTGATCAGAACCAAACAATTCTGACTATAAACAGGGATGACTGATGATCTGAAATTGTTGAATTCAGTATTCAGTCCTGAGGGCTGAGTCAGTCAATGAGGTGCTATTCTCAAAGTTTATGTTTGGTTTGATTGGAACAGGACAGGATATCCAAGACAGATGTTGGAGTGATAGTGGGAAAACTAATTAAAGTGATGGCAGCTGGAAGCTCAGGGACTCCCTTGAGAATTGAATGTCTGCAAAACTGTCACCCTATGTGATGCATTGTGAGCACTTAACCCAGTACACTAAATTGAAATAGAATTTATTTAGTAAGCATTTCCAACAGCATTTTTGATTTGACTTTTTCAGTTCCGATGGAAGATCTTTGACCTGGAACATGAACTCTTTTTCTTTCTCCATAGATGCCAGTGGGTCTGACACTTACTGAGTGGGTCACGTATTGGTTGAAGGCATGGAGACAGACTGTTGGATGGACCTGACATCTTATGAAGCCTTTTTGCCCCAGAGAGCAAATGCTAGGCAGGCCTGATGTTGTGTGAAGCCTGGTTTCCCCAAGTGGACCTGATCTTGACATTGGGGGAAACTTGAAGTGAAGTAATGCAATACAACCATGTGAACAAGAAGTAGGAGGAATAGAGGTGAGCAGTCGAGGAAGCACCCTAGCTTATTAGGACTGTAATAGTATTAACAATAATAGTTAAGAAGCCAGTGTTCTCTTGCCTCTGGTTGCAGTGATGGTCTTGCTGCACACTAGGACTCAAGGAATCCAGGTCACCATATAATGTAAAGCTTCTAATGTTACTTTAAATTGCATAATGATGGCACTGGATATATATTGGATGGTGTTTTGAGCAGCACCCCAGCCTTTCTGTTGGTTTTATGCAGAAATTGGCATTCCATATCAAAATTGTACCAAATTCCCTTTCAGTTAAAGAGTTGAAAGGGAATTTAAACCTGTATGACACAGGTACATTGGCAATCATTGGAGAGCTGAAAATGGTACTCATTGCAACTGGACAACTTCAATAAGGAAAAAAGAAATCTTTAGAAAGGAAGGAAGAATATACTCTATTTGCTTCAATGTAGGAAAAATAATTTTTTGTTTACATTCATTTTTGGGATCTGGGCATCACTGAAAAGTCCAGCATTTATTGTCCATCCCAAGTTATACTTGAGAAAGTGTTGGTGAGTCAACTGCTTTGAACTGTTGTAGTCCTTCTGGTTAAAATAAAAGTCTCTCAGTGCTGTTTGTTAGATGCTTCCAGGCTTCTGATCTAGTGATGTTGTTCCCAATAGCCTAGGGGTCCAAGATCAGGGTCACAATCTAAGGTTAAGGGGAAAACCATTTAAGGCTGAGATGAGAAGTTTCTTCTTCCAGAGAGTGGTGAACCTGTGGAATTCTCTACCAAGAAAACAGTTAAAGTTTAAATCATTACATGTATTTAAGGAGTTAGATATTATTCTTGGGGCCAGAGGGATCAAGGGATATGGGAAGAAAGCTGCAGCAGGGTACTGAATTTGAATGATTATATTGAAGGGCAGAGCAGGAAAGAAGGACAAAATGGCCTACTCCTGCTCCTATTTTCTGCATTTCTATTTTGTAGATGGCACATGATGGTAGAGGGATTGAATGTTTAGGGTGGTGGATTGAGTATCACTCAGACAAGCTGCTTCATCCTAGATTGTGTAAACCTTCTTGAGTGCTGCTGAATAGGTGTACTCTATCACATCTGACTTGTGCCTTAGATGGGTTATTTAGGACTTCATAGATACTGAATAGACTTAAGAAACAGAACTGGAAATTACACAATTCTGCTCATGCATTGCTGACTTCCAAACAGTGGAAGTGAAATGGGGGAGAGCTGCAAACTGATCAGAGGTCTGCTTTGAAGTTGCTGAAAAAGACACCCTGATTGACTTTTAGTGCCTTAATTTAATTGTTTAAATATACCTTCCTTCCACCAGAGATATGCAAAATCAAGTGGACATTATTCCAGTGGATTTTAACTTTACCCAGAAAGGCTAGGTTAAAGGGAATGTCAAGTGGGGAAGGCATTTTAGGATTCAACAGTTCTTCCAGTTATACAAAGCATCTTTGACCTGAAACGTTAACTCCATTTCTCTTTCCACAGATGCAGTGTTTCTAGCATTTTCCGTTTTTAATTCTTTTTCCAAGTTTGTAATGTCTCCAGTGCAGCAAGCAAAGAAATGTTGGATGGTTCATTTCTGGAAAACAAAATGGAGCAGGAACTGATGAGAGTGGAACAACTAGGATATGTTACAAAAATAGTTGGGTTCAGTGTCAGAATAGAAATAGATAATAAAGCATTCAATATAAGGATGCAATCTAGAAAAAATTCAGCTAATGATATGGCTGAAATAAACTGGAGACCTTAAATATGTTTATTTCAATTATGCAAAAATAGTAGGGCCCTGGAGAGAGTTGTAAAATAGAGACCTAAGGATACAGGTACAAGGTTCCCTGAAAGTGGAGACACAGGTAGACAGGGTGGAGAAAAAGGCATTTGGCACGCTAGTCTTCATTGGTCAGGGCATTGAGTACGAGTTGGGATGTGATGCTACATGCTGTACGAGTCATTGGTGAGACCTCACTATAAGAGAAATGCCATTAAGATGGAAAAGGTGCAGAAAAGATTCACAAGGATGTTACTGGGAATGGAGGGCTTGTGTTACAAGGAGAGTCTGGATAAGCTCGGACTTTTTTCTTTTTTCCCTGGAGCGTAGGAGCTAAGGAGTGACCTTTATAGAGGTTTATAAAATCATGAGGGGAGTCGATAAGGTGGGTGGTCTCAGTCCTTTTCCCAGAGTAGGGAAGTCTAAAAATAGAGGGCACAGGTTTTAAAGCAAGAGGGGAAAGAATCAAAAGAGACCTGAGAGGCAAATTTTTCATACACAGGTTGGTGGGTATATGGAATAAGCTGTCAGAGGAAGTAATAGAGGTGGGTAAAATTACAATGTTGAAAAGACATTTGGACAGGTACATGGATAGGAAAGGTTTAGGGGAATATGGGCCAAACGCAGGTAAATGGGATTAGCTCAGGTAGGCAACTTGGCTGGCATGGATGAGTTGGGCCGAAGGGCCTGTTTCTGTGCTGTATAATTCTATGGTTCCATATAAATGGAGTGATGTTGAAATTAATGGGAAATGGATTATTGCATTCAAACATACTCTACCTCATTGTAATTTTCATCACTCAGAAGTTTAATTCTCATGAAAGGGTGGAAGAACCTATGAAATCACGGTGTTCCTGTAGTTAAGGCAGTTTTACCATTCCCCTACATAGATAAAAGGCACAAGTTCTGTCTTTGACAGGACTCATGTAACACATTTATCCAGAGTGTCCAGTGACAGGGAAGTGCACAAACTCTCCTTAATGAATATATTTGATTGGAATCAGTAATAATTCTTTCTTTGGTATCTTGCAATGGTTGAAGGCTGATGTGGTCTTGTACTCAAATAATATTAGTCATTGACAGATCACCCTCCTGAAGCATTGAAAACTCTAACTTAAGAAGGGTCAGCATGCAGACCCATACTTTGTACTGTACTGCACTGAGGGCTCAATAGTGATATGTACTGGAGTTTAAGCTTGCACTGGTTATGTCTGTATAGTCCTCTTTAACATTGCTGAATACGTCATTGCAGACTAATTTGAAACCTTTCAGTAGTGACTATGTATGTTCATTAATTGAAGTATAGAGTGATACATTGACCTCCAGCCCCCTTCTCAAATAATTCTGAGAGATTAGTTATAATTAATAGTTTTTTGCTCCAGATTCCAGCATCTGCACAAGAGACTGCAGATACTGGAATCTGGAGCAAAAAACAATTTGCTGGAGGAACTCAGCGCCTGTGGGATGAGGGGGGAAGGATATGTTGATGCATCAGGACTGAGAGTGGAGAGGGAAGACAGCTGGTAAAAAGAGAGGAGGGGTAAGACAGGGGCCAGTAGGTGATAGGTGGACCAGGGAGTGGTGGTGAATGACTGGCAGAAGGAGTAGGAAGAACATCCAGTAGTATCAACATTGAATTTTCCAATTTTAGGTAACCCTCATGTCCTGTGTTCCCCTCTCTCCTTTCAATCTACCTTTGACACTCCCATTTTTGATCCCTTTCCCACCCCCCCCCCCCCCTCCAGTCCTCTGTCACCCATTTTCATCCCCCTCCCACACCCGGTTCCATCCACCTACTACCCATGCCCTTCACCCACTGTATCCCTTCACCCAGATTGTTTCATCTGCCCTTTATCTTGCGCTCGCTCTCTCTCTCTTGTGTTCTCTCACTCACTACCAGATTCCAGCACTGGTAGCCTTTATGTCCCCACTCATCACCCTCCTGCAGCTGTCTTCACCTTCACTGTCTCCTTCCCCCACCTGGCTCTATCTGCCTCTTCTTTTCCTTGTCTGCTTCCACCTATCGCACACCTGCTAATCTCCAAACTCCACCCCTCCCTCTACCCCATTTGGCTCCATTTGCCCATCATCCTTCACCCCTCCTAAGTCCACCTATCACCTACCAGCTCTGCCTGATTCTCTCTCTCCTTCCCCCCCCCCCCCCAACCAATTATACCAGCTATCTCCCCCCTCTACTCTTCGACCTGATGCAGGGTTTTGACAATTCCTCCCTGCACTGCCCCTCCCTTCCCCCCCCCCCCCCCCCCCCCCCACACACACACACACACACACACACACACACACACACACACACACACACACACACACACACACACACACCTGCTGAGTTCCTCCAGTTGCTTCTTTTTTGATTAGGCATGGCTTTTGTGTGCACAGCCACTTAGATGTAGTATAATGGTAAACATGGATAACTGAATGTGAACCCCATGGAGTGAGACCTTCAGGAAACCATCCCATAATACAATGAGGCCATTTGGCCCAATGTTTCCTGGGGCAGCAATCCCATTTATTCCTCTCATTTCCCAGTATCACTGCAATGTCTGCTCTCTCTCATATCCACATCAACTTCCCTTTTATTATTTATGCCATTAACCAACATGAGGGGTAATTCACAGTTCCAATTAAACTACCAATATGCCTCAGGTATGTAGGAGGAAACTAGAGCACCTGGAAGAAACCTGTGCAGTCCTGGAGAAAATGCTCAAAACTCTGCGTAGACAGCAGCCAAAGTGAGGATCAAAACTGGATCCCTGGAGCTATGAAGCAGCATTTCCTGCAGTTCTGCATTTCACTGCTTCTGCACGTTCCTTTGTTTTTTCTCTCCCTATTTGTCCTTATTAACCTATCAACCAGATAGACATCACCATGTTAACCCAGACCTTGCGCCGTCAGAGATGCTCATTTTGATTTATCCATCCAACTCCCACCTCTCCAATGTAAAACTAACTAATTTGCTCACTTTTCTCATTCTAAGGGTTCTTGACCTGAAATGTCAACTCTGTTTTTCTTTTCACATATGCTGTCTGACCTTCTGAAACATTTCCAGCATTTTCTATTCTATGTCTCAAATTACAAACCTGCATGTTTGTGTTCCAAACAAATTTTCTCCTGTATTTAACCAGTACACTTGCAGGAGGACTATGTAACTGAGAGTTATGGCACCTTGGAAGGGAATGAATACTATCAGATGTAGTTAATCCTAACTCGAGCATATTTGGAATTGATTGGGGTGAAATGAAGTGTCTAATGTGCAGAAACCAGGATGATGGAAAGAATTAATAATGAGAAATTGAAAAAAAGGAGAGTGAAGCTAGATTAAAAAAAAAACTGCTGTTGTTTTAGCATTATTGAATTAGAATGATGCAAAGCTGAATTTTTAAAACACGCAGTCTTGGAATATTGCATCAAAAGTTTTAAACTTGCACATTGGAAAAAAATGATTGTGTCCGATTTTATGATCATTTTTATCCCGCTGTTATAAGACTATTGAACGGTTCTCTAGTACAATAAGATGGACTCTTAACCTCACAATCTACTTCATCATGACCTTGCACCTTATTGTCTACCTGCACTACACTTTCTCTGTAGCTGTTACACTTTATTCTCTATTCTGTTATTGTTTGACTTTATACTACCTCCATGTACTGTGTAATGAATTGATCTGCATGAAAGGTATGCAAGACAAGCTTTTCACTGTACCTTGGTACAAGTGACAATAATAAACTAATTCCAGTTCCAATTTCTTAATTGTGAATGACTCATAACAAGAGTAACTTATTTACCTAACTGTCACATTTGCAGCTTTATTAACATTTTAAGAGGGAACAATGGCAGTTATATAGCTGATGTTGAATAACAAGGAACATCTTGGAGAATCCTTTGCTGGATCCCAATGTTTTTTCACTTTTATGATGATGTAGGTGGAATTTTAGGGGCTGAATCCTTTTTAGTGTGACTCATGTCACCTTGTATCTTGAGATAGCATGGTGGTGCATGTAACATTTAAACACTCCGGAAATGCGCAGAGCTGGCATGACGTGACATGCTTATGCAAAACTTAGCTTTGCCCAAACTGGACCTTTTACATCCAACTAAACTTAGATTTTCTGTGCAGCCAGGGAGCACAGCTTTCAACTGCAGATGGAGTTCCCTAACCGACCTAGCACCATATCGCCATCGCCTTTAAGGGATACTCAAAGACTTGCGGGTTTTGGGAATTGATTGGGAGGAGAGTTGGATGGAGAGCTGAATACTTTGGTCAGTACTAATATTTTTAAATCACTAAATTATGGGAATAATGCTGTGTAGTTTTTTTATATGGGCATTGTGGCAAGGCCAGGACTATTTGCTTGCCTTTTGCTGCTGTTAAGATGGTGGTGATGAGGCATCTTTTTGAAGTGCTATAGTTCTAGCGAAGAGACTCCTTCACTGCTGGTGACATGGGAGGAATGGTGATATTTTTCTAGGTTGGAGTGATGTTACTCTGAGGGAAATCTGCAAGTGGTAGCGTTCCCAGGTGCTTGCCACCCATGTCCTCCTTGTGGTAGAGATGACAGATGTGGGAGGTGCTGTTGGACTAGTCTTGGCAAGTAAATGCAGTGAATCTTGCAGGTGCCACATACTGCAGCCACCATTTGCTAGTTAAGCTGGCATCATTGTCCTGGATGATGTAAAGTTTTTTGTATTGTTGGAGCTGTATTCATCCAGGCAATTGGAGAGTATTCCATCATACTCCTGATATGTGTCTTGTAGATGTGAAATGGCTTTGGGGTGTTTCTGATCTGTTCTCATTCCCATTGTAATTATGTGGCAGGGCCAGTTGAGGTTCTATGTGCAAACATACATATCAGAACCAGCAGTAGGGTATATGGTTCTGTGAGCCTGCTGTGCCATTCAATAAGATCACTACTGATATAATTGTAATCTCTGCTCTGCATTCTTGTTAATTTTCAATAACCTTTCAGCTCCATGCTTAACATTCTAACTCATTCTGCCTTAAAAATATTCAAAGACTTTGCTTCCAATGCCCTCTGAGGGAGAGAATTCCAAAGGCTCAAGACCCTCAGTCATGTGTTACATAAATGGTCAACCCCTTGTTTTTGACTAGTGACCTATGGTTTAGAGGAAACCATTCTGGTCAAAAGTGACTCCCAGAGTGACTCCCAGAATGACTCCACTTCTGACCTTATGAGTGAAGGAAAGTAATTGATGAAGCAACTGAAAATAATTGGCCAAGTAAACTGTCCAGCACTGATGCCCTGTGACTGGGATGATTGATTTCCAATGATCAAAACCACCTTCCTTTGTGTGAGGTTTGACTCATTACCCAAGAGGGCTGTGGAAGGTCAGTCATCAAAACAAAGGTCACAGATTTTTAGGTATTTAGAGAATCAAGGGGTTGGTTATGACAGGGTTTAGGATGAGCCATGATCATGTTGAATGGTGCAGAATGTGTGAGGGCCAAGTGACTTATTCCTGCTTCTATTTCTTTACAAGTTATATAAAATGGACACACTGTCAGTCTATTTACCTTTATTAATCACCTACATTAAAAGGGAGTTGACTTGATAATCATGGCATTTGGTTATATGTAATAGACTCATTTATTTTACTTAATTCAATATCTTATACATCTGAAATTATTCAAGCTGTATCCCATTTCCCATCTCTGGTGTTTGCTGCCTGGACAAGGACAAATAAACATCATTCTGGATATCCCTTAGGATGTGTGCAATTATTTGGACCTTTGCTTAAGATAGTACCATTCTGAGATCAGTATTTGCACACACAGCAAAGGTAATAACACTTGAATAAGCATAGGGAGATCAGCATGTGAAGGCTTTTTGGGAAATTAGGAACCCTGTGGTCTTGTTTTTGGATAGTCTGAATTTACTTATATAGTTCTCAATCGAGTTATTGCTGAATTTTCCAATACTTTGCCCTCAGAGAGCTGTATTGTTTTGCCTGTAACTATCAGTGTGAAGTGTTATTTCCCTTCCAAGAAACCATATGAGATGCAATCTGCTTTATTTGGTGCTGAATCAAGACAAAAAATGTCTTGTTGTGTGAGACAATGATTTTGTATAAAGAGGAAGGAGCCGTGCACTTGAAAATCTCATTAGATTGGATAAGGTCCAAACATTATTGATGGACACATAGGTAGCCTTGCTGATAGATCCCAATTCTTCAAAGCTATCTGCTTCATGATGTTGGCTAACCTTCCCCTTCCCTATCCCTCCATTGTTTCCCTGTTCTCTTTTTAAGGAATAAATTATAGAAATTACCTTATGTGAAGATATTTTTGTTGTAATTAACTTATTTCTGGGTTCTTAGAAACTCTCCTAATCTGTCCAATCAAATGAGGTACCCTACCCAAACTTGCTGTTGAAGAGAGAGGTTGAGTGATAATATGCTGGCACTTTTTTCTGATTAGGATAATTTTGATGATATTAAGCAACTGTAGCCAGTGCTCAGATCTCACTGTGGTAGATTAAGGATATGAATTTGGCTTTTTCTCTGTGAAAAAGCATTGTTGTCAGTGAAAATGATCATGAAGTTGCTGGATTGTAAATACTCAATCGTGTACTAAAAATATATTTAGAATCTTCCCTCCTCTCTTCTATCTTAAATTTAGTTTTTCCCCTGATATTTCTTAGTGCTGAAGGAAGGTCATACCTGAAAGGTTGATTTTTGATTATCTCTCCACAGATGCTGTCTAACCTGTTGAGTATTTCTTTTTTTCTGCTTTTATTTCAGATTTCCTTATTGGCAATAATTATCAACAATGCAGATTATATTTTCATTTGTTTTGTTTCAGAAAGGCCACATGGGGCACATTTTAAAATGTTCTTGCATGTAGCCTTTGGCTAACCCAATTTGTTTGTTGGATGTTCTGGTCAGTGGTATGATGTAACCTGGTGAAAAAGGCCAGAGAAGGAAAAGTACTGGTGGAAATCGGCAAGCAAAAAACATTATTGTCTGTTATGTGAAAGAAAATGAAAACATTTTGAAGAAATAAATAAAAAAAAATCCTGACTGGTCTGTAAATACTGCAAAGTTGGAAAAAAATACCAGATGGATTTTGGAGAACAATGCAGTGCTTTGCATGCAGTCTGGGGCAGTGTAGTTGTTGCTGGTGGAAGCTGTATCTAAACTGAAAAGAAAGCTTAAGGAAGAAGAGGGCATCATTCATGAAATTGTTTGGTCAATGCAGTCACGGACCATGTTGAATCTAACAGATGGATCCCTTGGTGAGTTGTTTTGTAAGATCATCTGCAGTGCAAACTCTGCCATGTTCACATCAGCTTTAGAGCAAGTAGGGGGTTTCCAGAGGTTTTTCAAAATAATTTGCAAAACATTGTGAACATGGTTTGTAATTTTAAAAAAAAAGTCCTCTTTGATATGGCAATCCAGCTGTAAGTGTCCTGTTTGCACACTTTGGCAACTAGAACCAAAAGAGAGATGCTCTGAAAACAAGGAATTTTGCGCGAATATCTAATTTCTTCTCTTCAGTAATATTGTATGGAAATTTCTGAACACATTTAAAATGGCAAAAGCTATGCACAGATAATGCAAACTAAATACCCAAACACATAACAACCAGGAGCAGGAGTAGGTCAATTGGCTCTTCAAATCTCTTCCATCATTTAGTGAGGTCATGGCTGATCCAATCCTGGCCCCAACACCACCTTCCTCTCTCTCCACACCTTTCAACTCCCATATAGGTCAATCGCTTGTCAGTCTCCACCTAGAATATATTCAATAACTCTGCCTCAACAGCTCTGAAGTAGAAAATTACATAGAGTCACTGAGGAAGGAAATTCCTCCTATCTCCATTTTAAATGGATGTCCCTTTATTTTGAAATTGTGACCCCTTATTGTAGATAGGTCCTGTAGGGAAAACATTCCCCCAATATTTACCCTATCAATCCCCCTCAGAATATTGTATGTTTCACTAAGAACCTCTCATTATTCTTAAACTCCAATGAGTACAGGTGCAGTGCAACCTTTCTTCATTCATCAATTCTTTCACCCCAGGGAAAAACCCAATGGACATTGTTTGCAGTCCTCTAATGCAAGTATGTCCATAAATATGGAAACAGAATTGTACACAATACTCCAGGTGTGGTCTCACCAGTGGGCTCCAAACTTCCTTTTATACTTCATCCCCTTTAACAAAGATCAACATTTCATGAGCCTTCCTAATTACTTGCTGAACTTGCACGCCAACCCTTTGTATTTCGTGCACTCGGACCTCCCAAATCGCTTTGAACCATAGAATTTTGTAGTGTTGCTCCATTTAAATAACTTCTTATTTCTTCCTTCCAAAGTGAAAAGCATTTCATCTTCCCCACATTATACTCCATTTTCCAACTTCTTGCCAACTTACATAACCTATCTATATTGCTTTGCAGGTTCTTTGTATCCCCACAATTTGCTAACCCATCTATCTTTGTATCCTGAGCAATTTTTTTTGTCATGTGTTCAATCACTTCAAGTCATTAATATAGACTGTAAATGGTTGAGATCACAGCACTGATTCCTATAGCACTCCCCTAGATAGAGTTGCCCAGGATTTGAAATCTACTAACCTTGATTTTGGATAATCCACATGTAGAAATCCTATTACTAGACACGCTGATAAAATGCTGCTTAATTCTGCTTCTTTTCATGTCATTCATGCTGGTGTTTGATTCAAACACTTCTGGGAATTGAAGCAAATGTACTTTGCAATCTGCCAGGAATTGATCTAGCTGTGGAAGTGACTAGTAACTCACAACGTCTTGTTTGTTTTCTTTTATAAAGACCGTTAGCCATTCAGTTGCGTACTGGAGATCATTCACAAAATTTCTGTTAGTTAAAAAGCTTCTAGAGCAAGATCTCTGAAATATCTTGCTAGTTTTTGACAGAAAACATCCTCTCAAATATTTGATTCTTTTGTGCACATTTCCATTTAAATTTGACAAATTGGCAAGCAATGAAGAGACAGTGATCTCAGGCCAAAGATTAGCTTTGGGTTTTGGATTAGTGTGCCAGTCATTGAATCTCTGTGAGGATTGATTTTCTGAAATTTTCAATGATTACGATTTAAGTGTTTTGCATGGATGCTGACGATCAGTTCATGTAATTCACACTTCCCACACCACCACATCCCATCCACTTTCGTATAGAAATTACAGCAACAGTACAGCGTGCCCTGATCAGGATTGGCCAGTGTTTATTTGATGTTATTGGCAGTGCCAGTAGTCAGTGTAAGTGTGGGGTATACCACCTCTCAGGTTTGTATCCTCATTACCTGGAATGCATCAACGCCTCCACCCTCATTAAACTGGACAGCATAATTTACCACAGTAATTTTTCTGAATCTTAAATGTTCAGCCTTGGTATTTATATTTATGTCTTTATTTTGTTAGTGCATATATTTTATTACTATGTTTATTTAAATATTCATTTGTTTCATTGAAGTTTTTATCAGAAAAAAGGTGCTGATGGAAAAGTGACAAATAAATTACACCAATTCAATTTGACCTTGTGCAGATTTTGTTATTACTGACTTTGATATATTTATGCTTTATAGTGATCTAAACAGACAGAGGTTGATGCATCCCTCGACTTAAATTTTTAAGTCCCTAGGCCCTTATGGGATCTATCCCCAAGAACTAAGGGAGGCAAGGCAGGAGATCGCTGGGGCCTTGGCTGAGATTTTTGTATCCTCTTTAGCACAGGTAAGGTCCCAGGAGACTAGAGAATAGCCAATATTATTCCTTGATTAAGAAGGGCAATCATGATAATCCAGCAAATTATAGGCTGGAGAGCCTTACATCAGTGGTAGGGAAATTATTGGAGAAGATTCCTGGGGACAGAACTTACTTGCATTTGGAAAAGCATGGAATTATTAGGGAATGACTTTGTGTGGGGGAGGTCATGTCTCTCATGTTTTTTGAGGAGAGAACGAAGATATTTGATGAAGGTAGGTCCATGGACTTCAACAAAGCAATCCTCAAGATCCCTCATTGTAGGCTGATCCAGAAGATTAAGTCACATGGGATCCATGTTGACTTGGTAGGTTGAATTCAAAATTGGCTTGATTATAGAAAGCAGAAGATAGTGGTGGAGGGCTGATATTCCAACTGGAGTCGATGATCAGTGGTGTTCCACAAGGATCAGTGCTGGGACCTCTGTTGTTCATTATATATTAATCATTTGGGCAAATACATGGGCGGTTTGATGAGTAAGTTTGTGGAAGACACAAAAGTTGGTGGAGTTGTGGATGGTGAGGAAAGTTATCAAAGGATTCAGCAGGATATAGATCAGTTGGAAATTTGGGCAGAAAAATGGCAGATCGAGTTTAATTCAGACAATTGTGAGATGTTGCATTTTGGGAGGTCAAATGCAAGAGGAAAGTATACAATAAATGGCAGGACCCTTCGGAGCATTGATGTACAGAGGGATCTTTGGGTACAACACCATAGCTCCCTAAAGTGGCAACACAAGTCGCTAGTGTGGTAAAGAATACTTTCCTTCATTGGTTGGGGCATTGAGTACAAAAGTTTGCAAGTCATGTTGCAGCTGTGCCACATTTGGAGGATTGTGTGCAGTTCTGCTTGCCACATTACAGGAAGGATGTGGAGGCTTTGGAGAGGGTGCAGAAGAAGTTCACCAGAATGTTGCCTCGATTGGAGAGTATTAGCAGCAAGGAGAGGCTGGACAAAACTTGGACTGCTTTCACTGGAGCTTTGGAGGCTGAGGGGCAACCTGATGGAAGTATATAAAATTAAGAAAGGCAGAGTTTGGGTGGATGGTCAGATTCTTTTTCCCAGGATGCAAATGTAGAGGGCATAACTTTAAGGTGAAAGGGGGAAGTTTAAAGAAGATTTAAGAAGCAATTTTTTTATATACAGAGGATAGTGGATGCCTGGAACATGCTACCAGGGGAATTGGTAGATGTAGATACAATAGCAATGTGTTAGACAGGCAGGGAACAGAGGGATATGGACCTTATGCAGGCAGATGGGTTTAATTTAGATTGGCATTATAGTTGGCGTAGACATCGTGGGCTGAAGGGCTTTTTTCCTAAGCTATGGTCTACGTTCAAATTTACTTGACTTTACTGAACACTAATTAAGAAGTGGTCCATTTCTGGATAGTTTTACGAAGACAAAACCAAAAGATTTTGAGCCCTGTGTTATACATTCATTTCTTTTTGTTATCATCAATTAAAACATTGAAATGATCAGAGATATCACTGTGAAATGTACCATTATTGTAGAATAGACAAAAAGCTAGGAAGATATGAAGATTGGTAGATCCTAGCTTTGCTGTTAGTGGGGAAATTATTGGGGAAGTACACTTTATTCTGCAATCAACATGTAGTACAGTTAACATAGACAAACAAACTGGTTTTCTGTGGTTCACTTTACAGGGTTCCATCCCCTCCCCCACCAACACCCCCCCCCCCCTTATCTTGAGGTTTATAATGATTCACTATAAATGTCATCTCAAAAGGGGTTTGAAATTTCTGTGGGCTTTAAAGGACAGATAAACATTTGTACAAATTAACTTGAATAGATATTTGCCACACAGTTTGCATATTTGTGGCTGAAGGATACCAATAAAGCAATTGAGCTAAATATGATTTGCATATTTAGAATCTGCAAGTTTTACTGTGCAGTTTTTGTATGAAATAGAAAACATAAGATTTTAGTGTAGAAATGTTATAAGGTGCACTGATCAGCATAGCATTCCCAAACTTTGCCTAATGCAGTTTGATTAAAATTTCTGTAGATTTCATCTATGATTCATAACTTTCAAAATTACTTGGAATTGTAACATATCAAGTCAACAAACCAACCACTCTGGCTTGGAAAGTTTTGGTTACCTACTTTAATATAAGGGTAACAGGTACAGCAAAGGCTGTGGCAGCAAAGTCTTGGACTCCAGAATTAGCTGTGCCTCCAACCAAGTTACACCTCTGTCATCTCCCCTGCTGCATGGAAAACTGTCCATTTGTGCTGGGCAAATAAAATATAGCTAATTATTGTTGATAGGAAAGGACTTTTTTCTCAATTGTCAGAAAAGGGATGGAAAATGACATTGATAGTTTTCTCAAATGGCACCCACTTAATGGTAACTATTCAGCAGGATCACTTGCCTTCAGACTTCATTTTAGCCTTGGTCCAGAAATGGATCAAAGAGCTAACTTGCATAGGTGGCATCAAGGAGCCCTAATCAAACATTTCCATCCTGAACGATTGAAGGTCCAACATGTAAGAACTGAAACGTACACAACCACTTTTAGCCAGCAGTGCTGAGTGGTTAGGGTTCCACTTGCTCCTCCTGAGATCTTCACTATTGCAGATGCTAGTCTTTGGACAATTTGATTCATGCCATATGCTATATATAACAAAAAAAAAGCTGCTGAGAGAACTGAATACAGCATTAGCTCTGCAACCAGACAGAATCCCAGCTTTATTTCAGAATACCTGCATTTCAGAGCTGGCTGTGCCTCAGCCAAGCTGTTCCTGTAATGTTACAACACTGGCTACTATCTGAAAATGAGGAAAACTGCTTGAATATGTTCTGCTCATTTGAAAAGAAAGGATAATTTTATTGTTGCTTCATTATAACATGGTCCACAGCAGATCCACTTTGGAGCTGCATCCACTTGAGGAGATGACTGTTAGTTATGGGGATGAAGTCTTCCATAATCAGAGCTTTAGTTGTTCCACCCCACCTCCAGAATGACCAGGAGAAGGAAAGGGTCCAAAGTCAAGGTCTCCTTGACAGAGGTGGCCAATGGAGATGAGGGAACAGGACTTTGACAGGAGGATATTCAGCAAGAACCCTGTGGAAGCATTCACTTCTGTCTGACATCATCCCACTTTCTGCCAAATGGGTGTCAATAAATTGTCCAGGATTTGTGGGGAGCACGAGGAAAAGCTTCACCTTCTACCACCTAGAAGGACAATGGTAGGAAATGCTCATGTACTTTGACATGTGCAATGTGTCCTCTAACTCAAACGTCATCCGAATCAGGAAATGTATTGCTATATTTTGTGTTTTTTATATGCAACATTGAAGTGCCTGCACTACACGGCCCTGGGACTTCCTTCGCCACATGAACTACAATGGATTAGAAACGAGCCTCCTCAGCAAAATGTCACATAGGTAAAATCATTAAATTCTGATCTCACAGTGATATTCACCTCCCTAAGTTGATTAGTGGATGACATCAAAATTGGTGGTGTGGTGGACGGTGAAGAAAGTTGTCCAAAGTTACAACAGGATCTAGATCAATTGGGAAAGTGGGCAAAGGAATGGCGATGGAATTTAACTCGGGCAAGTTCAGTGATGCATTTTGGGAAGTTAAACTAGGACAGGACAAACACTGAATGACAGGGCCCTGGCGAGTGTTGCAGAGCCGAGAGACATGGGGGTACAAGTACATAGGTCCCTGAAAGTGGTGACACAGCTAGACAGGGTGGTGAAGAAGGTGTTGGCAGACTTGCCCTCATTGCATGGCGCATTAAGTACAAGAATTGGGACATCATGTTACAGCTGTACAAGATGTTGGTGAGACTGTGCCTGGAATATTGTGTACAGTTCTAGTTACAATACTATAGGAAGGATGTGACTAACCTTGACAGGGTGCAGAAAAGATTCACAAGGATGGTTCCAGGACTGAAGGGCTTGAGTTACAAGGAGAGACTGGATAAGCTGGGACTGTTGCCCCTGGTGTGGAGGAGGATGAAGGGTGAATTTGCAGAGATTTTTAAAATCATGAGGGGCACAGATAAGCTGGATTGACATGTTTTTTTTTCCCCCAGAGCAGATGAGTCTCAAACCAGAGAGCAGAGGTTTAAGGTGAGGGGAAAGATTTAAAGAGGACCTGAGGGGCAAATTTTTCACACACAGGGTGGTGGGTACATGGAATGAGCTGCCAGGGGAAGAAGTAGAAGTGGGTACAATTACAATGTTTAAAAGACATTCGGATAGGTAGATGGATAGGAAAGGTTTAGACAGATATGGGCCAAATGCAGGCAAATGGGACCAGCTCAGCAACTTGCCCCTCAGATCCCCTTTAAAACTCCTTTCTCTCACGTTAAACCTATGCCCTTTTGTTTTTGGTACCCCTACCATGGGAAAAAGATTTTGACTATCTATGCCTCTCATAATCTTTTATACCTCTATCAGGTCACCCCTTGGCCTCCTTCACTCCAGGGACACCAAGCCCAGCCTGTCCAATATCTCCCCCTAACAAAAGTCCTTCAATCCAGTGAACATCCAGGTGAATTTCCTCTGCGTTCTCTGCAGAGTAGTTGAAATAGTGGTCATTTGTGGACATTTCTGGGCCTAGGTGGTCTTTAAACTGTATTGACTTACCATAAGCAGCAGCAGTTTGTCTTAGCTGGCTGACAGGTAATAGCGATTGCGCTGGCAGTGGCAGAACAATGAATGCTGTCAACCCTGATAGGGATTTGGTCTCCACAGAGCCATCATGGTTTGGTCTGAGTGTTGACAAGGACTTGGAAAAGATGGACTGCAGTCTCCACGTAAAGCCTAGAAAGCTCACCAGCACCTCTACTTCCTCAGGAGGCTAAAGAAATTTGGTTTGTCCCCTTTGACTCTCACCAACTTTTACCGATGCACCATAGAAAGCATCCTATCTGGATGTATCACGGCTTGGCACGGCAACTGCTCTGCCCAGGACCGCAAGAAACTGCAGAGAGTTGTGGACACAGCCCAGTGCATCACGGACACCAGCTTCCCCTCCTTGGACTCTGTCTTTACCTCTCGTTCTCTTGGTGAAACAGCCAGCATAATCAAAGACCCCATCCACCCAGGACATTCTTTCTTCTCTCCTCTTCCATCAAGATACCGGAGCCTGAGGGCACGTACCACCAGGCTTTAAGGACAGCTTCTAACCCACTGTGATAAGACTATTGAATGGTTCCCTTATACAGTGAGATGGACTCTGACCTCACAATCTACCCTGTTGTGCCCTTGCAGCTTATTGCACTGCACTTTCTCTGTAGCTGTGACACTTTACTCTGTACTGTTATTGTTTTTACCTGTACTACATCAATGGACTCTGTACTAACTCAGTGTAATGAATTGACCTGTACGATCGGTATGCAAGACAGGTTTTTACACTGTACCTCGGTACAAGTGACAATAATAAACCAATACCAATACTTGGAGGTTTTTGTGTGCAATTCTGGTCGCCCCAGGAAGGATGGGAAAGCTTTGGAGAGGATGCAGACAAGGTTTACCAGGATTCTGTCTGGATAAGATAAGACAGGATATCTTTATTAGTCACATGTACATTGAAACACACAGTGAAATGCACCTTCGCGTAGAGTGTTCTAGGGGCAGCCCACAAGTGTCGCCAACATAACATGCCCACAACTTCCTAATCTGTACGTCTTTGGAATGTGGGAGGAAACTGGAGCACCCAGAGGAAACCCACGCAAACACGGGGACAATGTACAAACTCCTTACAGACAGTGGCTGGAATTGAACCCGAGTCGCTGGCGCTGTAATAGCATTATGCTAACCACTACACTACTGTGCCACCCTAAAATGTTCTGCTGAAGAATAGCAGAGGATGGTTTTGATCGATTGACCTCTGGGTTATGGGCCCAGCACACTTACGCTGTGCCAGAAGTTGGACAAACTTGGGTTGTTTTCTCTGAAACATCAGAAGCTGAGGGGAGAAAGGATAGAAGTTTACAAAATTATGAGGAGCATAGATAGGGTAGACAGAATCTTTTTCCCAGGGTAATAATGTCAGGTATTAGAGAACATACATTTAAGGTGAGAGGGGGAAAAAAATTAAAAAGAGATGTGCGGGACAAGTTTTTTAACACAGAACAACAGGTGCGTGGAATGGGCTGCCTGGGATAGTGGTGGAAGCAGATATGATGATGCCATTTAAGATACCGTTAGATATATGCATGCATGTGCAGGGAATGGAGAGATAGGGATCACGTACAGGCAGATGAGGTTTAATTTAATTTGGCATCTTGCTCGGCACAGACATCGTGGGCTGAAGGGCCTGTTCCTGTGTTGTACTGTTCTATGTTCTATACCAGGTTTGACAATTGCTGAAGAATTACAATATGCACATCAGCTTTGTCTGTGACCTGAACACCTTATAGTTCTTATCTCAGTCCTCTGTAGCAGAATTGGTTTATGACCTTGCATTTGGGGAACTGGCCAACTGTCTACAAGTTCTGCTATAATGCACTGGTGTCTGGTGATTTATTTCATGAATATAGAGTCATAGAATACTACAGCACAGAAGCAGGCCTTTTGGCCCATCTAGTCCATGCTGCCTGATCTTCTGTCTAGCACCATCTACCTGCGCCTGGACCATATCCCTCCAAACCCGTCCCATCCATGTACCTATCCAAACTTCTCTTAAATGTTAACTGAACCCGCATCTACCACTTCTGCTGGCAGCTCATTCCACACTCGCACCACCCTCTGAGCAAAGAAGTTTCCCCTCAGGTTCCCTTTAAATATTTCACCTTTTAACCTAAACCCATTAGTTCTAGTCTCACCCAACCGTGGGGGTAATAGCTGCATGCATTCACCCTATCTATACCCCTCATAATTTTGTATACCTCTATAAGAACTCCCCTCATTCTCCTGCACTCCAGGGAATAAAATCCTAACCTATTCAACCTTTCCTAATAACTCAGGTCCTCAAGTCCCAGCAACAACCTTGAAGATTTTCTCTGCACTCTTTCAAGCTTATTGATATCTTTCCTGTAGGTAGGTGACCAGAACTGCACACAGTACTCTAAATTTGGCCTCACCAATATCTTGTACAACTTCAACATAACATCCCAACTCCTGTACTTGATGCCTTGATTTCCGAAGGCCAAAGTGCCAAAATCACTCTTTCCAACCCTATCTACCTGTGACTCCACTTTCAAGGAACAATGGATCTGCATTCCCAGGTCCCTTTGTCCTACCGTACACCTCAGAGCCCTACCATTCACTGTGCAAATCTTATCCTGGTTTGTCCTTCCAAAGTTTTATCGATGCACCATAGAAAGCATCCTATCTGGATGCATCATGGCTTCGTACGGCAACTGTTCTGCCCGGGACCGCAGGAAACTGCAGAGAGTTGTGGACACAGCCCAGCACATCACAGAAACCAGCCTCTCCTCCATGGACTCTGTCTATACTTCTCGCTGCCTCGGTAAAGCAGCCCCACCCACCCTGGACATTCTTTCTTCTCCTGCTCCCATCAGGCAGAAGATACAAAAGCCTGAAAGCACGTACCACCAGGCTCAAGGACAGCTTCTATCCCGCTGTTATAAGACTATTGAACGGTTCCCTAGTATGATAAGATGAACTCTTGACCTCACAATCTACCTCGTTATGACCTTGCACCTTACTGTCTACATCCACTGCACTTTCTCTGTAGCTGTGACACTTTATTCTGCATTCTGTATTGTAGCTTGTGCTACCTCAATGCACTATGTAATGAATTGATCTGTATGAACGGCATGTAAGACAAATTTTTCACTGTACCTCAGGACAAGTGACAATAATATTCCAATTCCAAACACCTCACACTTGTCCACATTAAATTCCATCAGCCATTTTCAGTCCATTTTCCTAGCTGGCCAAGATCACGCTGCAAGCTTTGATAACCTTCCTCGCTATCTACTACGCCCCCAATCTTGGTGTTATCCACAAGTTTGCTGATCCAGTTTATCACATTATCATCTAAATCATTAATATAGATGATAAACAACAATGGACCCAGCACCGACCCCTATGGCACACCACTAGTCACAGGCCTCTAGTCAGAGAGGCAACCATTTACCACCACTTTCCGGCTTCTCCCACTAAGCCAACGTTGAATCCAGTTGATTTTTCATCCTGAATGCCAAGCAACTTAAGCTTCTGGACCAGCCTTCCATGCGGGACTTTGTCAAAGGCCTTGCTAAAGTCCATGTAGACAACATCCACTGCCTTTCCCTCATCGACCTTCTTGGTAACCTCCTTGAAAATCTCTATAAGATTGGTTAGACGTGACTTACCACACACACAGCCATGTTGATTATCCCTAATCAGGCCCTGTCTATCCAAATACTTATATATCCTGTCCCTTAGAATACCTTCCAATAATTACCCCACGACTGACGTAAGGTTCAATAGCCTATAATTTCCTGGCTTCTACTTAGAGCATTTCTTGAACAACTGATCAACATTAGCTATCCTCCAATCCTCTGGCACCTCACCTGTGGCTAAGGACATTTTAAATATCTCTGCCTGGGCTCCTGCAACTTCTGTACTAGACTCCCACAAGGTCTGAGGGGACACCTTGTCAGGCCCTGGGGATATATCCACCTTAATTCGCCTCAAGACAGCCAGCACCTCCTCTTCGGTAATCTGGATACAGACCATAACATCACTACTCTTTTGCCTCAGTTCTATAATCCCTGTATCTGTCTCCAGAGTAAATACAGATGCAAAAAATTCATTTATCTCTATCTGGTCCATGCGTAGATGACCATGCTGATCTTCAAGAGGGCCAATTTTGTCCCTTGCTACCCTCTTGCTCTTAATATAGCTATATCTTGTCCCTAAACTTCTCCCATTGGGAACTGTCTGGAGAAGGGCTGGTGAATGCAAGCATCAGATATATTAACGCGATGTCATCTTTTGAGCCAATGGGATTCCTAGCTGGTGCCTGTGCAGGCATGGTCACTGTGAGAGGAAGGCCATGCAAGATAACAAGCTAGAAGTCAAGTGCTGCATACGGTGCATTTTGGTGTATGTTTGCTTGTGTGATTAAACTTTTACCTCCTTTACATGTATTAAAACTTGAAGGAATATATGCACCTGAGCTGGCAACCCTGACTATACATCAACAGCTTTTATGTTTATATGTGATGTTCTTACTTGAAAAGATCATCTAATTAGTGCATTTTTCTGTTTTTAATTTAACTGTTATGCAGATAAATTAAGAAGCATAAAGGAAATGTTCTTCCACTGTAATCATTTTAAAACCTATTTTAGACGATTTAAAGAAAGTTACACAAGTTTGATATGTTTTTCCATTGTTGTTTGGTTCATAGAAACAGCAGTTAAGTCACAATGCATTTACTGAACTGTCTTTTCACTTTTTCCATCTGCAAATAATGGAAAATTCCATTTGCCCTCGGTCATAGAGAAACCTCCCCAAAGGGCTGTGGAAAAATGCACATTTTCCTGCTTTGTCAAAATAATTGATTTCTTTTTATATTCAAAAATGCAACAATTGAAAATGTGTGTTGAGAAATAAAATAACTGAACATGTTTAGCTTAAATATATTTAATAAAACATGATTTTTTTCAAATGTTTCTGACATCTGAGCTAAGATTAATGAATTCAAACATCTGAAGAAATTCACCCGACATGGTGGCATCCTATCCATTAAATTTTTATATTAAAATCTTACTAGATGCTACTGAAGAACTGAGACATTTTATGACAAACTAAATGCCATTCATGTTAATGTAATGCAATCAACAGAAACCGATAAGTATCATCTTGAAAGCAGCACCATCTCTCTAGACTGTGGTTGTGTTGTAATCTTTGTACTGTAATATTTAAAAATGAAACACGACTGGAAGCTGATAACATATTCAGAGTTTCTTCTGTTAAGATTGATTTAAGATTTCACAGAAATTGAATGATATAAAACAACAGCAAATGTTTTAAGAGTATAGGAACTGCATTATATTCAGGAGTGTTTACAGTGGCAGAGATCTCTCTGTCCAGCCTGCAGCCTAATCTGATGTAGAAGTAATTTATTTTAATTTATTCACTTTTGGGATTGGGGCTTTGCAGACAAGGTGGACATGTATTGTTCATCCAAATTTCACTTGAGAAGGTAGCGGTGAATTGTGTTCTTGAACTGCTGCAGTCCTTCTGGAGAAGGTACTCCTGCAGTGCTGTTTGTTGGAGAGTTCCAGGATTTAGATCCAGTGATGGTGAGGGAACGGAGATATAATTTAAAGTCAAGGTGGCAGAGGGGAACCTGCAGGTTGTGATGTTCCTGATCTTTCTTGGTGGTGAATGTCGCAAGTTTGGGAGGTGTTTTTGGAATAACTGCTTGCATTTTGTAGGTAAAAAAAACAAACTGCTGGAGGAACTCATCGGGTCGAGCAGCATCTGGGTCGGGAAAGGAATTTTGCCTTAATTAAGCCGAGACCCTGCATCAGGACTGAGAGTGAAGATAACTAGTATAAAGAGGAGACGGGGAGTGGTGGGACAGGGGCTAGTGGGTGATAGGTGGACCGAGGAGGGGTGAGGGACGATGAGTAGAAGGAGCCAGGTGGGGGAGGGAGGGGTGAAGTTGGGCGACAGAGGCAGGTGGGTGATAGGTAGAATCAGACAAGGAAGAAAAAGCAGGTTGAGCAAGGGGAGGGGAGGGTGAAGGTGGAGGCAGAGGCTGGAAGGTGACATGTGGGGACACGTAGGGTGCAAGTGCTGGAATTTATCACTCAACCTGTCACACAGGAGATCAGAAAACATTGTGGGTGACAGTATGCTCGTATCCAGTTAGGCCTCTCACATCCCGTAACCTCTTGTATCTGGAAACATCTACACACTTCGGACACCTCCCTCTTACCTGACCCTTCCCCTTGCAGATTCACAGGACATCCCATGGAACCACAGAACCATAAAACAGTACAGCACAATACAGGTCCTTCGGCCCACCATGTTGTGCCAACCTTCAAACCACGCCTAAGACTATCTAACCCCTTCTTCCCACATATCCCTCTATTTTAAATTCCTCCATATGCTTATCTAACAATCCCTTGAACTTGACCAACGTATCAGCCTCCACCACCACCCCAGGCAGCGCATTCCATTCACCAACCACTCTCTGGGTGAAAAACCTCCCTCTGATATCTCCCTTGAACTTCCCACCCATTACCTTAAAGCCATGTCCTCTTGTATTGAGCATTGGTGCCCCGGGAAAGAGTCGCTGGCTGTCCATTCTATCTATTCCTCTTAATATTTTGTATACCTCTATCATGTCTCCCCTTATCTTCCTTCTCTCTAATGAGTAAAGCCCTAGCTCCTTTAGCCTCTCCTCATAATCCATACTCTCCAAACCAGGCAGCATCGATAACTCGATCCCATGACTTATGAAAGCTAAGATCCCATAAGCTTTCTTAACTACCCTATCCACCTGTGAGGCAACTTTCAGTGACCTATGAACCCCCAGATCCCTCTGATCCTCCACACTCCCTAGAATCCTGCCATTAACCTTGTACTCCGCCTTGGAGTTTGCCCTTCCAAAGTGTACCACCTCACACTTCTCTGGATTGAACTCCATCTGCTACTTGTCAGCCCAGCTCTGCAACCTATCAATATTCCTCTGTAAGCTTCGACAGCCCTCTGCACTGTCCACAACACCACCGACCTTTGTGTCATCTGCAAACTTGCTAACCCACCCTTCCACCCACCCAGAACTGATCCCTGTGGGACACCACTAGTCACAGCCTTCCAATCTGAATGCACTCCCTCCACCACAACCCTCTGCTTTCTACAGGCAAGCTAATTCCGAATCCACACGGCCAAACCTCCCTGGATCCCTTGCCCTCTGACCTTCCTGGTCACCTCCTCAAAGAACCCTATCAGGCTTGTGAGACAAGATCTTCCCTTCACAAAGCCATGCTGGCTGTCCCTAATCAGTCCATGATTCTCCAAATGATCATAGATCCTATCTCTTAGAATCCTTTCTAACAGCTTGTCCACCATAGACATAAGGCTCACTGGTCTGTAATTCCCTGGACTATCCCTACTACTTTTTTTAAATGAGGGGACAACATTTGCCACCCTCCAATCCTCCGGTACCATTCCCGCGGACAAGAGGGCTCAAAGATCCTAACCAATGGTTCAGCAGTCTCCTCCCTCGCCTCATGAAGCAGCCTGGGGAATATTCCGTCAGGCCCCGGGGACTTATCTGTCCTAACATTTTCTAACAGCTTCAACACATCCTCTCTTTTGATATCTACATGCTCTAGAACATTAACCTTACCAACACTGTCCTCAGCATCATCAAGACCCCTCTCCTTGGTGAATACTGAGGAGAAGTATTCATTGATAACCTCACCCACTTCCACAGCTTCCAGGCACATCTTCCCACCTTTATCTCTAATCGGACCTACCTTTACTCTCGTCATCCTTCTGCTCGTCACATATTAGAAAAACCGTAGAATCATAGAACCATGGAACAATACAGCACAATACAGGCCCTTCGGCCCACCATGTTGTGCCGCCCTTCAAGCCACACCTAAGACTATCTAACCCCTTCCTCCCACATATCCCTCTATCTTAAATTCCTCCATATGCTTATCTAACAATCTCTTGAACTTGTCCAATGTATCAGCCTCCACCACCACCCCAGGCAGCGCATTCCATTCACCAACCACTCTCTGGGTGAGAAACCTCCCTCTGACATCACCCTTGAACTTCCCACCCATTACCTTAAATCCATGTCCTCTTGAGCATTGGTGTCCTGGAAAAGAGGCGCTGGCTGTCCACTCTATCTATTCCTCTTAATATCTTGTATACTTCTATCATGTCTCTCCTCATCCTCCTTCTCTCCAATGAAAACAGCCCTAGCTCCTTTAGTCCCTCCTCATAATCCATACTCTCTAATCCAGGCAGCATCCTGGTAAATCTCCTCTGCACCCTTTCCAACACCTCCACCTCCTTCCTATAATGAGGCGACCAGAACTGGACACAGTACTCTAAGTGTGGCCTAACCAGAGTTTTGTAAAGCCTCATCATCACTTTGCAGCTCTTAAACTCGATTCCCTGACTTATGAAAGCTAACATCCCATAATATTTCTTAACTACCCTATCTACCTGTGAGGCAACTTTCAGTGATCTGTGGATATAAACCCCAGATCCCTCTGCTCCTCCACACTACCCAGAATCCTGCCGTTTACCTTGTACTCCGCCTTGGAGTTTGTCCTTCCAAAGTGTACTACCTCACACTTCTCTGGATTGAACTCCATCTGCCACTTGTCAGCCCAGCTCTGCATCCTATCAATATCCCTCTGCAAGCTTCGACAGCCCTCTACACTGTCCACAACACCACCGATCTTTGTGTTATCTGCAAACTTGCTAACCCAGCCTTCCACCCCCTCATCTAAGTTGTTAATAAATATCACAAAGAGTAGAGGTCCCAGAACCGATCCCTGTGGGACACCACTAGTCACAGCCCTCCAATCCAAATGCACTCCCTCCACCACAACCCTCTGCTTTCTACAGGCAAGCCAATTCTGAATCCACATGGCCAAGTATCCCTGGATCCCTTGGCCTCTGACCTTCTGACAAAGCCTACCATGCAGAACCTTGTCAAATGCCTTACTAAAATCCATGTAGATCACATCGACTACACTACCCTCATCAATCTTCCTGGTCACCTCCTCAAAGAACCCTATCAGGCTAGTGAGGCAAGATCTTCCCTTCACAAAGCCATGCTGGCTGTCCCTAATCAGTCCATGATTCTCTAAATGCTCATAGATCCTATCTCTTAGAATCCTTTCTAACAGCTTACCCACCACAGACATAAGGCTCATCGGCCTGTAATTCCCTGGACTATTCCTACTACCTTTTTTGAATAAGGGGACAACATTTGCCACCCTCCAATCCTCCGGTACCATCCCCATAGACAAGAGGGCTCAAAGATCCTAACCAATGGTTCAGCAGTCTCCTCCCTCGCCTCATGAAGCAGCCTGGGGAATATTCCGTCAGGCCCCAGGGACTAAGCTGTCCTAATATTTTCTAACAACTCCAACTCATCCTCTCTCTTAATATCCACATACTCTAGAACATTACCCTCACCAGCACTGTCCTCAGCATCATCAAGATCCCTCTCCTTGGTGAATACTGAAGAAAAGTATTCATTGAGAACCTCACCCACTTCCACAGCTTCCAGGCACATCCTCCCACCTTTGTCTTTAATTGCACCTACCTTTACCCTAACCATCCTTCTGCTTTTTATGTACAAAAGAAAAGCCTTAGGATTGTCCTTAACCCTACTCGCCAAAGCCTCTTCATGTCCCCTTCTCGCTCTCCTCAGTCCTTAAGTTCCTTCCTTGCTATTCTATATTCCTCACGAGCCCTGTTCGATCCTTGCTGCTTACTTCTTATGTATGCTGCCTTCTTCTTCCTAATTAGTTGTTCCAACTCTCTCATCACCCACGGTTCCTTCACCCCGCCATTACTTCTCTGCCTCCACGGTTCAAATTTATCCCTAACATCCTGCAAAAGATCCCTGAACAACGACCACATCTCCACAGTACGTTTCCCTTCAAAAATGTCATCCCAATTTACACTCTAAAGTTCTCGCCTTATAGCCTCATAATTTGCCTTCCCCAATTAAATATCTTCCTGCCCTCTTTGCTCCTATCCTTGTCCATGACAATTCTAAAGGTTATGGAGCAATGGTCACTGTCCCCCAAATGCTTACTGATGGATAGATCTGTCACCTGACCCGGTTCATTACCTAAAACTAGATCTAAGATGGCATTCCCTCTAGTTGGCCTGTCAACATACTGCGTCAGGAATCTGTCCTGGACACACTTAACAAACTGCGCCCCGTCTAAACCTTTGGCACTAAGTAGGTGCCAATCAGTATTTGGATAGTTGAAGTCTCCCATTATAATAGCCCTGTTATTTTCGCATCTCTCCAAAAACTGCCTTCCAATCTGCACCTCAGTATCCCTACTGCTACTGGGGGGCCTATAGAATACTCCCAGGAGGGTGACTGCCCCTTTCTTATTCCTAACTTCCACCCATATTGACTCTAGATAGGTTCCTTCTACATTATCTACCCTTTCAGCAGCTGTAACAGTGTCTCTGACCAGTATTGCCACCCCTCGTCCTCTTCTTCCCCCTTCCCCATCCCTTTTAAAACACTGAAAACCAGGAATATTCAATATCCATTCCTGCCCTGGTGACAGCCAAGTCTTTGCAAGAGCCACAATATCATAGTCCCATGTACTTATCCAAGCTCTCAGTTCATCACCCTTATTCCTGATGCTTCTTGCATTTAAATAAATGCACTTTAGCACATCCACCTTACTACTTTTATACCCTGCACTCTGCTTCTCCTTCCTCAAAACCTCTCTGCCTGTTAGATCTGACTTTTCCCCATCCCCTTCTTCCTCTGACCTACCCCTCTGGTTCCCATCCCCTTCGCAAACTAGTTTAAACCCTCCCGAAACACCCTAGCAAACCTGCCTGCAAGGATATTGGCCCCCCTTGGGTTCAGGAGTAACCCATCCTCTCTGTACAGGTGCCACCTTCCCCTCCCATCAGCACAGGATCCACAGCTTGACTCTGTTGGGGGAGGTGGAAGACAGAATGTTACTACGTTTGTTACTTCCATCCAACAGCTCAGATAATGACAGTCTGCAGGATGGAGGCAGAATTGACTGCTGTGGTTGAATACCTGTAAGTAAATGTGTGAGTGTTGGGGCAGTAGAAAGTTGTGTAACTTCGAGGCATGTGATGAGGCACCTGGCATGAGGGAAATACAGCCCATCTGGGGAGAAAGGGTAGCTCCAGTACCAGCTCCATAGTGGGTGAGGTTGCCTCCCAATTCTACTTGGATGAGAATTTCAATGTGGCAGCTGAAGGCTGATGCAAATGCATATGTTGATACTTGCTGTGTGTCAGCTCTTCCAGAAAGCCTGCAGGAGATATCAAGGAGCATGGGGGAATCATCTGTAACTTGCCAAATTTCCTTGAACAAAGCTTGGAGTCTATTCTTTCAAGCAGTAGTGGGGGGCAGTTCCGGATAGGCAAGTACTGATGGGACACTGGGTGACAGCTTCAGTTGCAGGGCTTCCAGTGTCTTGGTGCATTGGAAGACCAGGCTACTGCCAGTCAGGTAGAGACTACTACAATCATGGCACTATATTCCACTGATAGCACTGGTCTCAAGGCTGTGAAAACACTGTGAAGAATTAATCCTCCAGCAGATTTCAAAGCCATCGGATGCCCCAGTCCAGGGGAATGTCACTGGATTCCTCAAACAGAAGTCTGCTCTCCTGTCTCAGGTTAACGGCATTCTCAGCTCCACCATTGCCACTGCAACAGTGCCTTCACAGTTGCCTCTCAGCCATCAGGGCCAAGGGCTGATTGTCCTGCATGAGAGTAGGCTACATCTTCATAGCAAAAGAACAAATGTTCATCAGCTCAGCAGCAATTCTAAGGAGAGCACTGCACTGAAGTAACAGGCCAGTAGCAGGTTGATTAAACAACATTTGCATCAACATGAGTTTTTGATTTCATGTTTGTATTGAGAAGATTCTTTCTCATGTATAAAAATTTTGCAAAAATACCTTTGTTCCTGCTTTTTGCTGGAAGGAACACTGATCTGGTCTCTAACAGGGTAAGGACAGAATTGTGTGCAATTTTATTGGTAGTGCTCAGTGCTGGCTGCTTTGGAGAGTTTATTAAATATTGAAATTGGCTGTTTTCTTATGAAATTATAGAGGAACCCACATCTTAAGCTTGTGTAAAGGAAGTCATACTTCAGCTCTTTATTTAGCTATAATCCACATAAGAAAAATGTGAGTACTCAGGAAGCAGAGCACCTTCACCAAGCACTGTGCAGGAAAGGAAGCTACGTGTCTCGGAATCCATCCAGCAGTTGTTCAAGTACCCACGTAGCAAGTGATGCTAGTTGTAAGTGTGGAACAGTTTGACATTCCCATCTAATGGGACGTAGTTTCCACAAGGTTTTATCATTGAGCTGTAAACCTGCACTCAGTGGAGGCAGTGGATCAGTTAATGAGCTATTGGTAGTTTGTGGTAAATGCTCAGGGAGTTTCAAGGTGTTCGCTTTGATTACACCACCTTATTCTGAATGAGGTATACCACGATGAGAACTGCACTACTGGAGTGAAACAGAGAGCTTGAGTCCAGATCAGGGCAGCATTCACTGAGGCAGCTTTCCTCTGTGTTATTGGAGTTTATCAGGATTACTCCAGCATTCTAGGCTTTGGCCTCAGTTGCAGAGTAAGGCATTGGTAAATGAAGAAGATAATACTATTGCTGCTTCAAAATGCAACTGCAGAATCATTCATTCAGTGCCTAGTTGAAAGCCTCAGCCATGGTATCTTCAAGTTGCTTACCAAACTGGAAATGGCCAATGCTAATGCCACTGAGTCAAGAAGATTTGGTGTGACTTCCATTTGGCAGGCATGGTAGTGTAGCGGTTAACGTAACGCTACTACAGCGCCAGCGACCCGGGTTCAATTCCCGCCGCTGTCAGTAAGGAGTTTGTACGTTCTCCCCGTGTCTGTGTGGGTTTCCTCCAGGTGCTCCGGTTTCCTCCCACATTCCAAAGATGTACGGGTTAGGAAGTTGTGGGCATGCTCTATTGGCACTGGAAGCGTGGTGACACTTGCGGGCTGCCTCCAGAGCACTCCACACAAAAGATGCATTTCACTGTGTGTTTCAATGTACATGTGACTAATAAAGGCATCTTATCTCTTGATGTTGATCTTCCTTGCCAGATACTAATGAGTCACCATGATATTTTACCATTGGTATTTTTCAGCAATAGGCTAGCATGGTCTGGTGGCATTGGATAAGGGAAAGGCTCACTGCTTGCATGCAAAGCCAGAAGAGTGTGTCCTTCAGAGGATCTCTGGGCTATGTGGCAAGCCTTGACGGTAGGAGCAGAGAGCCCAGATTTCTTTTTCGGTAAATAACAAACTGCTGAAGGAACTCAGCGGGTCAGGCAGCATCTGTGGAGGCAAAGGGATAGTCGATGTTTCGGTATGAGATCCAGGGTCTCGACCTGAAACTTTGACAGATGTTGCCTGACCCGCTGAGTTCCTCCAGCAGTTTGTTCTTTGCTCTGGATCCCAGCATCTGCCGTCCCTTGTGTCTCCAGATTTCTTCTTCCTCCTTTTTGTTTCCTGGCAGATCTGGCTCCTCCACCTACGCAGAATACGATGAAGCATCAGACCCTCTGGAGATGATTGCAAGGCACTCCTCAATTTATACATGCACTGTTAAATTGTGTTGAGGACTAAAATGACACTGTGCAGTAGGCTCTTATTAACCCTTAGGCTGTAATTTTAATTCCTTTTTACAGCATGAGTGGAGACTAGTGTGGCTGAAGAGCCAAGGAAAGAGGAGAAAACCCTAGTTCCCCAGAAGGTGAAGTACAACAGGTGCGGCAGAATAGTTGAGGATGAACATGGTAAATTGGTAAATTTGGCAAATTGGTTTATTACTGTCACATGTACCGAGGTACAGTGAAAAACTTGTCTTGCATATTGTCCATACAGATCATTTCATTACAACAGTGCACTGAGGTAGTACAAGGTAAAACAATGACAGAATGTGGAATAATGTGTTGCAGTTACAGGGAAAGTGCATTGCAGGTAGACAATAAGGTGCAAGGCCATAATGAGGTAGATTGTGAGGTGTGGGGTCTTTGGCTATGTTGGCTGCTTTACTTCATGGCATTCACCATGAAGATTTTTTTCTCACATACCACTTGAATTTTAAGAGAGTGCTAGCCTTTCCATTTCACAAGGAGCTTCAGTTCACAAGGGGAGCCTGAGTGCCATGAGTACAGTTTATCACAGTCTTGAATCTATGCAAGGTCTGCCATCCCAGAAAATGCATTTGCAATATCCAGTGGTTTCCCTCAAGGAGAAAAAGATGTATTCCCCTGTTTTGTTTCGAGAAGACAATGACATCTCTAATGTAGCAGTGTGCTGCAGATTGTGAAATGTGGCACAGATCAGATGCCTCCAGTTTGAATGATCTGAAGAAGTTCAGGGACAGTGATCTTCAGGCAGAGCAGTCCATGTATGGACACCTGCAGAAGGGTACAGATCTCTGTAACATCGCTTTGACAGCCTTAGGCTGCTGATGTTTGCTCTTTGAAAAGCTGGAATTAGGAATGTAGTTCCTGCTAGCCTCTGTCCCATCTTTCTTTGGGCACTTCCGACAAGTTGCCTTTCCCCTTTGCTCACTCTACACTTGCTGATTGTTTTCACGGCTGGCCTGTGGAAGTCATGTTAGACAGCCACAATAGGCAAGCATGAGTTGACTGTTCAACCAAATTTACCACTTGATTCTACTGGCTCTTCGGATAAACTGAACTCTGCAACAAATAGCTCACAACAAATCTACAATGATAGATATGTCTTTAAGTAGGACAGGTGCAGGGTGTGCCCTGCTATTGTGATCTGTTGTACATACAAGATCCACATTGTAATTACATTGCAACTTCACAGGGGGTCTGCCAATTGAACATTGCACAACGATTGACATCATATACGTACTTGATGTGTGGAGAGGTAAATGGCCAAACAAAGTGCATGTTTAGCACCTTGTGTACAATTAGTCCCCATTCACAGTTTGTAAATAATTTTGAGCTATAAGTCACTTGTGTAGGGCTTACAAACATAGTGCTTTTTGATAGAATCATGAAATTATGACAGATTGAAAATAATTAAAGTATGCTTTCTCTAATGTTTTCCTTCTGCAGAGCCTGATTAACACAGTGAGACTTCTCTCTATTGATCTTCTGGGAGTAAATTAGTAAAACAGCTTAAAAGTTGGTTAGAGGTAGCAGAGGAGGTGAACAGCTGAACCATTGAGCACCAATACTGAATGCAATGTAAGAGGTGGTCTAATGACCTAACCAGCATGCTGCCAGGTCTATCTAAGCTGAACACTGACAGATATAGTTTTTATGACATTTATCTTTGGTTTTCTTTAATGTTTTAACCATTTCCTGAAGGTAACTGCAACAATGCTGACTCCAGCACCTTTGATGTAAAACATTCCAGGGCACTTTAGAAGAATCTTATCAAACAAAATTGACACTGTGTCATAAGGAGAGAATAAAACTGGTGACGATGATAGTGCTTGGATTTCTGTATGTGAACAGACAGTGGCACCTTATGACAGTGAGAATCCCTCCAGAGTGATGAATCCAAGTGCTTGTTTATTCAGCCACCACAGGGAAACTGTATTGACCCTCTAAGAATAAGCCAGGAAATTATAGGCTGGTGAGCCTGATGTCAGTCATGGGTAAATTATTGGAAGATATTCTAAGGGACAGGAATATAAGTATTTGGATAGACAGAGCCTGATTAGGGATAGTCAACATGGCTTTGTGCATGGTAGGTCATGTCTAACCAATCTTACAGAGTTTATCGAGGAGGTTATCAGGAAGGTCGATAAGGGAAAGGTGGTGGACATTGTTAAAGGCCTTGCTAAAGTCCATGTAGACAAAGTCCTGCACAGGAGACTGGTCCAGAAGGTTAAGTCGCTTGGCATTCAGGATGAAGTAACCAATTGGATTCAACATTGGCTTAGTGGGAAAAGCCAAAGAGTGGTAGTAGATGGTTGTCTCTCTGACTGGAGGCCTACGTCTAGTGGTGTGCCGCAGGGATCAGTGCTGAGTCCATTGTTGTTTATCATCCATATTAATGATTTAGATGATAACATGGTAAACTGGATCAGCAAATGTGTAGATGACACCAAGATTGAGAACGTAATGGACGGCGAGGAAGACTATCAAAGCTTGCAGTATGATCTTTACTGGCAAGGTAAATGGGCTAAAATATGGCAGATAGAATTTAATGCAGATAAGTGGGGAACAAACCAGGGTAAGACTTACACAGTGAACGGTAGGGCTCTGAGGTGTGCGGTAGAACAAAGGGACCTGGGAATACAGATCCATAGTTCTCTGAAAGTGATGTCACAGGTAGATAGGATCATAAAGAGAGCTTTTGTCACTTTGGCTTTCAGAAATCAGGGCATTGAGTACAGGAGTTGGGATGTTATGTTGAAGTTGTACAAGACGTTGGTGAGGCTGAATTGTATGCAGATCTGGTCATCATCTACAGGAAAGATATCAATAAGCTTGAAAGGGTGCAGGGAAAATTTACAAGGATGTTGCCGGGACTTGAGGACCTGAGTTGTAGGGAAATGCTGAATAGGTTAGAACTTTATTCCCTGGAGCACAGGAGAATGAGGGGAGATCTTATAGAGGTATACAAAATTATGAGGGGTAGGGATAGGATGAATGCATGCAGGATTTTTCCCCTAAGGTTTGGTGAGACTAGAAATAGAGGTCATAGGTTCAGGGTGAAGTGAAATATGTAAGGGGAATCTGAGGGGCAACTTCACTCATAGAGTGGTGTGAGTGTGGTATGAACTTCCAGTGGAAGTGGTAGATGTGGATTCAACTTTAACATTTAAGAGAAGTTTGGATAGGTACATGGATGGGAGGGGTTTGAAGGGATATGGTCCGGGTGCAGGTAGATGGGACTAGGCAGAAGATCAGGTAGGTATGGGCTTGATGGGCTGAAAGGCCTGTTTCTGTGCTGTAGTGCTCTATGAATCTATATTCCATTGCTGTCAAACAAGCCATTCATGACCTCCATTATGTGCAAGAAGTCAAAGACCCCACCCACCCCAGACATTCTCTCTTCTCCCCCCTCCCATTGGGCAGAAGATACAAAAGTTTGTAAGCATGTACCACCAGGTTCAAGAACAGCTTCTATCCTGCTGTTATAAAACTATTGAGTGGTCCCCTAGCATGATAAGATGGACTCTTGACCACCATCTACCTCATTATGGCCTTGCACCTTATTGTCTACCTGCACTGCACTTTCTCTGTAACTGTTGGTATTGGTATTGGCTTATTATTGTCACTTGTACCGAGGTACAGTGAAAAACTTGTCTTACAGACTGATCGTACAGGTCAATTCATTACACAGTACAGTTACATCAAGTTAGTACAGAGTGCATTGATGTAGTACAGGTAAAAGCAATAACAGTACAGAGTAAAGTGTCACAGCTACAGAGAAAGTGCAGTGCAGTAAGGTGCAAGATCACAACAAGGTAGATCATGAGGTCATAGTCCATCTCATTGTATAAGGGAACCGTTGAATAGTCTTATCATAGTGGGGTAGAAGCTGTCCTTAAGTCTGGTGGTACGTGCCCTCAGACACCTGTATCTTCTACCTGATGGAAGAGTAGAGAAGAGAGAATGTCCCGGGTGGGTGGGGTCTTTGATTATGCTGGCTGCTTCACCAAGACAACGAGAGGTAAAGACAGAGTCCAAGGAGGGGAGACTGGTGTCCATGATGCGCTGGGCTGTGTCCACAACTCTCTGCAGCTTCTTGCGGTCTTGGGCAGAGCAGTTGCCGTACCAAGCCGTGATACATCCTGGTAGGATGCTTTCTATGGTGCTTCGGTAAAAGTTGGTGAGAGTGAAAGGGGACAAACCAAATTTCTTTAGCCTCCTGAGGAAGTAGAGGCGCTGGTGAGCTTTCTTGGCCATGGCATCCACGTGGCTTGTCCAGGACAGGTTGTTGGTGATGTTCACTCCCAGGAACTTGAAGCTGTCAACCCTCTCGACCTCAGCACCATCGATGTGGACAGGTGTATGTACACCGCCCCCTTTCCTGAAGTCAATGACCAGCTCTTTAGTTTTGTTGACATCGAGGGAAAGGTTGTTGTCATGACACCATTCCACTAAGCTCTCTATCTCCTTCCTCTACTCTGATTCATCGCTGTTTGAGATACGGCCTACAATGGTAGTATCATCTGCAAACTTGTAGATGGAGTTAGAGCAGAATCTGGCCACACAGTCGTGAGTGCATAGGGAGTAGAGTAGAGGGCTGAGAACTGTTACACTTTATTCTGCATTTAGTTATTGCTTTTCCCTTGTACTACCTCAGTGCACTGTCTGTATGAACAGTACGCGACAAGTTTTTCATTGTGCCTTGGTACACGTGACAATAATAAACCAATTTACCAATTAAGAGTGAGGAGTCTTTTGTAGTGACCTGGGAGGGACCAGGAGCAAAATACCTGAAGGCAGTGATGACTTTTGCAGCCAGTCTTAATGCCTGACAGTCAAGTCCATCAGATAGTAGGTTTTTCCTACTACCTGCAGAAGTTTGATGCCACCTAAGGGGGCAGGGCCATCCTGGAAAAGTCCCACTTTTCTAAAAGATCAAGGAAGTTGAGTCTGCTATTGAAATGCATTATGGTGGAGGGATTGGTTGTGTAAGGAGGAAGGTGGCATTCCAGTTAAATGGGTTGATTTGTCTTAGATTCTTGAGTGTTTTTGGAACTGCACTCATTCTGGAAGTTAGAGAAGATTCCATCACACTTCTGAATTGTAGCTTGTTGATAGCAGGAGTCCATGTTAGGGTATCAACAACAGCAACATTAAATAGTCCAGGAAATATGCAAGTCTGACTGAAGACAGCAGAAAAGTTCAGGGTCTCCTGCCCTCACGTGCAGGAATCATCCACAGTTGAGTAGAGGGATGATTATCCACCCATTGGTTGTTTAATTTTCTACCAAAAGTCACAACTGAATGTGCCAGGACTGCAGAACTTTGATTTGATCCCTTGAACTGAGTTCTGTTCATACAGCCTGCTGCTTCTGCTGTTTAGCATGCATACAGCTCCGTGTTGCTAGTTCACCAGGTTGGTATCTGATTTTCAATTGGGTCTGGCGCCACTCCTGTTACACTCTTCCATCTCATTCAGTGAACCAGGGTTGGATGCTTAGTTGAATGGTACCAGTGGTGAACCTATCAGATCATTAGGTTACAGATTCTGGTGAATTACATTTCTGTTGCTGCTGGTGACATCTCATCACTGCTAAGTGCATTCTGAATCTATTCCATTTAACATGGTGATAGTACACAGATATTGTCTGCACTTCTCTCTGCCTCAGGAAAGCAGCTAACATAATCAAAGACCCCTCTCACCTCGGTCATTCCTTCTTCTCCCCCCCTTCTATCGGGCAGAATAGACAAAAGCTTGAGAACATGTACCACCAGGCTAAGGACAGCTTCTACCCCACCTTTATAAGACTCTTGAACGGACTTCTTAAACAATAAAAATGAACTCTTGATCTCTCATTCTACCTCGTTATAGCCCTTGCGCTTTATTTGTCTGCCTGCACTGCACTTTAACTGTAACACTATATGCTGCATTCTGTACTACCTCGATGTACTTGTATATTTAATGATCTGTATGGATGGCACGCAAACAAAGCTTTTCAATGTATCTCAGTACATGTGCCAATAATAAACCAGTTACCAGGGATCACATGATTAAGACATGAAAGCAGAGCTGCAATATCCAGTACCAATCCAGTGCTACTCTCTGTAACACTTCATTCTGCATTCTGTTATTGTTTTCCCTTATACTATGCACTGTTGTAATGAAATGGTCTGTATGGACGGTATGCAAGACAAGTTTTTCACTGTAGCTCAGTACATGTGACAATAATAAACCGATCAATGAATTTTCTTTACGCCTTAATGGGATTTTCAGTGGCCATAAGTACCACCTTTAAAATTTTTCACAACACGCATCTATTTGCAAATTGAGTGCATGAACCTCCAGTCCAGATTTTGTGTATACCCATTGCAAACTGAGCCCCACAGGTTTATAACTTGTGTGCACAACTGACAAGTGGATTTCCTGCAATTTTACTTTCACTTTGTTTCACATTTCTGTATCAGTTTGCTTTTATAGATTAAAGCTGAAGTAAGTTCAAAGAAAAACATTTTTCCATGTAAGCCTTGTTAGTCTACATACATGTTTCATTAAAATGTGATGACCAGTGGTTTAAAGGTTAACAAATTCAGTGGGAGGTGTGATCCATAAAGGCTGGGTTTTTTCCACATAATGACGATACTGTTTTCAGTGACTTATAATTTGTGACTTACAAGGAAGTTCATGTTCCCATTAGTTATCAATTTCCTTTTCAAAATTGCAGCAGTATACAAAAAGAATTGCATTTACTTTTACAAAATACAGCTCACTCCTTTCAGCAGCATAACCTGTGCAAACATGTGACTGAAAAGTTAAAATAGTGATCAACATGATTTAATGAATTCATGCAATTTGAAAAATGTCACTACCTAGGGGAGATAGTTAGTAAAATTCTATTGAAAAATCACATCCAAGTTTTACAATGACACAATTTTGCTTGAAACTTTTTGTTGCAAATTCACGTGTCCCGCTGATATATTTTTCCTCAGATCATTGTTTTATTTTGAATTGGTCTGGAATACTATGTTCACACTGAAATAAAATATCCTTAAGGACATGGTATATATTTGAAGAGGGATGGGGTTGAATGGCCCACAAGTGGTGACCAGGTGAGGACACTTGTCTTGAATATATCAGACATAGAAATCCAGCCTATGTGAGTGGCACAATCCCCTTCCCCTACCCCTCACCCTAAGTCAATCGCCTTTGATAACTCACTGCTGTCAAAGGCCTTTTTAACTGTTTTTAAGGTATCAGGTATGTGCTTTTCAAAATAGTTCAATTAAATTTAAAGAAGTAACAAAATAAAAGCTTGAATAAGAATACAAGTTTACAGAGAAAATTTACAAGATGTTGCTGGGACTTGAGGACCTGAGTTAAAGGGAAAGGTTGAATAGGTTAGGACTTTATTCCCTGCAGTGCAAGAGAATGAGGGGAGATCTTATAGAGGTATACAAAATTGGAAGGGGTATAGATAGGGTGAATGCATGCAGGCTTTTCCCCCCTAAGGTTGGGTGAGACTAGAACTAGAGGACATGGGTTTAGGGTGAAAGGTGAAATATTTAAGGGGAATCTGAGGGGAAACTTCTTCACTCAGAGGGTGGTGTGAGTGTGGAACGAGCTGCCAGCGGAAGTGGTAGATATGGGTTCAATTGTAACATTTAAGAGAAGTTTGGATAGGTACGTGGATGGGAGGGGTTTGGAGGGATATGGTCTGGGTGCAGGTAGATGGGATTAGACAGAAGATCAGGCAGCATAGACTAGATGGGCCGAAGGGCCTGTTTCTGTGCTACAGTACTCTATGACTCTATAAAACTTATTAAAAATAATAAATTTACTCTAAAGTACCTTGAACTGAAAGAACTTAATTAAAGGCATGAAGGAAATGTAAAACATAGGAGAATAAATGAATTGATAATCTGTACTTACCTTTATAATCAAGGTTGCAATGCTAATTTAAACGAGTGAACACCAATCATAAAACCAAGAAGCTGGATGCGAAGTGCAACTCACCCCTCAGATTAGTATGTTCTTGGAGGTGAGTCCAGCAATGGAAGGGGAGGTGGGGTGTGCTGACAACTGACTGCAGCCTGTCTCTGATCTCTGTGCTTCAATGTGCAAGTGTGGAAGTCTGAAATTAGCTCACCTGTCAGGAGGTTGTACGGGTTGTTCTGTGTGGAACCACCAGCCACAGTTATTTGTGTTTTGGTCCCATGATCTTGAGAAGGGTTAGGGGAAGGAGGTTGTGCTTCTCACATATGGAGGCTGAATTTCAGTGCTTGATATCCTCAAAGTTATTTCCATAAGGAATTTCATGAATTTTGCTGTGGTATGCCTGTTGTCTCAGGTTGATCTGTGTGAGTGTTAAGCAGACCACAGCTTTATAACTCCAAGTCCCTCTGTGTCAACAGTACTAATTGTGAGAGCTTGGCATTTGGGTGGAAGGAAAATCTCATGTGTTGGTACAGAACGTAAAGCCTTGGTATAGCATTTGGAACTGTGACATATAAATGTTTTATCTTTCAATGCAAGAAAAAAAAATCATTTGCCTCGAGGGGTATCTGTGACAAATGCCAAGCACCACTTTGGAGCCATTTCATGTATTGATTGAAATTACCAGAAAGGGATTGGACCCTTCCAGTCTACAAGAACAAACTGAAAGCTGGGTGTACTACAGTGAGTAACTTGCCTCCTGACTCCTTACAGGCTATCCACCATCCACAAGCAACCTCAAGAGGCTGGTGGAACACTGTCCACTTGTTTTTAAGTGTACAGATTCACCAACTCGTTGGATACTTGACAGTATCCGGGACAAAACAGCCCCTCACACTACACCAGACAGAGACCGACACGTTTTTGGATGTAAGGGGAATTGGAGGAAAAGGGGATTCAGCAGGAAGCTAACACTACCCTGTCTAAAGGAGCATGCTCGATTGACACCTCACCCATCTCCCTAAACCTTCCCTTCCACCATGTTTGTACTGTGGCTGCAGTGTTTTCTATTTACAAGGTGCACTGCAGTAATTTTCTGAAGATTCTTTTACAGGACTTCCCAAATCTATGCCCCTGTCACCTTGAATTAGAGCAAGCAGCAGGACAGTGAGCACATAAAAGCATCCTTATCTCCATGCTCATTTCCCTGTAATGTGCTCTGTTAACTTTAAAAAAAACTTTTCTTTCATCAACATTGGCTCAGATTCATTGAATCTTATGTTAAGCTGTGTTGTGTGATTACTAATACAGTACTCACACAACACAAAAATCTATGGAGCTCTGTCATGAATATATTTAGTGACTGAGCCTCCACAGCTGAGACAGTATACACAAGGTTTCCATTTGTTCCACTACTAAATACAATGGCTATTTGGTCATTCATCAAAAAATAGAATTAAATACAATATTGATACAAGTTTCTGATCTTACCTTATGTAACTAATTTCCAATAATGTCACACAACTGGTGACAAGTTTATCTATCAGAAGTTCTAGAACTCTGGTCTTGATCTCTAATTAGTACATGAGTAAATAATCTATTGATACATAACCAGAAAACCAGAGAAATCTGCACTTCCAATAGGTTTTTATGTTATTTCAGAGTTAATTGCAATTAAAAGTCAAAAGGTTAATTAGTGTTTCAATGACTGAGATGATCTTTTCAAAAAGTTTGAAATAAAGGATTATAAAATGCAATGAGTGCATTCTTATCTGAACATATCAAGAAAACATTAGGTTACACACGTAACACATTATCAGTCATAAACTAGAAGATGAATCAAAAGTGATTTTCCTCAGTATCAGAGAAAAAAAAGGAAGTCGGATGTCAGCTTCAAAAATATCTCTGTTTCAGGGGAAAATAATTCTTATCAGTAGTCTTCATATGGTGGTGTGTCTGGTGTGAATAAATGTCGTCTTGAAACTGTGCTATTTCTGCTTTAAGTTATTTGCAGTTTGCAATGTGTTAACATAATAAAGATCGTAAGTGCTGGGAGCAGGGTGCTCCTCCAAGCTGCCTTAGCTTTCAATTAGATCATGACTGATCTGATTCTTAGAGTCAACTCTGTTTTCCTGCCCAACCTCCATAATCTTTAACTCCCCTGTAGTCCAAAAACCTATTTTAGCTTTGAATGTGATTTAATGATTCAAAATCAATAATTCACTGAAGTAAGAAATTCTAAAGGTTCACAATATTCTGAGAGACAGAATTGTTCCTCATTTCTGTCTTCAGTGGTCAACATCTATATTGGGACTTTGCCCTAGTTTTAAAAACCCTATCAGACGGAACAGCTTCACAGCATCAACCCTGTCGAGGACCATAAGAATCTTAGATTCAATGTGATCATGTTGCATTCTTCTACATGGCAGAGTATAAGCTCATTCTGCTCAACCCTCCCTTGTAGGGCAAGCCCAAATAAACAAATATTTATTTGTTTATTGGATGTGGAAGTTGCTGGCTAATTATTCCCTGAATTGAGTGGCTTTGCAGAGGGAATTAAGTTAATTGCATTGGTGTGTATGGAGTCACATATAAGCAAGATAAGAATGGCAGATCTGCTCCCTAGAAAGAAAGGGAACCAGTTGTGTATTACAACAATTAAGTAGTGTCATGGGCATAGGGGTTTTATCAGTGTTCACTTAAATCTTTCCAGCTGCTGCAGTGGGATTGAAAGTAAAGTCTCTGGATTAGTTGCCCATTGCAGGTTCAGTGGTCTTGAGAATGTTTCCCGTTCTATATGATACTGATAGTCAAAAATACTTCTGCTTTCCAAACGGCAAATGCTGGTAAAAATACATACACATATCTTAAAAGATTTCTTTCAATAGGTTTTTTACACTGCTGTGAATAGGAATTAATTTTACATGTCTTTGATTATGATCTTTTAAAATAATACACTTTAAAATAATAGTAAAATTACTTTGCTATTTTAAATTTCTGGGGTGATTGAATTTTCCTGGAAACGAAAGCATAAAAATTGAATCACAGTTCATACCACGTAGTCAAAAGCAGTCCAATTTGCCATCAGGAGACAGAAAAGATATCTTGCTTTAATAAATATTCCAATAAGTCTTGCAAAAATAACTTATTTCCCACTGTGTGTAATGGGAATTTGGAATTGTTATCTATGAAAGAATTAAAACAGGACAGCTCTTTCTTGCGTAAATGTTATATCTTTTGTTTTGTATTCACAAATTTTTATTATACCTTATGTCCAGGTACACTATTCAGCAGATGAATTTTATCCTCTCTGTCATCTAGAGGATAAAATTCACATTTAAAAATCCTCATATTTGTGTGAAATATTATCATAGGTTGCTGTTTGAAAAACATTTTTACAGGCAAATTAAAAAGTGAATTATTCTTTAGTGTGCCTGTTTAGCATGCCCAGGCCACTGGGCGCACGGAAATATCAGGTTACCGCAAATGCACTGTGTTAATAGATATTTTTGAATTTCAGGAAGCTGCATGTCCCCCCTGTATGCAGACTCTCTTTTGTGGTCTACACTGACAAAGGTAGGCTGCAAAAGTGGGCTGAGTTGTTTCAGCACAGTGGCTCATTATTTGAATACGTATATTTAACACAGGAACCAAATGGATTAATTCATATCACCCCCTGAATGTATATCTTATTTCTGACTGTGATAGCCAGTGTTCAATAATGTGAGAGCTATGACAACTTCACAAAGTGACACTTTTCAGTCAGCTTGTCAGAATTCAGCAGTTGTTTTCTTAGGAAATAATCAAAAAGACCAATACGTGCTGACCTTAAGATATAGTCTAGATTAAAAAAAAAGCACAGAAGTAATGCCATGGCTGTAGAAGATCCTGGTTAGACTATACTTGGATCAGAATAAGATGATTTAGGCATTAGATCTGAGGATAATCCGAAGGCATAAACTGTTTTTCTTTATATCCAAGAATGCAGAGAGAATGTAGAGGAGGATCTTCCTGCATTACACTGGAAAATATTTGTCCTTACGATTCCCTGTATATCAAATACATATTTGGTTTTTAGATGCAGATCTCTCTCAGCTATGCTGTCGGACACTAATTTATTCTTGAGAGCTGTACCCTAGACTTGCACTTCTGCTCACAACTTTTGCCATAATTTTGACTGTTGATCTCTTCAGCAAACTGAAAATGTTATTGCTGATCCATGAATAAGAAATCTTAATTTAACTATTTTCATTTAGCAACTTACAAAATTCATGTTAATTATTTAATTTTGATTTTTTATTATTTCTTTAAAATGCACAAAACCTTTTACCTAAATTGTATTCTGAATTTTCATTCTGTTTAAAGTATCCTGACTGATTGCATCATGGTCTGGTACTGCAATTCTGATGTGCAGGAATGTAAGAAGCTGCAGAGAGTAGTGGACTCTGCCCAATACATCACGGGCACATCCTTCCCCATCATCTGTGGTATCTACAGGAGGCGCTGCCTCAAGAAGGCAACATCCATCATCAAAGATCCCCACCGTCTGGGCCATGCCATCTTCTTGCAGCTACCATTGGGCAGGAGGTACAGAAGCCTGAAGTCCCACACCACCAGATTCGAGAACAGCTACTTCATAGAACAGTACAGCACAATACAGGCCCTTCGGCCCACAATGTTGTGCTGACCTTTAAACCTCCCCTAAGACTATCTAACCCCTTCCTCCCACATATCCCTCTATTTTAAATTTCTCCATATGCTTATCTAAGCATTCCCTTCAACCATTTGGTTCTTGAACCAACTGGCAAAACCCTAATCATGACAGTTTAGCAACACTATGACCACTTTGATCACTTTGCACTAAAATGGACTTTTTTCTGTCCCAGTTGTTTTTTCTTGTAAAAATTGTGTATAATTTATGTTTAATTTATGTTTTTCTTGTGAATTCTGCTTATGTGTGTGCCTGTGATGCTGCTGCAAGTTTTTCATTGCACCTGTGCATACCTGTAATTGTGTATATAACAATAAACTCAACCTTAACTTTAATTCTTCAATTGGTGACCGATTTTCATTTACAATTATTTTTTAGATGGTGAAGCTGCCAGTTCTTACCATACCATGATGCTGACAGCAGCCATGCACTGCAGTTAAATGCAGAAATCTAGAAGTTGTTGTTAGTGAATCCCTGCAATCCCTTTTTGTTTGATGATTTCCATTTCTTCCAGCATTATCAGTAAAATCAATGAGCTGACAAGAACTTCGTTTTTATGAAACATTCTTAAAATAAATACCCCTGAAAATGTTTTGCTTTGTTTGTGAGATGTAAATTTAGCTTTACTGGCATAACAATCTAGGGTAAGCATAACTGCTTAACAAGCTTTCTGGCCCTAACAAACTCATTTTATAGGTAAATTATATTTTGAAAGTGGGTGGACTTCAATAAATTTTTTTGAGCTGCTGATTACTCTGCCTCATTATTGACTTTCATCAACATAGAGCCATCAGTTCTTAGTGGCTCTTAATTGCAAGGAAACCTCCTCAAGGTAAAAAAGTGATGCCCTCAGCACTATATCTCACTATTCCATAGCTAAGGAGGGAACAATGGTCTTTGACAGTCACGAATTTGGCTCTCCTGGTCTAATGCTGGTCAAAGCATCTATTTTAGACATTGGTCATAGCTTGGAAAAGCTACTGGAGGTGGTCTATTGCAGTGATACACTGGGTGAAAATGCACTCTTTTCATGATGCTTTGACCATTAAATACCAAAGCCATGCGGTGTCAAGATAGGCTGAACTAGTTCAGTTATTACCTCGATGATGCTGGAGGAACTCAGCAGCTGCTGAGTTCCTCCAGCATCATCGCGTTTTTCATCTAAATTCCAGCATCTGCAGTCCTTTCTTTCTCAGTTATTATCTCCTTGACTGTATTAAGTCTCTAGAGTGGAGAGAGCCTTCAGAAAATTCTTTAGGAAGTACTGTGTGCACTGGCAGCATGTGCAGAGGGGGACCCTCTTTGTCATTATATGTCAACCTCCTCTGCTTCTGCTGGAAATCTTAAGGCAAGGATATAAGCCCTCATTGTGACTGGGTTGGGAACTATGCGATCATAGATTACAAAGTAGCCCACCCTCCCTGGGGACTATGGTGAAACACAGAACCTCCTCTTACGGGCTGTGGTATGATTGTCCAGTTAGATACCTCTGTTCAGCTACACTTACGGGAGCATGATAGGAGGCTGGGGCCAAGGAAGGAGGGGGTATCCCTTGTTCCACATGAACTAAACATTCATGTAAAGCATGGCAGAAATATAGAGGGCACTGAGGACTTCCTGAGAGTAGGTGAGCCATTGGAGCTTGCAGAACAGTTAGCTGTTCAGCTTTGCAATTCATGTGGAAGTCAGGGTTATCATTGCAGCAATGAATGTCACCTATTCTTTCACACTTTTGGAAATCCTTGTAGATCCATGTGCCCACTTTGCCTGATGGTCTCTGTTCAGAGGAAAGAAGGCGGTCTCTGTTCTTTGAACAGAAAGCCCAGTTGACCGCTCAATGCCGTAGACTGAGAAATATGACATAAGTTATTGGCTGCTGTCAGGAATGATCTTGAGGCTAAGAAGATGAAGGTGAAACTGACTTTCACCTTAGTGGCTGTGTAGTCATGGCATGCATGCTTAGGAAAACTGCAAAAGGTTACTAATTTCTTTTGCCATTGGCTTAGAAAACATTAATTTCTGATTCATTTCTACTTGGAGCAGAGGAAGAAAGTCTGCATTTGCTGCATAGATATGGGATACGTAAGCAGGACTGTTTCTCTTCGTCTCACAGTGTTCTTTAATATATTTGCCCTGCATCTGTCATTCATCCTGTAGCTCCAGCCCTGATATGCCTTTTAACTTCCTGGTTTGTTGTCTGCGAGAATTCTACAAAGTAAGTGAATGCTCAGCCATGTCAGATCCCCTGATATGGATGCTTGACAGCAACCAGCATCAGGAAAGGGAAACCCAGACCACGTGATTGCTAAAACCTCATGGGCAGCTATCTTCAAAGTCAGCTGAATACACCGTCACTTTGTACCAGGCCTCTGTTTAACTTTGCAGCTGTTGTGTAAATAATAGTTCCCAGTTCTCTAACATCTTCTGTTGAAAAGTGTGCACGTATAGTTCTGTGCCAGAAAATCAATTGATGTTCTTTAATATATGAACTGCAAATAAATTCACATACACAGTGTAAACGGAGTAAACAAACTAAAAACAGAAAATGCTGGAAAAACTCAGTCAATGTCGAGTTTATTGTCATCTGCACAAGTACATGTATGCACAGGTGCAACGAAAAGCTTACTTGCAGCAACATCACAGGCACACATCATCACATAAGCAGCATTCACAAGAAAAACATAAATTAAACATAAATTATACACAATTTTTACAAGAAAAAAGCAATTAGAATAAAAAAAGTCCATTTTAGTGCAAAGTGATCAACATGCTCATAGTGTTGTTAAACTGTAGTGATTGGTGTTTCGCCGGTTGGTTCAAGAACCAAATGGTTGAAGGGAAGTAGCTGTTCTTGAACCTGGTGGTGTGGGACTTCAGGCTTCTGTACCTCCTGCCCGATGGTAGCTGTGAGAAGACGGCCTGGCCCGGACAGTGGAGATCTTTGATGATGGATGTTGCCTTCTTGAGGCTGCGCCTCCTGTAGATACTACCAATGGTGTGGAGAGATGTACCCGTGATATATTGGGCAGAGTCCACTACTCTCTGCAACTTTTTTACATTCCTACACATTTGAATTGCTGTACCAGACCGTGATGCAAAAGTTTCAGTATTTTTATTTTAGATTTCTAGATCTTCAAATGTTTGCTTTTGAATTATAATTGGTTTTAATTGACTCTGAACATCAGAGACATTTTAAAGGCTTTTATAAAGCCTTAACAACTTTGACAAGGGATGACGTCCCCTGCCTAGACTTGCCTCCTGTCGAATACTGTCAGTACACCATGTGGTCAGACAGCTCTGGGTATAGGAGGTCAGTTGATTTAGGTCTCTTCAGTATGACTAGGTGAGCTCAGGGACACTGGTGAGTTAAATTTTTTTTTAATTAAATTTTATTTACAGTGTGGTAACAGGCCCTCCTGGCCCATCAAGTCCGCGCCGCCCATTTTAAACCCCCAAATTAGTCGAGGTTATTGCCATATACACAAGTACATGTGCGATGGAAAACTTACTTGCAGCAGCATCACAGGCACATAGCATCAGGTGAGCAGCATTCACAGAAAAACATAAATTAAACATAAGTTATACACAATTTTTACAAGAGTTGGTTTGGGTGACTGGCCAATATAAATGCAATTTTGTGTCATTGCTCAAGCACATCACGGTGTGGGGAAGAGGAATTTGTTAAGTATGGTTAGTCATAGAACATAGAACATTACAGACAGTACAGGCCCTTCGGCCCACGACGTTGTGCCGACATTTTATCCTGCTCTAATATCTATCTAACCCTTCCCTCCCACATAGCCCACCCTCCATTTCTCTCTCATTCATGTGACTATCTAAGAGTCTCTTAAATGTCCCTAATGTATCTGCCCCCACAACCTCTGCCGGCAGTGCATTCCACACACCCACCACTCTCTGTGTGAAAAACTTACCCCTGACATCCCCCCATACCTTCCTCCAATCACCTTAAAATTATGCCCCCTCGTGTTTGCCATTTTCGCCCTGGGAAAAAGTCTCTGACTGTCCACTTGATCTATGCCTCTTATCATCTTGTACACCTCTATCAAGTCACCTCTTATCCTCCGTCATGCTGATTCATGGCCTTCCGGACTCAATGGTCGTTCTTGAAATAGCCATAAAATTGTTGTTTGTCATGTATATAAATGACTTGGATGAGAATGCCCGTGGTCTGATAAGTAAGCTTGCTGCGACACAAAGATTGGTGGAGTTGTAATTTAATTGGTTTATTACCAAGATACAGTGAAAAGCTTTGTTTGCGTGCCATCCAGACAGATCATTCCTTACGTAACTACACTGAGACAGTACAAAAGAAAAAAACAGAATAGAGAATATAGTGTATTGTAGATAGTGAGGATGGTTGCCTTAGGATACAGAGGGACATCGATCAGCTGGAAAATTGGGCAGAGAGGTTGCAGATGGAATTTAATCCAGACAGATGTGGGGTAATGCATTTTGCATTGTCTAATACTGGCCGGACTTATCCAGAAAATGACAGGGATCTCAGAAGGATTGATTTACGGAGAGACCTGAGGATGTGAGATCATGGCTCTCTGAAAATGGTGACATAGGTGGACAGGGTAGTGAAGAAGATGTTTAGCTTGTTTGCTTTCATAGGCAGGGTATTGAGTATAAGAGTTGGAACATGAATAACTTGCACAGCTGCAACATGGTCAGGTCACACTTGGAATATTGTGTGCAGTTCTGGTCCCCACACTACAGGAAGGGTGTGCTAATGCTAGAAAGAGTGCAGAAGAGATTCACCAGGATGTTACCCGGAATGGAGGGCTGTAGTTACAAGGAGAGATCAGAATCAGGTTTATTATCACTGACTTATATGACATGAACTTTGTTGTTTTGCGGCAACAGTACAGTGCAAAGATGTAAAATTACTATAAAGTACAAAATAAATAAATGATGCAAAAGAAAGGACTGGATAGGCTAAGATTGTTATCACTGGAGCACAGGGGACTGATGGGTGACCTTATTCTAGTGGTTTATAAAATTATGAGGGGCATAGATAGGGTAGATAATCATAGTCTTTTTTCAAGGGTAGAGGAGTCTAAAACTAGCAGGCATCAGCTTAAGGTGAGAAAGGAGATATTTTAAGGAGATCTGAGGAGCGAGTTTTTCACACAGAGGGCAATGGGTATATGTATGAGCTGCCAGAGGAGGTGGGAGAGGCAGGTACAATCATGGCATTCAAAATGCATTTGGATAGGTACATGCATAGGAAAGGAATAGAGGGACATGGGCCAAATGCAGGAAAATGGGATGAGCATAGATAGGCACTTCGGCCAGCATGGCACATTGTATCTGTTTTATTTTTTAATTATAGTTGATGATATTACATTAAACCAGCTTCTAAATATGCCTCATAAATCCAAATCTGTCAAAAAGTGTTTAGCAAAGCAAATGCTTTATTTTCAAAATTGATGTGGGAGCAAGAGTTTCTATTATGGGGGATGGATGGGGATTTCTGCAAACTTTTTTGACTGTTGTCTCATATATGAGTTTCAGTGCAATATGTTACTTGCAAATATGCATAAAGATACGCTATATTAAAATGCAGCAAGGAAAAAATGATATGAACTTACAAAGTTAGGATCCTGCCTGACAAACTGCCTTAAACCATTGTAGGACGTGGTGGACAGTGGAAGTGTGACGTGGTACTCCTCAGGAATTGGTGATGAGATCTCTATTATTCACTATGTAAGTGATTTGATCAGGGACTGGGAATCCTATACATTCATGGATGATACCAATTTGCATGTTAATAGTTAATACTGCAAAAACTGATGACAAAATGTCAGAAGAAATTTACAAATTTGCCAAATGAACACCACCCAGATGAAATTCAAACTGAGCTAATTCTTCCACCAACCTTCGTGTAATGTAAGTATTTGCTTCTCATTTAATTTAGCATTTTTACTTTGGTGGTGTCCTCTGGCTGTACTGGAGTCAGAAATCAAGTATGAATTTTATGTGACTATATTTGGTAGCTTCTTTGGTATGTTACAAACAGCAGAAGCTTTTTTTGTTTCTAATGAGAAGAATTTGGATAGCAGTGGATGATGTATTGTGGGATAATGATAGGTGAAAATCCATGCCTATTTGACCCAGCACAGCAGGCACATAGAAAGTGTTCACCTACCTCACCATAATGATTTCAGCTTCTGGAGAGAACTAACTTCACTGTTTTATTGTTTTAGAGAGCATCCATGGGATCTGGTCTGTTGCTCTTCGTGGTATAATGGTACAGTCAAAAGTTGGTGTTCTAGTTGAACAAACAATCCACTGGAGGAACTCAGTGGGTTGAGCAGCATCTGTGGAGGGAAAGGAATTGTTGACCTTCTGGGTTGGAATCTTGCACCAGTCAGATGCTGCTCGATCTGCTGAGTTCCTCCAGCAGATTCTTTGTTGCTCCGGATTCCAGAATCTGCAGCCTTGTGTGTCTTTGATGCTCGAGTTGTAGAGCTGATCAAGAAAAGATAGTTGTTTATTAGTCACATGTACATCGAAACACACAGTGAAATGCGTCTTTTTGCATTAGCCTGTTCCCTTCTCTACCCTGAGTAAGCAACCCTCTATTGACCTTGCTGCAGCCACTGGGATAGGATAGTGTAGGAGGAGTAAAACAGGCAAAGGCAAATGTTAAAGATTTTGAGAAGAGTGATTAGTTGGTGTTTGAATGTTTATTGGCTTGATTGGTTGGTAAATTGGATTTGCAATATTGATCTGGTTTTATCTTCAGCTGTGCTGAACAGGATGTTGGGATGATCAGAAAGAAATATGGAAATTACGTGGAATGAAGAATATTTTCATTCACGCATGATATAGGAATTCTTAAAGGTCGGCATTGAATGGCCATCTCTCATTATCCTTGAGAAGGTGGCTGGGGAACCCCTTATTGAATTCACAAAGTGTTCATAGTGAATACTTTCCACTCTGTAACAGTGAGGAATGCAGATATATTTCTAAGTCAGGATGGTGTGAGACTTTGTGGTAAGTTTGCAGGTTCTGGTGTTTCCATGTCCTTGTTGCATAGTCCTTGCTGATGTGAAAGGAAATGGGTTTAAGTGATGCTCGGACAGAATCAGTGGGAAGTTTCAGCAGTGCATTGCTTCAGTGTTCTGCCACTTGATGAGGGGAAGGAAGGTCCAGGGTGCTGACCCAGGAGTGCCTTGCCCTCATTGAGGCATGCATATCAACAACTATTCACATTCCTGATATACTGGTGCCTTGTAAATTCTGTAATGTGAACTTGCAAGATGGCCAGGGTCTTTGGAGATTCTGCTTCTGCTGTGAAGTGATGATTGAGATATGCCACATGCCACAACCACAACAGCAGCCATGGAACCAGGCAAGGAACACTTCCTGTGGCAGTGAGGGTGATTGTGATTTGTTTGGTTTTGTAGCTTTTACAGGTTGGGGCCAGGAACGTCACCAAGATGTAGTACACTGCTACGTTAGGAAGGTGACATAAGGCTCTACTGAAGGAGGCACATTTGTTTGCTTTTGCTTGGGTTGAGAAGGGCACGTAGCTGTGTCAGCATTTTGGGCTTCTCTACGGTGCAAGTGGCTCCATCCTTACTGCCTCGTAGTCTCTTAAGATGGGGAACTGCATTTCATCTCACAATGTGTTTCATTGGATATATTTAAGACAGAGATCTTGATTGGTAGGGAGGCTAAGGGTTAAGGGGAGAAGGTGGGAGGATAGGGTTGAGAAAAAAAATCAGCCATGATTGAATGGCAGAGCAGAGTCGATGGGCCAAACTGCCTAATTCTGCTCCAATGGAGGCATTGTCTTGGAAAATTCTAACAATCAAAGTCAGATACTTGAGGAGCTCCCGCAATGCCTTTAGCTTGCAACAGAAGGCATGGCCCTCTATCTTTCAGCTACCTTATCAGACCGACAGGTCCTATCTCTCTTCCTGCCTCTGAGTCCTGTGAGGACTCTGTGCACAAGAGTATATGTATGTACAATGAGAGATACGCAGTCACTTGCAGTAGAATCAAGCAAATCGCTGTGTGCTCATGCAACAGGCCCACTGTCCTGGTAACTCTGCAGAGTATATCCCGATTCACAGTGACTGACTGCATCCTCTGCAAGTTGACAATCATACAGGTTTGGCCTCTGTTACCTACAGTTGGGCTGATGAGTAGAACGTGAAGAAGGAGCAGGCAGAAAAGAAGAGGAGGAGGGGGGTAGAGAAGCAAGAAAACCAGTGAGGTGAGGAAACTCATTATTGCCACAAAGTTAAGGGGAAACGGATCCCACCCTGATTTCAGTGTGGAGACGTCTGATCTGCAGTGTCTCATTGAATGGATCAGTCAGCAATCAAATACCTGACCTGCAGTATACCTGGACAATGTTCAGGCTTGAGCAGGTAAGTGCAAATAACCCTCAACCCAGACAAGAAGATGGCGATGACCACCTCCAAAATGAGGGATTCTAAACTCTTCCTCTTGACAAACAATGACATAATGTCACTGAATTCCTCCCCTGCCCCTCCCTGTGGCAAAATGGGAGTCATCAATGACTAGAAACTAAACTGGACCATTACATAAATGTTGTTGCTACAAGGAAAGATGTGAGACAACGGACTGAACTCCTAACTCCTCATGGTTTTCCCATAAATCAAACACCAAGAAACCAGTAGATCATTGAGAATCCCTTTAAATGCCACATATGGTCTAAACTTTCCTTGGCAAAAGACCCTTTATATTGGACTGTATCTGCCACCTGGAAATCCACAAGGCTTTGGATACTATGAACTTGGTTTTGCATGATGGGAGGTTTTCTTCTTCACATGTTGTACCAAAGCAAAGTGCTCAAAGGATTGGCTAAGTCCAGGACCATGGCTACATTGGGGTTTGGGTCACACAGGAAAGAGGCTGAGCAAGGAGGAGAGGATCATGGATCGGAATGGTGGGGGTCAGGGCAAAGATCACCTGCTAGCTGATAGGTTGGAGACTGTGGGTGGGAATCTAGCCTGGATCTATGTCAAGGAGGTCCCCTTTAAATTGTGCAAGAGCAAGCTTCATAGACACAGAGAGCCTAGCTTACTCACATCATGAGGCACTTTAACACACACAGTTCCATCCACTTCATTACAGGAAGGATATGACACACAGGAGAAAATGTAGAGATGCTGCCAGTAATTGAGGAAAGATTAGATAAACTAGGATTGGTTGCTATGAAACAGAAGAGGCTGAGGGAAGATTTAATTGAGGTGTATAAAGTTATGAAGGGCTTAGACAGTAAATAGGAATGACCCATTTATCTTCACAGAGGAGCCAAAAATCAAAGGGTTTGGATTTAAAGCAATTAGAGGAGAAATTTTAAAAAAAGTTTCTTTTTCACTGAAAGGTTAATAGGGGTCTGGGAGTCACTGCCTGGAAGGATGGTGGAGGCAGAATCCCTAATCACATTTGAATGTGCCTGGATAGGTATTTGAAGATCCATGGACAGTGTGGCTACAAACCTAGTGCTGGAAGATGCGATTAGGATGGGTAGCTTTTTCTCAACCAGCATGGATCGGATGAACCAAGTAGCCTCCTCTTTGTGTCGTCAATAAAAATCCTGGAAATGGTATCCAAATAAACATTATTTGATGCTGGAGGAACTCAGATGGTCAGACAGCATCTACAGAGGGAAATAGACAATCGATATTTAGATGCTGCCCGACCCACTGAGTTCCTCCAGCATCTTGTGTGTTGTTGCAGATTCCAGCATCCGTCAAGCATTACTTGATGCTACGCACCACCTCACGTGTGGGGTGGTGCAGAGCATTTACAAGGTAGGAACTAGCAGAAAAACAATTAACTTTGTGTACTATGTTTTTGTCCTGAATTCATTTTTTAAAGAAATTTGATCATGCTGTGCATAAAAACATACTACACAAACCAATTTGTAGGGACTTTTGTTTGAGGGTCTGGTGGGTGAGGAAGCAGTTATTTATTCCTGCTACTACACAGTGTGATTCCCTGTGGACCTTTGGGACTAAATCTGGCAATGATGGTGTCAAAGATTGTATCGATGCCTAGCTGCCAATTCTGCAGAATTCTAACAGGCACGAGCAACCATTTTTCCAAACAGTATGATTCATGCTAAAAATACACATTTGTGGTTTCCACCTCAAGTGGGAACCAAACCAGCACTTGTGAGATTGAACTGTCCAATTTCACAGCCAAGATCAGCCAGTTTCAAGCAAGGAAACTGTTCCCACCTAAATAATCATGTAATTTTCATGAGTAGGTGCAAGGTAATTTTCTTATTTGTGTTGTTTAGGTCTTTGATTCAGCATTGTGTTTACTTGATTGAATGAATATATCAAAACACCATCTAGCACACTACAGAAACTTAAGTGGGCTTCTATGGCTTGTTATGTAAAACCCTCTTATACCTCCGCCTGTGACAAGATCCCAGAGAACAATGTGAAGTGACATTGCAGATTATGATTTTCTGTGTATTTACAGATCAGGCAGAGATCCATTCAGTATCGATTTTGTTCAATGTTAGCACATCAGTGTTGGTCTTATTGAAATGCTTCATGTCTCTACATTGTTAACAGCCATCGTTGCTGAGACTCCAATGTTAGGATAATCTGTCTTTCACCTATGCAATTTTCCATTAAGTCATTTAGTTTGTTTTCAATTTTCTTTGAGTGGGAATGGGGACTTCCAGCCTTGTGCAACAGGCTGCCCTTTCATGTATTTGTAGTTTCACTTACATACTCTTTAGTCTACTGTTGAAGACATTTGGAAATTCCTTGCATGTTTCATCAATTATGCATGCTGTCTTCACCTCCTTTACTTCACCGTTTCTTTAGAACATTACGACTGTAGGCAAAGACTCAGGACTGCAAATTGCACTAACGTTTCTCTTTCTCTGTTTGTGAAAGTCACACATCAAGTGGGAATTTCAGTTGTGACGTTCACTGAATAGCACTGCTGGGTTATGCCATGTTGAAACTGACATTGTTGCCTATGCTACAGTGTTATCTATTGATATTTTGCAATTTCATGTAGCTGTCACACTTTGCCAGTAGGTGTGATCTTTAAAGAAAGTTCAACAGTACAGGGCAGTGCTGAAGTTGGACAAGTGGATGTTGCAGTGATGGGAAGGGGTTGGGAGAGTGTTCTAAAGGGGCCAGAGGGATCTGGATAGGTCGGTGAAGAACAGTGCCCATGAAAGTCATGTTCATTGTCCGAGATGAAATGGGGTCAGTAAAATCCTTAGTGCAAATAAGAATTATCATGTTTCAGACCAGTGAATTTGAAAATTTCAATGCAGACAAGTTTTTTATCTTTCACTACCGCCATTGGAGGAAGTTTTACACCAGAAGAAATAGTGCAGGGGAGCTAATGTGACAGTTTCCTCTTGGAGGTGAGTTTCCTCTGATGGGGCAGATGAAGGCACAGGTTTAAGCTCACACTGGGGCACAGCTATGAGCAAGCCAAGGACAGCAGAGAGCTGCCACCCAGGAGCAAAAACTTGTCATTCAGGGACAGGTAACTTCTGTCAGAGAGTTTATTTCATGGATTTGATGCTGATTGGAAGTGGCGATGGTAGGTATGATCTGGCTTGCCCCACATTGCAAGACCGTCAATGTTAGGTCCAGGAGATTGCCAGTGGCTCTGTGGAGTTGTCCCCACTCCTGATACCTACATCTGCTCCCTGACAATTCAATCAAATGTGCCCCACAACCAAACACCAAGACTGCTACCACCCGTCATTGGGGACATGAGCTGCTCTTAGACAATCAGCACAGCAGAAAGGGAGCAACCCTCCACCAATCTACTGCAGCCTTAGGAAGAGCAATGCATAGAAGTAGGAGGTCAGTAAAGCTGTCACTATGGTGAGCACAAGGGCGATTCATTTCTCTCATCATTGGAGAGTTTGCAAGTTTTATTTACTCATAGTAAAGGGACTTTGTCATTTTCTCCCTGAGTGGAAATTCTCAGGTAGACTGAGCAGATGGTTGTGAAAACATTATGGGCTTCCCAAAAGTTCAGGGAATGACACACTGCACTCTAAACACTGTGGACACTTTAAGCTCCCCATGTGAACCTAGACCTCAAGATGAATTGCAAGGGTTGTACTAGTAGAGATCTGTCCCTGGCAAAGATCATCACATTGCATGGAATGGGGCATTTGGCAAATACATTTCGTTGTGATTCAGTATGATAAGTTGCAGACTTGCCTCCCACATGTCTCACACTCACTACTGGTGAATGGCACCTTGTAGTCAGACCCTAAAAGAAATCAACACAGACACAGGACTGAGACATACTAATGCCACAGCAGCCCACCCTCCCCCCCCACCCCTCAAGACTTCCTTTATCACTGAATCATAGGAAACAGCTTGTTCAACACAAATAGCCAACTACTGCCACATCAAATGGTAGAATACAATTGCTCAAAGATAGTAGGGCACTACATTACAGCAAATGCTGCTATCAGATATACCGCTGACCTGCTACAAGTCATTGTTCTTGAAGACCATGCTACTGTGTCAAGACAACAGGTAATGTTGCAGGAAAGATCCAGCATCTTCTCAGAATATGAACTGTGCTGATGGATTACACCAGCTGGTGCCCATCAAGGTCTGACCACCACTTATAATACTGCCTCAGGATGGATTCAGCAATACTGTCCCACTTGGCATACATTGACAAGTTAACCTTTCTCCAGGGATTCAACTGTTGCCCACGTGCAGTGTTAAAGGGAAAGTAACCTATCATCTCCTAACACAAGAAACCAGAGAAAGGTGACACAATGAAATGATTTCCATGCCTGTAAGGTTCTTTTGTCTCTGCACAAAGTGATGCTAGTTTACACACAACACAAGCAAGCTCATCTCCACAGTAGGACCAGTTTCACATTGTTGAAAAAGGCTAAAACAATGGTATGTCCCACAGAGTGTTCTAGACTTCTTTGTCATTCCTGATATAAATTTCATTAAAGTTGACAGCCTGCAGTCATGTTAAGAAATAATTTTATTTACATAAATATGTCAACATGGAAGTCTTGAGGGGTAGGGGGGAGGGTGGGCTGCTGTGGCATTAGTATGTCTCGGTCCTGTGTCTGTGTTGATTTCTTTTAGGGTCTGACTACAAGGTGCCATTCACCAGTAGTGAGTGTGAGACATGTGGGAGGCAAGTCTGCAACTTATCATACTGAATCACAACGAAATGTATTTGCCAAATGCCCCATTCCATGCAATGTGATGATCTTTGCCAGGGACAGATCTCTACTAGTACAACCCTTGCAATTCATCTTGAGGTCTAGGTTCACATGGGGAGCTTAAAGTGTCCACAGTGTTTAGAGTGCAGTGTGTCATTCCCTGAACTTTTGGGAAGCCCATAATGTTTTCACAACCATCTGCTCAGTCTACCTGAGAATCTCCACTCAGGGAGAAAATGACAAAGTCCCTTTACTATGAGTAAGAGAAGCTTTGTGACAAGATTCAAATTCAGGTTAGTTTATTGTTATATACACCAGGGTGCAATGAAATTCCTTGGTCGCATGAAGCTCACAGAGTAAACAGTGTACACGGTACAACAATAAATAAGTACAACAACAAATACAGAGACGAGCACAAAACAGCAGAATAGTGCAATGATTGTAGTGCAGTCTGAAGTAGCGTAGGAAGAAATGCTGAAGTGACAATAATGTAATAACCAAGTGAGGTTTGGTATTGGTTTTTTTATTATTGTCACTTGTACCGAGGTACAGTGAAAAACTTGTCTTGCATACTGATCGTACAGGTCAATTCATTACACAGTGCAGTTACATTGGGTTAGTACAGAGTGCATTGAGGTCGTACTGGTAAAAACAGTAACAGTACAGAGTAAAGTGTCACAGCTACAGGGAAGTGCATTGTAGGTAGACAACAAGGTGCAAGGTCACAACAAGGTAGATTGTGAGGTCAAGAGTCCGTCTCATCGTATAAAGGAACCATTCAATAGTCTTATCACAGTGGGATAGAAGCTGTCCTTGAGCCTGGTGGTATGTGCCCTTAGGCTCCTTTATCTTCTGCCTGATGGGAGACGAGAAGAGAGAATGGCCCGGGTGGGTGGGGTCTTTGATTATGCTGGCTGCTTCACCAAGGCAACGAGAGGTATACACAGAGTGCATGGAGGGGAGGCTGGTTTCTGTGATGCACTGGGCTGTGTCCACAACCCTCTGCAGTTTCTTGCGGTCCTGGGCAGAGCAGTTGCCGTACCAAGCCATGATGCATCCAGATAGGATGCTTTCTATGGTACATCGATAAAAGTTGGTGAGTGTCAAAGGGGACGTGTCATATTTCTTTAGCCTCCTGAGGAAGTAGAGGTGCTGGTGAGCTTTCTTGGCCATGGTGTCCACATGGTTGGTCCAGGACAGGCTATTAGTGATGTTCACTCCTAGGAACTTGAAGCTCTCAACCCTCTTGACCTCAGCACCATGGATGTAGACAGGTGCATGTACACCGCCCCCTTTCCTGAAGTCAACGACCAGCTCTTTTGTTTTGCTGACATTGAGGGAAAGGTTGTTGTCATGACACCATATCACTAAGCTCTCTATCTCCTTCCTGTACTCCAACTCATCGTTATTTGAGATACAGCCTACTACAGTGGTATCATCTGCAAACTTGTAGATGGAGTTAGAGCAGAATCTGGCCACACAGTCATGAGTGTATAGGGAGTAGAGGGCTGAGAACGCAGCCTTGTGGGGCACCAGCGTTGAGAATAATGGTGCCGGAGGTATTGCTGCCTATCCTCACTGATTGCAGTCTGTTGGTCAGGAAGTCAAGGATCCAGTTGCAGAGGGAGGCGCTGAGTCCCAGGTCTTGGAGACTGGTGATGAGTTTGCTTGGAATTATAGTATTGAAGGTGGAGCTGTAGTCAATAAACAACAGTCCAAAGTAGGCGTCTTTACTGTCCAAATGCTCCAGAGCTGAGTGTAGGGCCAGGGAGATGGCGTCCACTGTAGACCTGTTACGGCAGTAGGCAAATTGCAGTGGGTCGAGGTTGTCTGGGAGGCTGGAGTTGATGCGTGCCATGACCAGCCTCTCAAAGCACTTCATGATGGTGGATGTCACAGCCACTGGTCAGTAGTCATTTAGGCATGTTACCCTGCTTTTCTTCAGTACCAGGATGATACTGGTCTTCTTAAAACAGGTGGGAACCTGAGATTGAAGCAGGGAGAAGTTAAATATGTCTGCAAGTACCCCTGCCAACTGATCAGCACAATATCTGAGCACAGGGCCAGGGACACCATCTGGGCCAGATGCCTTCCTCGGGTTCACTCTCCGGCAGACTGATCTTACATCCTTGATGGTGACCATGGGTTCAGTTGCATTGGAGGCTGTCAGGGTGGGTGGTAACAATCCATTTCCCTTCTGTTCAAAACGCGCATAGAATGCGTTAACCTGATCAGGAAGGGATGCGCTGTTGTTAACTATGCAGCCTGACTTCGTTCTGTAGCCTGTTATAACATGTAAGCCCTGCCATAACTGACGTCTGGGACTCTATTTTGAACCGGTATTGTCTCTTGGCATTCCTGATAGCTTTCTGGAGGTCATATCTCAATTTCTTGTATCAGTCAGGATCACTAGATTTGTTTGCAGCAGTCCTCGACTTCAGTAGGGAATGGATCTCCCAGTTCATCCATTGTTTCTGGTTTGGGAACACTCATATTGTCCTCTTTGGTACACAGTCCTCAACACACTTGCTGATAAAGTCTGTGATGGTGGTGACATACTCATCAAGGCTGGCAGCTGAGTCTTTGAACATGGACCAGTCCACTGACTCAAAGCAGTTGCATAGAAGCTCATCTGTTTCCTTAGACCAACACTGCATGACTCTCTGTACTGGATCGTCCCGTTTCAGTTTCTGTTTATATGCAGCAAGGAGGAGCACAGCCTGGTGGTCCAATTTCCCAGTGTGAGGACGAGGGGTGGCTCGGAAGGCATCTTTGATGGTTGTATAGCGGTAGTGGTCAAGGGTGTTAGGGCCCCTGGTGGGACAGGAGATGTGCTGGTAGTACTCTGGGAACACACTCTTGAGGTTGGCCTGGTTGAAGTCACCTGCAATAATGAAGGGGGCCTCAGAGTATCCTGTCTCAAGGTTGTTGACCACGGAGTATAGCTCATTGAGTGCAGGCTTCATGTCCTGTGGCAGCACCACTGCAAAGAGGTGATGTGAAAGAGGTGATTGGTTCCGAAGTCTAATGGCAGAGGGTAAGAAGCTGTTCTTCAGTCTAGTTGTCTGGGCTTTCAAGTTCCTGTATCTTCTCCCGGAAGGGAGAACAGAGCAAAGGGAATGGCCAGGGTGACAGGCATCTTTAACAATACTACCAGCCTTCCTGAAGCAACACACTGCTAAGATAGACTGGACAGAAGGAGCCTGTGATGGAGTGGGCAGTGTCTTCCACATTCTGCTAGTCTAGAGCAGAGCAGTTGCCATACCAGGCTCTCTCATGAGTGCTCACAATGATTTCTACTCTGGAAAACAAGGTTTAATATTAATTGGGTCAAAGAAGAGTTGCATCCACTGTGAATATAATTTACACTAAATGATCTGTGGGGACTGGCACACTTGCTGCGTAGATGTGCAGTTCCACAGGTTATGTGGATGGCACTGTTTCACCGTTTTCCTGATTTACACACAGGGGTATTGGAATTCAGCTGGACACCCCATGAAATCTCTGTGCTGTGGAAACAACTTTCCAACCTAGAATCTCTTCTCCTTAGGAAAATCTAAAGAAACTGCAGGTACTGGAAATTTGAAATGGAAACAGAAGTCCATAGATCCCTGAAAGTGCAACACAGGTAGGTTAGAGTGGCGAAGAAAGCAGAGAATATAAAAGTTAGGATGTTATGTTGCATCTTTAAAAAGCACTGGTTAGATTGTGTGCTGTTCTGATTGCCACATTATGGGAAAGATGTTGCGCTGGAGAGAGTGCAGAGGAGATTCAGTGGGATGCTGCCCAAATTGGAGGGCTTTAATTATGGGGCGAGTTTGGACAGGCTGGGTTTGTTCTCCCTGGAGTGAAGGAGGCTGAGGGGTGACCTGATAGAGGTGTATGTAATTGCAGGAGGTATGGACAGAGTGGATTGTCAGAATCTTTTCGCCATGGTCGGGGTATCAAAAACAAGAGGGTGCAGGTTTAAGGTGAGAAGAAGGAGGTTGAAGGGGGATATGAGGGGTCAGTTTTTTTACACAGAGATGGTCAATATTTGCAACGTGCTGCCAGAGGAAATGGTGGAATCAGATACAATTACTATAGAACCATAGAAAACTACAGCACAGAAAAGCAGGCCATTCAGCCCTTCTGGTCTGTGCCAAAACATTGTTCCGCTAGTCCCATTTACCTGCCCCCAGCCCATACCCCTCCAGATCTCTCTCGTCCATGTATCTATCCAATTTACTCTTAAAAGTTAAGAGCAAGCCCCCATTTACCGCATCAGATGGCAGCCCATTCCACACTCCCACCACTCTCTGAGTGAAGAAGTTCCCTCTAATGTTCCCCCTAAACCTTTCCCCCTTCACCCTAAAGCCATGTCCTCTCGTACTTATCTCTCCTAATCTAGGTGGAAAGAGCCTACTTGCATTAACCCTGTCTATGGCCCTCATCATTATGTTTAAGAGACAATTGGACAGGCACTTAAATAGGCAAGGCATAGAAAGGTATGGACCTAATGTGGGCAAATGGGATTAGTATGGATGGACAAAAAGCACAGCGTGGTGTGGTAGGCTGAAGGGCCCATTTCTGTGCTGTATACCTTGATGACTCTGTGAGAAAGATCATCGACCTGAAAGGTTAACTCTATTTCTCTTTCTGTTAACACTGCCTGATCTGCTGAGTGTTCCCATCATCTTCTGGTTTTGTTTCTTTTCTCCCTACATTAAGCAGACACTATTTCAGAACAATCATGGCCCACATTACGTTTTCTTGTATTTTCTCTTATGACATTGATGGAGGGTATTTGGCCCATTGAGTCTTTGTGGGCTCTCAGAGCAACCTCAGCAGTCACATTCCCACACTTATATTCCTTTAGCAACACACAAAGGGAGCTGGAGGAACTCAGCAGGTCAGACAGCATCTACGGAGGGAAATGGACTGTCGACGTTTTGGGTTGAAACGGGGCATGCAAGCTGCCCCCAGGACACTACACAGAAGATGCATTTCACTGTGTGTTTCGATGTAAATGTGACTAGTAAATATATCTTATCTTATCAAAGGAGTTCCTCCAGCCCCTTTGTGTGTTGCTGTAGATTTTTGGCGTCTGCAGTCTCTTGTGTCTTTTATATTTCTTTATCCTATTCTCTCACAGATGTCCTTTAACACTCCACTGATTCTCCTACCATCCATCTGCACTTGGTACAATTTATAGCCTCCAGTTAACCTACCAACCAGCACAGCCTTGGGATGTGGGAAGAAACTGGAGCACCTGAGGGAAACCCACAAAGTCAGAGAGAGAGAATGTGCAAACTCCACACAGACAAGACCAGAGGACAAAATGGGAGCTGGGTTACTGGAGATGTGACAATGCTGCATCACCCACAGTGTCGCTCTGCTGCCCTTTTTGATTTTCTCAGTTTTGTGATTTTGCTCACTGCCCTGGATCTGCTTCTATCTCAACTTATACTTTTCTCCACAAGTGGTAACAGAGTTAAACACAGCATTATTTTCTTTCATTGAGCACTTTGCACTCATTTATTCCTGAGCACTGGAGAAATACTGGCCAGTTTAATGGTGAGTCTGTGAACCTGTGTTCCACTGTGCCATAATTTTGCATGTCTTTTATTGCCTTTGCTGTTCTCCTTCTCTCTCCCCGATGCACATTGATACCATGCTGTACACTTATATTGCACTTCCCTTGTGTTGTATTTTGATATTTTTCTCCCAACTCTTTTTATTGAGCATTGCTGTTTTATTTGGTAAATAGAACTGTTGCCTCTCAGGTGTTACTGTGGTATGTATAAAATTAAAATAAAAACAGAAAATGCTGGGAAAATGCAGCAGAGCAGGCTGCATCTTCAGAAAGAGAAACATTTAACAGTTCTGACTTTGACCTGAGGTATTGACTCTGTGTTTCTCTTTCCACAGATGCAGCCTGACACTGTGGGTATGACCAGCATTTTCTGCTTTTATCTCGGAGTTCCAGCAAACTGCAGATTTCCAGGATAATGTAATGTATAAGGCTCATTTTTTGAAGACATCATGTTGTTCGTCTGTGGTTTGAGCCCGTAGAACCTGTGACCAGTTTGCTGCCATTTGCCTCCAGCTCATACTGTTACAGTCAGCCGGGCCACAATCTAAAATCTCAAGGTTACGTTTGTCCTTTTCAAATTTAAGACTGAATTTGATTTTATGAACACTCAGATAAATATCCCCTTACTGTTACATTGTTAGTTATGTCTGAATCATGACCTATTATGAAATCTCTGTGTTGGTTCTCGGATATATTGGTCAAATGGATCTTGTGAAGGAGAACGTGAGAACCATGTAGCACGGTGGGTCAGCAGTTAGTGGATCCCAACCCCAGGCACTGTTGGTGTGGAGTTTGCACACTCTCTCTTGACGGTGTGGAGTTTGCACACTCTCTCTTGACAGTGTGGGCTTCCATGGGTGTCCCGTTTCCCTCTCACATCCCAACTGGTTGCTGCAAGGTACCCCTTGGTGTAGGCAAGTGACAAAAGAATCAAAGGAGAACCTATAGGCATGTGGGAAGGAATAGGTTGCATGGCTACAGGGAAATAAGGAGAGGGGCAATGGACTGGTGGGCTTGCTCTACTGAGAGTCGGCATGGTGCAACTGGACTGAAGGGCCTCCTGTGTTGCCGTAAGTAATGAACCTGGGTAATAAAAGCAGTGGGGGGACACATGACCCACTGAGGCTACTCTACCATTCCCTGAAATCACAGATGAACCTTGCTATCCACTCCACTTTCCAGTCCTATGTCCTTGCCTCTTGATTCCAACAGTGCACACTCTCCTTAATCCTGAACATATCATCATGTTGGTGATTCTTAAATACCTTGTGAAATGACTTAGCAAACCACCCAGTTGCCAAGGACATTTACAGATGGCCAATAAATGATGGTGATGCCCATCTCCTGAGAGTATACTCTGTACAGAAGTCCAAAGATTTACCATCATCCGTTGAAGAAGTTTCACTTCATCTCAGAACTAAATGGCCAAGTTCTAATCCTGAGCCAATGATCATTAGTTCTACAGCCTGCAGAAAGAGCCTCAGCATCACACAGTCTAAGAATTCTGTCTGTTTTATTGAGAATAAAGCAATATCGGCTTTAACAGATGTAGCTACAGTTGTGAGATGCCTACCAGGTTCTTGAAGCTATTAGCCTAAATGAGTTTGTGATCAGTGGCATTAGGCTACAAGGAATAATAACAGATGATCAATGTCTCTAAGGATGTGATACTGATCAACATTCCTTCTGGTCTTCTTCTGCCTGTAATCCGTAACCCATAGAACACAAAGTATAGCTAGAAATTTGTCCTTTAGGCACAACTTCAATTTGATGACTGTCACTTCAAGCTTTAGAAGGTCTGCCAGAAATGTCCCAGCAGCCACTCTAACCCCCATGACTTCTGTTACTGATGAAGCATGATACATAGGTAAGGAGGTCTATTAATTACTAAGATGGAAACCAGCTGCGGTTACAGAGATGGGAGATAGAAAAGGTCTTATACAAAGTAAATCTAAAGGCTGACTGTTAAAGAGAAGGTGCATTATGATTTGGTAGAATGCAATTCATTGTTCTTTACATATAATATTCTTCCCAAAGCTGGGTGGCTGGTCTGTAAATCCTGCTAATGTGTGGGTATCGACATGTTGGAATCAACTATCTTCTGTGACGCCTTAACCTAGATGAGAAACCTTTGTTTCCCATGCCTCAGCCTAGATCCTTTCAAACTCCTTTCAGCTTCTCTTCATGACAGAAAGAAAGGAATTCACCTATCTCCCTCTTCCAAAATTTTACTTTTCCCAAAGCACACTGTCAGAAGCAAATAACATTTTATTAAAGATTGAGTGGTGACCTTATAGAGGGGTATACAATCATGAGAGACATAGATAGGGTGAATGCACACAGTCTTTTTCCCAGGGAAGGGGAGCTAAAAACTAGAGGAAAGAAGTTTAAGGTGAGAGGGGAAAGATTTAAAAGGGACCTGAGGGGCAACTTCTTCATGCGGAGGGTGGTGCGTATCTGGAACGAGCTGCCAGAGGAAGTGGTTTATGTGGGTACAATAACAATATTTAAAGGACATTTGGATAAGCACATGCATTGGAGGGGTTTCGAGGGATATGGGCCAAATATGGGCAAATCGGACTAGCTTGGGACTAGCACCATGGTCGGCATGGAAGAGTTGGGCTGAAGGGCCTGTTTTTATGCTGTATTACTCAATGACCATGATTCTCTAATGCCGTGAGACTGAACAAACACAAATAACTGGGCAATTCCACAAAACATTCATTAAAATTCAACAACAGTATTTTTCTTTGCATGATATCTACCTCATTGTTTTGATTGTAAGAGGAGAAAGTTCATATGGGATTGGTTATCAGAAATCTAAGTAAGTTGACACATATTTAAAATGGAAACTCTGCATCCTGAAAAGTTCAGAGATCCGCATTATCCAATTGCTAGTTGGTTTTACCTTCAGACTTTTCTCCACTGTTATCCACACTGATCCCTCTTGGTGACACATGAATAGAGACATGGCTAACTCACCCCAAAATTTCCTGAGTTTGCACCTCTAGTCACCAGTGACAAAGTGTTAACACAGAAGCGTATCCCAAGGTGTGATTGGTGCCGTTCAAGTATTTTTAGGTTGGTTGCTCCCTCTTGTGGTGTGAATGGATAAATGACTCACATGAATTTACCTATGCAAGCAGGATTTGCCCCCTATATCCTGGGTATGTTTGATGCACCAACATTAGTCTTTCCTAAGTTATTATGAACTTCTTTAATTTCACTCGATTGCCATTTTAATGGAAGAATTCAAATTCTGTCAGTGTATTTGCATAATTGTTTATGGATCCGTTAGATGATTGGCACAAAAGCAGGTGAAAACATAAGTGACAGGTGAAAGACTCAAGAGAAAACAAAACAGAAATGTTGTGGATTCTCTGAAGATGGGGCGGGATGGGGACTTAGCCTCAGAGAGTCATACAGCACGGGAAATGGCCCTTCAGATCAACCGGTCCATGCCGACCAAGGTGGCCATCTGAGCTAGTCCCATTTTCCCGTATTTGGCCCATATCCCTCTAAACCTTGCATATCCATGGACTTTTCTGAGTGCCTTTTAAATGTTGTTAATGTACCTACCTCAACTACTTCCTCTGGCAGCTCGTTCTATACATGGACCACCCTCTGTGTGAAAAAGTTGCCCCTCACCCTGAACCTATGCCCTCTGGTTCTTGATTCCCCAACCCTGGGGAAAAGGGTAGAGATTGGGAGTGGGGGAGACATTGGCAATGGGGAATGATGGGGAGGCACTGCAGATGGGCAAACTATAACTTTGGTTGCATCTCATGAGACATGGATGTACCTTCCATCATTCAGGTCTGCTGACTCATTATTTCTGCTGCCCTGGATTGCTGGTGGTGGAGGCCAACCGCTGACCCTGGGAGATATGACTGGCTTTCTGAGCTCTATGACTCAGTGACACTCCAGGCGAGTGGCACAAGGTGAAGCAGGAAATCATCTGTGGCTGACTCGACAACCTCTGTTGAGACAGGCCATGGGTACTTCCAAGTATGGAGGTAACTGTCAATGTGTCATCAAAAGATCTGGCTCATGGGAATATATTTACAAACTGCCTCTCAATCTTTGAATACATTATTGGCAACGCTACCTAGTAATGAATCTGCCATTGCTCATTGAGCAGATCTTTCAGTGCTAATTCTGCAGCATGCAGCTGCACTGCATATCCTGTCAGACTCTGTAAACCTTTGCATAGAACCCACGCGAACTTTCCCCCTAACATCAATATAATGAAAGATTGAGATTTTCTTAACTGCTATAATCATCTAAAAAGACAAACTTTTGGGTTGATTTCTAAACCCACCCCCAATTATTCATGCTGAACAGTTGCTTTTGAGGGATAGGGGACTGAATGAAAAATTAAAAATTGTGAAACAGGACCCCAACCCAGTGCATACGCACCTGCCACCATTTTTACAACAGGAGGGAGCTTGCTGTACGAGTGTCTAATCTTAGAAGAGAATGGCATTTCATTATAATATTTAACATGCTTCACTGCATTTGGGTTTATGTTGGCTCATCCCCACTTACTGCACCCCTTCTTTCAGCACTTTTCCATACAACTGCAGGACATTCAACACCTGTCTTCCCTTCCCAGCGTCCGGGACACAGACGGTACCTCCAGGTGAAGCAGCGATTCCTTTGCACTTCTTCCAATCTAGTGTACTGTATTTGGTGACTTGCTGAGGTCTATGTGAAGCTCAGGGACTCGGTGACAGCCCAGGGAAGTAGCACGAGGTGAGGCAGGAAGTCATTAGAAAGCCACAGTGGTCTCATCTACAATGGAGGAACCAAAAACAGATTGTGTGATGGCTTTACAGACCACCTGCACTCAGTCCATGGAGGTGACCCTGAGCTTCCTGTCACCTGTCCCTTCACTTCTCCCACCCTGAGCTATCTGTCTACCATCTCCTGCACTATTACAACAGCACTCAATGGTAGTCTGAGGAACAGCACCTCATCTTCTGGCTGGGTACGTTGCAGCCTTCCAGGCGCATTGTTGAATTCTACAATTTCCAGTAACAACCTTTCTCCGTCTGCATCAGAACTGGCCAGTACATCGATGGTACTGGATCAGTTTTTCTCTTCATCAGCACAGCCTGAGCTGGGGAGTATTTCCTACAGTTCAGCATTTTGCAACTTTCACATTCCTTTGCTTATATTCTCACTGCAACTGCACTCATAGATTGTGCAGAGATGGGACCAATTCCTGCAATGCCCCACTTGACACAGCCTGAAAAAGACCATGTTATTCCCACTCTTTACTTTCTGTCTAATAACCTACTCTCAGTCCGTGCCACTAATTATCCCCCATTCCACATGCTCTAACCTTGTTAACTGACCTGTGGAGGACCTTCCAGATATCCAAATACGCCACATCCACTGGTCCTCATTACCTATCCTACGAGTCACATCCTCAAAGAACTCCAACTGATTTGTCGCACGTGATCTTTCCTTCAATTCTTTTCAATGTGTAATGATTTTTATTCAACCTCTTCACCGTAGTTTTAATTACCAAGGACACCTAAGCCATTCTCATTGATGAGCTACACAGTCAATAAAAGGTTTACAACTAACCTGACTTATTACAACACAGAAGGAGGCCACTTAGCTGCGGGGTCGATGCCAGCTCCAAGCCAAGCAATCCCATCAACCCATTACCCTCTCCTTATTTCCCTGTATCCCTGCATCCCTGAATTGACCTGTAAGATCGGTTTGTAAGACAAGTGTTTCACTGTACCTCGGTACAAGTGACAATAATAAACCAATACCAATACCTATTCCCTTTCACAGGTCCTTCAATTCCCCCTTGATTCTTTTGCCTCTCATCTACACTAGAGGCAAATTACAATAGCAAATTAATCCACCAGCATGCCTTTGGGATAGGATAAGATAAAATAAGATATTTATTTATTAGTCACATGTACATTGAAACACACAATGAAATGCATCTTTTTGCGTTACTGAGAATGTTCTGGGGTCAGCCCGCAAGTGTCGCCACTTTTCTGGCGCCAGCATAGCATGCCCACAAGTTCCCAACCCGTACGTCTTTGGAATGTGGGAGGAAACCGAAGCACCTGGAGGAAACCCAGACAGACACGGGGAGAACGTACAAACTCCTTACAGACAGCGGTGGGAATTGAACCTGGGTCACTGGCATTGTAATAGCGTCATGCTAACTGCTACACTATCGTGCCGCCCTTGTGGAAGGAAACCAGAGCACCCGGTGAAAACCTTTGCAGTCGCAGGGAGAACATGCAAATTCTGCACACACGGCACCTGAGATCAGGATTGAACCTGGGACTCTGGGGCTGTGAGGCAGCAGCACTGAATGCATTCCCACCATCATCTGCTTCCACCTTTGATGGCCTGACAGTCCAAGGCATTTCATATCATTTCTCTCTGCAAGAATTAAAAAAAAACATGCAGTGCAAAAAGTCTGCATTAAAATACAGTGCTGGTGCAAGCAGAATGGGAACGTAGTAAAGGTTACACAAGGTGCTATGGAGCAGTCAGAGAGGGTGAGGAGGAACGCTCTCATCTTTCATTGCCTCAGTTCATTGTACTGCTGCTCTGTAAGTTGATTTGGCACTGGAAGCCTCTGCCAATACCTTCATCATCCTCCCTTCCTACAGCTTTCATTGCATCCTTTCATGAGGGACCAATAAGATTTCCTTCTTTGGTTGAAACTCTTCCAGCAAACACCTGAAGAGACAGTGTACTGCCTAAGATGGCTATATCTGTTTGGGACTGAAACTCCTGAGGTGGTGACTGCCATTGATACAAGAAAAGACAGGAAAGAGTCACTGGCGCATTGAGCTAGCCAGTCCAGTCATGGCACAACCTATCTGCAGCCTGAATCACAAATCACCCACCCTCCAATGTTTTAATGAAGTCAGCTCCTGGTAGACGCAAAACAAAACTCCTGAAGGTTTCAGATATTTGCTGCTGCTCCTTTTGGCGGCGTAGCTCAATTCCTAAATTAAGCACATAAAACAGAAGTAATTTACTATAATGCACACTTTAGATGCAGAAAGTGCAATCGCCTGCTTCTACTGAATAAGTTTCTGCAGACTTCAGGCACTGCAGCAGCAACAGAAAAGTGACTTCCTCCACCCCCTCCCAACTGCCCACGTACCTAGTCCATGAAAAGTCAGCGGTTGGCTTCTAGTCTGTTCACTTGATTGTGTAAATAGTGGTTGGAAGTCCCCAATAATCCTTAACGTAACAGCTCTGCAGGCCTTACTGAAGTAGGGGTCCGTTTGTCCGCTGCTGCTGTACCTCTGAAAGAAGGTCAGGAACTAGATCCAACAGGTGACATTCCATCCCAAGTCGATGAAAGATCCACCACTTTCCCCCTGATATTTGTTGGCATTAACATTGTCAGTTCCTCCACCATCTACACTGACTAGAAGCTCAACTAGGGCACCAGCATAAATCCTAAACCGGAACAGAGCAGGCCAGAAGCTGGATATTCCAAACAAGTGTGTTGTCTTATCAAGTTATTGAAGTTCTTACTTCAGTAGCCTGTAACTCAAAGGTGAGAGAAGTGTCCCTAACTTCTGCACCTCCCAACATACACCATACAATACTAATATTTTTGCAGTTTATTCCTATGAGATCATAGCAATTTTGTCTTTACGCCTCCAGTGAAAGAGGCTTTGGTAGGTGAGATACTACTTCAGTAACCTGCTCAGGATATCTTGGCAGGTTTTGCTCTGTAGAGCTTGGTAGTACAAGACCAAACTTACTTGCAGAAATCCAGCGCAAATCATCACATTAAGTTTAGAGACTGCCATGATGAAGTTAGGTTTTCATACTGTAGGGAAGGGTTGAGTTCTGGGATGGGGGGGGGGGGGCATGAAAAGTTATAAATGGTCGCTGATTTGAAGAATATTTCAGAGTGGAGAGGGGTGAGAGGAGCAAATCTCTCTGAAGTAGGAAAAAAGGTTTGGAAATGTCTCTGGTAGAATATTCTTGACCTGCACGCTGACTGCAGCAAGCCACTGAGATCACATAATTACACCTTTTCACACTTACGGTGTTGACTGGAGTTCTAATGAACTACAGTCAGCTGATGAGTAATCTGTTAAGTATCTTTATGAAGCATAGTTTATGTCCTCTGTTTGTTTGTTATGTTTTCCTCAGGAATTAAATGCAGATCCATTCAGAACTAGAAATTCTGAAATGTATTCTAGATGTTAATGGATCAGGATGGATTTGACCTTAAATGGGAATCTGTAAGCATGGCAGGGTTGGGAAGAGCGAGGGGCAGAAGATGTTTACTTTGGGCTTGAGGCATGAAAGCCGTTCCTTAATGAGCAAGTGTGGAACCATTTGCTACTGAAGGTTTGTGGTTTTTGAGGGTTATGAGAAAGGTTTGCAGATTGTCTTCTCTGTCACTGAGTCACACAGCTATCATTCTGTCTTACATCAGGTTGTTAAGCTCGAAGTTCATACACATCAAGTTATGAGAAATGATTGATTAGAAGTTTGAGTTTATTTATCACAGTGCCGGTTAGAAATGAAAAAAAAGTGGATTCTTGACTAATTATTTAGGAAGAAATAAAATAAATTTTTCTGAACCAATTATTTTTCAGTTTGATCGTACATAGCATTATCAAATAATGAACAATGAAACATTCCAGCTTTGTGAAGTAGAACAAGTGCAATTATTTATACGATCAGGAACAGTTTACTTACCACTTGGCAGAAACCAGGGAGACAGGTAGTTAAAGTCTCTCAGGTGTCTCACTTACTCTTGTCCTGTTTGTTCCCACTTTATCCTGCCCTGTTGAGCAGGCTGCAATGACACCAATTTGAAGCAAGGGGGGTCCTTTAAGTGACCAAGGTCCGATTGCATCACTGGAAGTCCTTTGTCCCTTTCATAGTGGCCTGAGCCATTGTGGCTTTTCTACCAGAAAACAGTCAGAAGTGTATCTGGAACCAGAAGATCTTAACACAGGTGCACTCTTAACTTTTTGATTTTTTTTCCTTCTGAGCCACGGAGGTAAGATTAGACTTTTCATGCCCAGGCTTCCGCACCCCTACATCACTCTTATCTGATCCTTCCTGTTGTTGATGACCATTCCTTTCATAGAAGGGTCGTTGTAAGGGTTGTTGAAGGGTCGTATTCTGAGTGGAGGTCAATGACCAGTGGTGTACCTCAGGGGTCTGTACTGGGACCCTTACACTTTGTGATTTTTATAAATGACCTGGATGAGGAAGTGGAGAGGTGGGTTAGTAAGTTTGCGGATGACAGGAAGGTTGGGGGTGTTGTGGATAGTTTGGAGGGCTGTCAGAGGTTACAGAAGGACATAGATAGGATGCAAAGTTGGGCTGAGAAGTGGCAGATGCAGTTCAACCCAGATAAGTGTGAAGTGGTTCATTTTGGTAGGTCAAATATGTTGGCGGAATATACTATTAATGGTAGGACTCTTGGCACTGTGGAGGATCAGATGGATCTTGGGGTCCGAGTCCATAGGATACTCAAAGCAGCTGCGCAGGTTGACTCTGTGGTTAAGAAGGCATATGGTGTATTGTCCTTCATCAATCGGGGAATTGAATTTAGGAGTCGAGAGGTATTGTTGCAGCTATATAGGTCCCTGGTCAGACCCCACTTGGAGTACTGTGCTCAGTTCTGGTCGCCTCACTACAGGAAAGATGTGGAAGCCATAGAGAGGGTACAGAGGAGACTTACAAGGATGCTGCCTGGAATGCGGAGCATGCCTTATGAAAGCAGGCTGAGGGAACTCGGCCTTTTCTCCTTGGAGAGACGGAGGATGAGGGGGGACCTGATAGAGGTGTATAAGATGATGAGAGGTATTGATAGGGTAGATAGTAAGAGGCTTTTCCCCAGGGCTGAAATGGTGGTCACAAGAGGACATAGGTTTAAGGTGCTGGGGAGTAGATATAGAGGAGATGTCAGGGGTAAGTTTTTTACTCTGAGAGTGGTGAGTGCTTGGAATGGGCTGCCGGAAACCGTGGTGGGGGCGGATACGATAGGGTCTTTCAAGAGACTGTTAGATAGGTACATGGAGCTGAATAAAATAGAGGGCTATGTGTAAGCCTAGTAATTTCTAGGGTGGACACATGTTCGGCACAGCTTTGTGGGCCGAAGGGCCTGAATTATGCTGTAGTTTTTCTATGTTTCTAAATCTGCAGCAAGAAATTCCGCTATTCAACTGACAACGAGTGTTCCATTTCCTTTGGTCAGTTAGTTGACGACTGCTTGCAGGTTAGGAGTTGCTGAGGATAAATGAAATGAAACAGCAGCAAACAAAAATATCAGTGGCTCATTTGCACTGCGTGTCTTCCATAGTCTGGGAACCCTGAGAGAAAAATGAATAAGAAGCACATCAGTGTTTAAAGTTTAGAGGATGAATGCATGGTCATGTGCTGAAGGATACCAGTGAAGAGCAGACAGATAGTAAATGAATAAATCATAATGATGATGAATGTTAGCATTTGTTAGCAATGTTGGGATACGTGTGGGATGGGTCACCTGGTTATTGTACCCCACCCTCACATCCCTTTCATCTGATTCTTACTGGACCTGATGACTATTCCTTTTGTAAAAGCTTCCTTCGGCAAGGAAACACATTTAGCTGAATGAATTAATTAAAACATTAACATTAATTAAAATAAAGTGAAAGACCACTGTACCTTCACTTGTCTTTTTAATGAAGGTTGTGAACCCATGCAAATGAATGCACCAGTTATATCTGGCATGAAGCTGAGGGACAGATGGGAAGTCTATTGGCCCCTTGGCTCCACGGGTTACAAGACCAGGAGCAGAGCAAGAGTTCAGATGCACCCACATCTGATCACAGTGCATTCCAGACTTCTGCCATTGCATTGCTGAGGCATGGATGTGCAGAGAGCACAATGAGCACATTGCAGATCGGCATTCTTGACAGAGCTAAAATCAAAACAACTGCAGGTGCTGGAAATTCAGATGAAAACAGAAAATGCTGGAATTACTCAGCAGGTCACAACTGAGAGAGAGAGAGAGAAAACAGGTTAGTTTTAAGAAGCAGTGAACTTAAAACCAAGAGACAGAAGAGAGAACAGATGCTGGAATCTGGAGCAACAAACAATCTGTGGAGGAACTCAGTGGGCCGAGCAGCAACTGATGCAGGGTTTCAATCCGAAACAACGACAATTCCTTTTCCCTCCACAGATGCTGCTTGACCCACTGGGTTCCTCCAGCAAGTTGTTTGTTGAACTTAAAACCAACTTGTCTTCTCTTTGTCCCAGTATTGACAAAAGGTCTTTGACCTGCAACATTAAATCTGCTTCTCTCTCCACAGATGGTACTGAGCGTTTCCAGTATTTTCTGTTTTCGTGTTCTCTACCCAGCCACCAGCTTGTGTGATTCAGCTCTCTGCCTCCACCTCCACAGCTGTCTGACTTAGAGAATTAGGGAACTTCTGCCCATCCCAGTCTTTAATGGGTGACCCCCTTATCTTGGGCAATGCACAAAGCACTGGAGGAACTCAGCAGGTCAGGGAGCAGCTATGGAGGGGAATGGACAGTCGATATTTTGGGTCAAGATCCTTTGTCTGGATGGAAAGAAAGAGGGGAGATAGCCAGTACAAAAAGGCAGAGGGTAGGGGTGGAGCAAGACCTGGCAAGTGATAGGTGGATCCAGGTGAGGAATGTGTTAGGCAGATGAGGGAGGGGGGAGAGTGGGGATGATGTCAGAAGCTGGGAGGTGATGGGTGGAATCACCTATTATGCTGCCTGACCCACTGAGTTCCTCCAGCACTTTGTGTGTTGCTCCAGATTCCAGCATCTGCTGTCTCTTGTGTCCCCTTATTTTGAGGCTATGCCCCATAGTTCTGGAGGAAGAGGCAGAGGAAACATCCCCTCAGCTTTTATCTCGTTAAGCCTCAGGATATGTGTTTTAAAAGATCACCTCTCATTCTTCTAAACTCAGGAGACTATGGACCTACAGGAGATACAAGAGCTGTAATCTGGAGCGAGGGACAAACTGCTGGAGAAATTCAGTGGGTCCTGGGGGGAAGAATGATTGACATCTCAGTTTGTGGCCCTGCATCAGGACTATGGACCTAATCTGCTTGATCTTTCTTCAGGGGATAATCCTTTCAAACCCAGAATCAATTTAGTGAACCTTTGCGATGCTTCCAAAGCAAGTACATCTTTCCTTAAACATAGAGACCGAAATTACACCCAACTCTCTGCCTGCAACTTAAAAGATTCTTTCTCTCACCTTTTCAGTTCTCAGAAAGGGTCAATCCGACACGCTAATTCTGTTTGTCTCTCCATGGATGCTCCCTGGCCTGTAGAGTGTTTCCAGTGTTTTAGGTCATTATTTCAGATATCCAACATCTGCATTTTATTGCTTTTTGCTTACAATACTCCACCTGTCTTCCTGTTCAGTGGTAGCAAGAATTCCGAACATTTGTAACCCAATATCTCTTGCAATGAAAGCCAACATTCCAGTTTCTTCTTCCTTATTACTTATGAACATATGAACCTATGAATTAGGAACAGGAAAGGCTGCTCAGCCCAGCAGTAGTTCAGAGGACATAGAACATAGAACACTAAAGCACAGTACAGGCCCTTCGGCCCACAATGTTGTGCCGACATTTTATCCCGCTCAAAGATCTATCTAACCCTTCCCTCCCACATAGCTCCCTATTTTTCTATCATTCATGTGTCTAAGAGTCTCTCAAATGTCCCTAATGTATCTGCCCCCACAACCTCTGCCGGCAGTGCATTCCACGCACCCACCACTCTTTGTGTAAAAAAACTTACCTCTGACATCCCCCTTATACCTTCCTCCAATCACCTTAAAATTATGCCCTCTCATGCTAGCCATTGTCACCCTGGGAAAAAGTCTCTGACTGTCCACTTGAACTATGCCTCTTATCATCTTGTATACCTCTATCAAGTCACCTCTCATCCACCTTCTCCCCAAAGAGAAAAGCCCTAGCTCACTCAACCTATCCTCATAAGACATGCTCTCCAATCCAGTCAACATCCTGGTAAATCTCCTCTGCACCCTCTCTAAAGCTTCCACATCCTTTCTATAATGAGGCGAACACATCTGAACACAAAAGTTCAGGGCTGGTCGGACTGTACCCTCGACTACATATTTCTGCCTTCCAACAGTCACTTTTCACCCTTGCTTGTAAGGAGTTTCTGTAACTCTGCCTTCGATAGATTTAATCATTGCTTCCATCACCCTCTGAGAATGCCAGTTCCTTGCACCCCTGAACATTCTTCCACACCATTTAAAGAGTGTTTAATTCTTCCTACCCAAGTGGATACCCTCACATTTCTTCATATTTTGCTCCATCTGCCATCACTACATTCAGTTGCTAATACCCTTTTGCAGATTTTTTGTACTCCTCTACGTGACATTTTCTCACTTCTCTTTGTACCAACAGCAAACTTCAATACAGAGCACCTGCTCCCTCATCTAAATCATCAATGTCAATTGTAAATGGCTGAGGTCCCACCATTGATCTTTATGGATCGCATGAATCCAAAAATTGGGTTAAAGTCTAAAAATAGTCCATTAAACCACACTTTCAGTTTCCTGTTAGTTAACTAATCCTCTATTCATGTTGATACACTGCCTTCTATACCTTGAGCCCTAGGGCAGAACATTTTGTGAGGTGTCCTATTGAATGCTTTTGGAAATCCAAGTACACTATGGCCAGTGATTCCCCACTGTAAACTTTTCTTAAAGAACTCTACTAAGCTTTTCAAACATGTTTTCCCCTTCATAAAACTACACTGATTCTGCCAAGTCCTATTCTGATTTTGAAAGTGTCCCATCACCACATCCTTGGGAATGGATTTCCCAATGAACAGGCATCAGGCAGATTGGCCTGGAGGTTCCTGCTTTTGTCACGTTACATTTGCAGTTGGAAAGTTCAGCTTTGAGTTTGAAAATTGTGAACCAAGATCATATTTTTAATCAAATAAATAAACAGCATTAGAGATGTTAGGAGCTGGAGAAAGTCTAGGGAATACATTGCTTTTGGTGAAGGAATCAAAACTCAGAATCACATTTCAATAATTGAAGTAGTTTCTGGGTGAGAGAGAAAAACAGGTCCAGAAGTTGGATTTGAATAGTGGATTTTCATTTTGTTTCAGGTCAAAGTAAGAATGGCACTATGACATGTCCCTACTTACAGTTTATAGATTTGTCTCCCACATATGCTAATATGTTCATATATTTACAGCCACCAGCAGGCCTTTAGCAACCACGTGGGTGTATTCTGGATTTGGCTTTGTCAGTCATTGGCTGCCGTCTGTGCTCACAGTTCCTTGGGGAAATTATTGATCCTTACATACTCTAAGTGTTCACGTGTTATTCATTAGTCCATTACTTTAAAAAAGGCAGCAATTTAGTTTAAATAGACTCACAATTCTACTGAAAAAGCAGGAAAAACTACCATCCAAATGAATTGAGTGTTCATCTGCAAATATTGCCAGAAGTAATTTCTTATTGAGGACTCATTGTAACCAATGTTTGTCGCTCCATGTGGAGTTTAAACTTATTCATGAAGTACACACACTCTAACAAAAGTTGGAAGTTTGACATTCAATAGACATTTCTTTGGTCTATTGTCTAAGTGCATTCAGTTGCTGAGCAGTGAATGTAGGAAATGATATGAGTTGGGGCATATATTGTACAGTAGTATGCCAGGTGAAAAGTTATACTAAATAGGATGAGAGGAGTCTTGTGTAAAACACAAATAATGGCATTGATCAGTGGTTTCTGGTGTCTCCCATGTTAGATGAACAATCTACAGTATAACTGGAGTGTCCTCTCCAGGGCACAAGCCTGGGCAGAAGTTACGGAGACCCTGGGCTGCCCAGACATGAGGGGTCCGTTCTTGACCTCCCCAGTTGCAGCATTGGCCAGAAAGGTGATCAAGTTGGGTGTAAGTCTGCCTTGGGTGTAAAACCTTCCTCCAGGTTTTTTTGTCAGGTTTACACCCTCCTGGAATAGCTATGTAGAGGCTGTTTGACCATGACTGGAAGTCTGTTTCACAAGTGCCGTGGTGTGCCCAGTGTTGATGCTCTCATCTGCCGGTGGGCCTGGGGTCATGCCTCCTCTAAGTCCCCCTGAAGCTTTGGCCTGAAGCTGTGAGTTGCCCCTTTCCATGTAGCACCACGTAGCAACACTGCAGAGGAGTTGACGATGGAGAGGCCATGCACAAATACTTCCTCACTTGGTTGTTCTTGTTGTGTTGATGCCAGCCAGCGATGCAGGCTACAAGTGAGCTGCACACCAACACACAAAACCAGCAGCAAGTAGCACATTAACCTTTTCACCCACACATATCAGCCTGTATCACTCATTCTTTGCCATGTCCTTTCGTTGCACCTAAACAATGCATGCACGAGGAAAGTCCATCTGTACCACATGTATTCTTTATGCGTAAAATGAAACCAGGATGAAAGTGCTTCAGAGTACAAGGAAGGATTACTTTGGAATTCATACCTACTGTTCAGAATCAACATGGTCCTGTATCAGTCTGAAAGTTATAATTAGAGGAGATAACTTTAACAGAATTTCTGACGCTGTGTCCTACTGCCAAAATATTCCAGTAAATTACTCAAATTTTACTCATACAGCCTAATATAACAGTCATGGATATTGCAGACAGTAATATTTCCTTCTCCTTTAAACAAATCTTAAATTTACCCTGAAAGTTCCTTTTTTTCACCTGACATTAAACCCCTGCAGAAAATGTCTTCTTTTTTTTTATTTTTTGAGTTAACTTGAATCTGCCACTTGGTGCTGGTGAGCAGTGATGTGCAATGGCGTAAGTCCTCGGTGTCACAGTGGCATCATGCCACATTGACCACAGTGCAACCACGCGAGGTGGTGGCGTGAGGGTAAAGCTTCCAAAAAAGATTCTGGTGGTGAGAACTACAGTAAGTAGTGCAGCTTCATTCCATTGAGTTAAAACCACACACATTAGCTGCCTTTCAGAGATTTTCTGATCATTAACAGCATCTGTTTTCCACATATTACTTTCATGAGCTACTCACACAAAACCAGATTCTCATTTGTCTTTTAACATTCTCACCAGTATAAAGGTTTCTAATATAAGTATTAGAACATGACTGATGATTCAGACTTGCAATTGGAATAATATTTGTATAATTCCCTTTTGGAAACCAAATTTCTTTCAGAATGAATATATCATTCATCTTTTGTATGTAGTGTGACTGGACTGTATTTTTTTATTGACATTTATTAGATTATTCACAATATATATCAAAAGATTGGCTGAGGACACCAAATGTCATGTTTACAAGGAAATATAAGGGAATGATGCAGGGTCTTGACCTGAAATGTCGACAATTCCTTTGCCCCCACGGATGCTGCTCAACCTGCTGAGTTCCTCCAGCAGTTTGTTTTTTGTGTCATATTTACAAGTTTGTTGATGCCATAAAATGACGAGGTTGTGACTAGTGAGGAGGAGGAGGATGTAAAGAAGCTTCTTGATCGGCTACATGAGTGGATGAACATCACCATTGGGATGTAAGATAGAAAAACGTGAGGTCGTTCACGTTGGTGCACACCACCAATAAGTGGAGTATCATTTAAGTGGTGACAAGTTGGGAAATGTTGATGTTTTAAGGAACCTGGGTATCCTTAGAACATAGAACATAGAGCAGTACAGCACAGGAACAGGCCCTTCGGCCCATCACATCTGTGCCGACCATGATGCCAATCTAATCCCATCTGCCTGCATATGGTCTGTATCCCTCCATTCCCTGCCTGTTCATGTGTCTGTCTAAGTGCCTCTCAAACGTTACTATCGATTCTGCTTCCACCACCTCTCCTGTCAGCCCATTCCAGGTACCCACCATTCTCTGTGTAAAAAACTCACCTTGCACATCTCCTTTGAACTTTTCCCCTCTCACCTTAAACCTATGCCCTCTAGTATTTGACATCTCCACCCTGGGAAAAAGATTCTGACTATCAACACCTCTCACGATTTTATATATTTCTATCAAGTTGTCCATCAGCCTCTAACACTCCACCATAAACAATTCTAGTTTGTCCAGCTTCTTCCAGCTAATATACTCCAATCCAGGCAACATCCTGGTAAACCTCTTCTGCACCCTCTCCAAAGCCCCCACATCCCTCATGTCATGAGGTGACCAGAACTACACATAATACTCCACATATGGCCTAACAATTATACAATTATAATATGAGTTCTCAACTTTTGTACTCAATGCCTAGTCCAATGAAGGCAAGCATGCAATACGTCTTCTTTACCACCCTATCCACTTGTGTTGCACCACAGTAGTGTAGCGGCTAGCGTAACGCTTTACAGCACCGGTGACCCGGGTTCAATTCTGCCCACTGTCTGTAAGGAGTTTGTACGTTCTCTCCGTGTCTGCATGGGTTTCCTCCGGGTGCTCCGGTTTCCTCCCACATTCCAAAGATGTACGGGTTAGGAAGTTGTGGGCATGCTATGTTGGTGCCGGAAGCGCAGTGACACTTGCGGGCTGCCCCCAGAACACTCTACGCAAAAACATGCATTTCACTGTGTGTTTTGATGTACATGTGACTAATAAAGATATCTTATCTTAACTTTCAGGGAGCTATGGACTTGAACTCCAAGATCCCCCTGTACATTAATGCTCCAAAGGATCCTGCCATTTACTGTATAAGATCCTCTTGCATTTGACCTCCTAAAATGCAACAACTCACACTAGTCCAGATTAAACTCCATCTGCCAGTTCTCTGCCCAAATTTCCAACTGATCTGTATCCTGCTGTACCGCTGGATATCCTTTCTCATTATCCACAACTCCACCAATTTTTTTGTCGTATGCAAATTTACAACTCATCCAGATCAATTTTATATATACTGTAAATCACAAATGACAGGGATTCCAGCACCGATCCTTGTGAAATGCCTCTGGTCACAGGCGTCCAGTTAGAGAAACACTCCTCTATCACTACCCTCTGTCTTCCATGACCAAGCCAATTTTGTATCCAACTTACCAACTCACCATGGACCTAGTGTGCCTTAATCTTCTAGACTTGCCTACCATTGCGCACAGAGGGATATGGGCCAAACACAGGCAAATGGAACTAGCTCAGGTAGATAACTTGGTTCGCATGGACAAGTTGGGCCGAAGGGCCTGTTTCCTCACTGTATAACTAAACAACTTTATGACAGATCACTTAAAACTAACATGCAGGTGCAGCAAGTGATTAGGAAAGCAAATTGTAGGTTGGCTTTTATTGCAAGAGGATTTGAGTACAGCCGTAAAGATATTTTACTGCAATTATATAGGGTGTTGATGAGACTGAACTTAAAATATTGTGTATAATTTTGGTCTCCTTACAAACAAAAAGCTATACTTGCCATGGAGGGAGTAGAGCAGAGATTCCCTAGAGTGGTCCCAGCAATGAGTCTGCTGTAGGAGGAGACTGAGCAGACTGGGGATGTATTCTCTAGAATTTCGTAGACTGAGAGAAGATCTCATTAAAGCTTGGAAAATTCTTACAGGGCTCGACAGGGTATATGCAGGGAGGATCTCTCCCTTGACTCAGCAGTCCTAAACCAGGAGTCACCATCTCAGAATAAGATTTCAGATCTCAGGTTAGTTTATTTTCATACACACCAGGGTGCAATGAAATACATGGTAATAATAAATACAGTGATGAGTACAAAAACAATGGAATGGTGCAAAGTATAGTCGTGCAAACTGAGGTAGTACAGAAAGAAATACTAAAGTGATTATAACAGAAGAGATAAAGTTAAGGGTTCGAGAACCTGGCAGCATCACCAGGAGGGGGATGTGAAAGAGGAAATTGGTTCAGAAGAGGATGTGTTGGAACTTTTGAAAAACATTAGGATAGATAAGTCACCAGGGCCAGATGGGATATCTCCAAGGGTTTTACAGGAAACAAGGGAAGATTTGCTGTGCCTTTGCTGATGATCTTTGCGTCCTCACTGGCCACAAGAGTAGTGCCAAATGATTGGAGGGTGGCAAATGTTGTTCCTTTGTTCAAGAAAGGGAGTAGGGATAACCATGGGAACTACAGACCAATGAGTCTTACTTCAGTGGTGGGTAAATTACTGGAGAAGATTCTTAGAGACAAGATTTATGGGCATTTAGAAAAGCATAGGCTGATTAGGGACAGTCAGCATGGCTTTGTGAGGGCCGGTCGTGCCTCATGAGTCTGACTGAATTCTTTGAGGATGTGACAAAGCACATTGATGAAGGTAGAGCAGTGGATGTGGTGTACATGGATTTTAGTAAGGCATTTGATAAGGTTCCCCAAGAAAGGCTCATACAGAAAGTCAGGAGGCATGGGATCCAGGGAAACTTGGCTGTGTGGATTCAGAATTGGCTCACTCATAGAAGACAGAGGGTGGAGATGGATGGACCGTATTCTGCCTGGAGGTCTGTGACCAATGGTGATCCACAGGGTCTTCTTCTGGGACCCCTGCTCTTGCTAATTTTTATAAATGACTTGGATGAGGATGTGGAAGGGTGGGTTAGTAAGTTTGCTGATGATACAAAGGTTGGTGCTGTTGTGGATAGTGTAGAAGGCTGCTGTAGATTAGAACAGGATATTGATAGAATGCAGAGCTGGGCTGAGAAGTGGCAGATGGAGTTCAACCTGGATAAGTGTGAAGTGATACAGTTTGGAAGTTTGAGTTTGAAGGCAGAATACAAGATTAATGGCAGGACTCTTAGCAGTGTGGAGGAACAGAGGGATCTTGGGGTCCACGTCCATAGATCCCTTAAGGTATCCATGCAGGTCGATAGGGTTGTTAAGAAGGCGTATGGAGTGTTGGCCTTCATTAGTCAGGGAATTGAGTTCAAGAGACGCGAGGTGATGTTGCAGCTCTATAGAACTCTGGTCAGACCACACTTGGAGTATTGTGTTCAGTTCTGGTCGCCTCGTTATAGGAAGGATGTGGAAGCTTTAGAGAGGGTGCAGAGGAGATTTACCAGGATGCTGCCTGGATTGGAGAGCATGTCTTATGAGGATAGGTTGAGTGAGCTAGGGCTTTTCTCTTTGGAGAGAAGTAGGATGAGAGGTGACTTGATAGAGGTCTACAAGTGATATGAGGCATAGATCAAGTGGACAGTCAGAGACATTTTCCCAGAGCAAAATTGGCAAACACGAGGGGGCATAATTTTAAGGTGATTGGAGGAAGATATGGGGGGATGTCAGGGGTAAGTTTTTTACACAGAGAGTGGTGGGTGTGTGGAACACACTGCCTGCATAGGTTGTGGGGGCAGATACATTAGGGACATTTAAGAGACTCTTAGATAGTCACATGAATGAGAGAGAAATGGATGGCTATGTGGGAGGGAGGGTTAGTTAGATATTAGAGCAGGATAAAATGTCGGCACAACACCGTGGGCCAAAGGGCCTGTACTGTGTGTAATGTTCTATGTTCTATGTAAGGCTGTTCTTTCATTTAAGACAAAAATGAGGAGAAATTTCTTTGTTCTGTGGGTATGGAGTCTTTAGAACTCTATAGCACAGAGGAAAGTTGAGTCTCTCTGATTCAGAACAAAGATAGATAGATTTCTGGATATTGAAGGAATCAGAGGATAAGGGGATAGATTTCTGGATATTGAAGGAATCAGAGGATAGGGGATGGTGCAGAAAATAACACCGAGGTAGAAAAGCAGTTTCTTCACAAGATTGGAAGGTCAGGTCCCTCCATCAGCTGGAGAGACCAGATGGCCTCCTGCTGATTCTTGTGTTTTTATACCAACCTGCTGATAAAATGACAATGAAGAACTACAACTACAGCGTGCTTTTATTTACTTCAGATTAGCTTTCTAAAGTGGTTCACAAAAATGTAGTCAGGCAAGGGACTGCAACAGACCAAAGAAGGAGACATTGGGACTGGCTAAATGTTTGGATTCGGACAGGTTTTAGGTAGGAGGAGAGTGAAGGAGAAAGTTTAAGGAGACAATTCAGAACTTGGACCCTAAGCAGCTGAAGGGCCGCCCATCATATATGCCACTCGATACTAAAACAATCCTGGGGGCAGTTCCTGCCACAGGATCAGGAAGGCTTCATAGCATACACGGTCTTGCCAATGAGCTAGGATCTGGTTTCTAAGTGGATGATACCACCTGGGGACCTACGTGGGTAAGAGCAAGCATTTGATCAGACTGCTCAGCCGACTTGTTGGTCAGTGGAGGATCTGGGTCTCTGAATTCTTTGGGGTAGTAACTGACAGAGCAGACAGCAGTAACACAATTGGTATGGTCATCAAAATGTCTTTATTAAAGTACTGCATTCTCGACTTGAAACAGGCAGAGACAGGGACTTGAGAAATGAATGGTAAACAGACTACAGATCAGAAAACTGAGGGTAGTGATTGAAGGTGGACTTGAGACTTAATGTTCTACAAGGATTGGTGCTGAGTCACTCTTCATAATTTACATTGGCGACTTGGACTTGGGAATTGAGAGTTCAATTTCAAAGCTTGTGGATGACACAATAGCACAAAGGAGGAACAGAAAGATATTAATACATTTGCATGTAATTGATTCAAAAAGGATAATTGTGAAGTGTACATTTTGCTGGGTAGAGTCAGACTGTATACTCTTTGGAAATAAAGATTATAAATGAGATGTTGGACCAAAGGAATCCTGTACATTTTGGACATCAATGTACATTTTACTAAAAGTAGCGATGTCGGTTGATAACGCAGTAAAAAACAAACCAAGCACTGCAGTTTATTTCTAGAGAAGGAGGGTTGAAAAGCAGTGTATGTATGTTAAACATAATATTGGTAGACCACACTTCATGCATGGTGAAGTGTCCTGATCATTGAATAAGAAGAATAGAGAGGCACAGTAAAGGTGCAAAGAAAGACTTGCAAGAGGATATGAGAACAGAGAAGTTCTGTCTTATAGGGATGATTGAAGCTAGGATACTTTCACTAGGAGATAGAAGACTGACACAACACTGATGTTCACTTTTATGAAAGAGAAAAGTCATTTGTGGACAAGACTGGAACTATAAGATATAGCCATTAGTTAGTTCAATGGGGAACTCAGGAGAAACATTCTCCAGAAAGGGATGAGTATATGGAACATGTCACCACAGGGAATAGTTGAGGTGAAAACCATAGATTTATTAGGAAAGCCTGCTAAACAAGTATATGGTGTCAAATACCTTGACAGATGAAATCTGTAACGAAGTTGGTCAGTCAGCAGGGCTTCACTGTGGCATGGGAGAACAGGCTGACACACAAACAGCAAATGTTCCCACATTAGCTGAAGCTCCACTTACTGGAAGGTGTTTGGTATTGGTATTGGTATTGGTTTATTATTGTCACTTGTACTGAGGTACAGTGAAAAACTTGTCTTGCATACCGTTCGTACAGATCAATTCATTACACAGTGCAGATACATTGAGTTAGTACAGAGTGCATTGAGGTAGTACAGGGTAAAAACAATACCAGAGTACAGAGTAAAGTGTCACAGCTACAGGGAAGTGCATTGCAGGTAGACAATAAGGTGCACCTTGACAGATGAAAGAGCTGTAACAAAGTTGGTCAGTCAGCAGGGCTTCACTGTGGCGTGGGATCACCCTCTGGGGACCTCACTTGATCTTGGCACTCTGTGTGGAGTTTTGGGCTTCCTCCAAGTCACAGGTTCATTGAGTGGGCTGCAGAGCACAGTTATTGGGAGATACTGTTAAGATTCGTGTTCCAGCCTACACAGCCTGTGAATACCCAGCATTGTCTTCATAGACAATACGCCAGTTCTTGTTGGTGATCCTTTGATCTAGGTGATTACCAAAGACTTTTCTGACTCAATGATAAAGCTTTTCAGACACCTTTTCTACTTGGACTTTATGACTATGTGCAGTCATACAGATGACAGGAGACACAAGCCTGATGAGCAGCAACCTTTGTGTTCAGAATTAGGCATGTGCTAAACTTGCCCAAGGTGACAGAGATTTTCACATTGTTGTATCAAGATTATGTTGATTGAGCCAAGATGGTAGAAAGGATCCATAATGCCTTGAAGTCTTTTTACTGATGCAGAGTTTGGGTGGGATGTTTGTACCCAGTTTTCTTGATACTGACTTTCATGCTGAACTTGGTTCATTTATCAGAGAATTTGTTCATTCTGGCCTGCCATTTACCAGATGAGTTGGAGGCACATGCCTACATCCCACTTGAAGTATATAATTAGATCAAACCTCAGAAGATTAAGGAGAATCAGATATGCACCCTATAATGCAGTATTAACTGATCATCAAGGAAAATCAGTGACCAATTTCTATGCAAATTGGAAGGTACTTAGAGCAAAAGAAATGCCCCTTAGTCTTTCCCTGTGGTTTAATACTTCTTTGATGTCGCAGTGACTGTTAGTGTTGCTCTCTGTGGGAGATAGATGTCAGGACGAGCGGTGTCCAAAGCTGGGTCACACATTTTTGCAAAGCACAGAAGAGGCATCGTGAAATAACCACAACAGGGAAAGTACTTGGGTTTATTATAAATCTTGGTTATCCATTTATTTTTGGTAGCATAGACCACAATTAACCTACTTTAGTTGTCCTATTTACAAGCTGGGAGAAATTACTTGTAATATTTAAGCAGCTACAGTACAGCAACTCGCACTGCTGGGTTTCTCCCCTTTTACCCTTTGGTCGTGTTGAACCTGAAGCCCAGCTGAGGTGGGTCAACTTGCCACCTTTCGCACATTGAATGTGAATGGTTGTGGGAGCAGTGGACTGGCTTCAGGACAATACCTCTCCCCATCTCCCCCCACCACTGTATCTCCTTATTATTAACTGTAAACATTATCTATCAAGCTGTTAAATAAACCATACATTTTAGCACTGATTCAGACTTAACAGTCGAGAAATTGGCAAGGTGCTGGTTTCACTGTGGTATGCAGTTGAAAATTAATTTGGCAAGATTTAAAAGGAACCTGGGGGGTGGGGGGGCAAGTTTTTCATACAGAGGGTGGTGAGTATATGGAACAAACTGCCAGAGGAAGTGGTAGAGGTGGGTACAATTACAATGTTTAAAAAACATTCGGATAGGTATATGGATCGTAAAGGTTTAAGAGATATGGGCCAAATGCAGGTAAATGTGGCTAGCTCAGTTAGGCAACTTGATCAGCATGAGCGAGTTGGGCCAAAGGGCCTGTTTCCATGATGTATAACTCTGACTTGGAGTAAATTATAACTACCACCATTTCCAGTTCAAACGCATCAACTGTGAAATAACAACTCAGGGACATTTAGCTGGTATGGCAGATTTCAGAAGGTGGTTACAACTGCGTTTAAAGTACCCAATCAAACTAACAGCGGCTGCTTTACCCTTAAATATTTCCTGAATATACAATGTAATGAGTATCTCTGAGCCACTCTGCTGCGGTACTTTCTCAGTGGGAGCGAGGTGTTGGAGGTGACTAAGGCAAGGTCAGGGGACCTCAGGGAGGAGAAGTTCCAGGGACAAGATCTTGATTGGACCACTCCACAGAGTAATGTCTCTATAGGCTCAGTTTTCAAAGGGAGCGATCCCTTAGAAAGGGAAGATCTTGAGTCCCCAAATGTGGCTGAGCTGCTGTCACAGTGGAAGCCGAGGTCATGACCATTCTGACTTCCTAGTCTCAGGATTATTTCAGGCAGCCACTACTATCTTTGCACATTTCACTACTTCTTGTTCCCTGCAGCATTAAAGAGATAATTTTATCTCAGTGAGGAGGAAGTTGCATTGTACACACTTGTACCTGGAAAAATGGTAGACTTTCTCAGGTTCCAGGTTGCCACTGACTACAGAACACACTGACATCCCTGAGTAACCCAACCTCTGTGAATAAAAATGGTTCCTACTGTTTTACCTCTCTAAGTAGTCGTTGATCAGAAGAAAACATTTCCCATGATTGTACATAGTTGTACAAGATGTTGGTGAGGTTGCACTTGGAGTATTGTCTTCAGTTTTGGTCACCCTGCTATAGGAGGGATGCCATTAAGCTGGAAAGAGTGCAGAAAAGATTTACGAGAACATTGCCAGGACTCGAGGGACTGGGCTGTAGGGAGAGGTTGGGCGGGCTTGGACTTTATTCCTTAGAGTGTCTGAGACTGAGGAATGATCTTATAGAGGTGTATAAAACCATGAGGCTTTCAAAAGGCCTTTGACAAGGTGCCACATAAGAGACTGATTAATAAGATGAGAGGTCATGGAATTACAGGTAGGATAACAGAATGGGTAGAGCATTGGCTGGTTGGCAGGAAGCAAAGGGTGGGAATAAAAGGATCTCGTTCTGGTTGGCTACTGGTTACTAGTGGTGTTCCGCAGGGGTTGGTTTTGGGGCCACTTCTTTTTACCTTGTACATTAACAATTTGGATGATGGAGTAAATGGTTTGTGGCTAAGTTTGCAGATGACACCAAGATAGGTGGAGGAGTAGCGAGTATGGAGGAGACTTTGGAAACAGAAATAAACGGGCAGATTATTATCTAGAAGGAGAGAAAATTCAAAGTACAGAAGTACAAAGGGACTTGGGGGTACTCGTGCAGGATACCTTAACGGTTAACCACCAAGTCGGATCGGTGGTAAAGAAAGCGAATGCTATGTTGGCATTCATTTCGAGAGTTATAGTGTATAAAAGTAAGGAAGTGTTGATGAGGCTCTACGGGGCACTAGTGAAGCCTCATTTGGAATACTTCGCGCAGTTTTGGGCCCCATATCTTAGGAAAGATGTGCTGATGTTGGAGACAGTTCAGAGGAGATTTACGAGGATGATTCCCGGAATGAAAGGGCTTACGTATGATGAGCATTTGTTGGCTCTTGGACTGTACTCACTGGAGTACAGAAGAATGAGAGGGGACCTCATAGAGACATTTAAAATGTTGAAAGGACTGGACAGAATAGATGTGGCTAGGCTGTTTCCCTTGGTGGGTGAGTCCAGGACCAGAGGGCACAATTTTAGAATTAGAGGGTACAGGTTTAAAACAGAGATGAGGAGAAATTTCTTTAGCCAGAGGGTGGTGAATTTGTGGAATTCCTTGCCACATACAGCAGTGGAGGCCAGATCATTGGAGGCATTTAAGGAAGAGATAGATAGATATCTAAATAGTTGGGGTATCAGGGGATATGGGGATAAGGCCGGAAATTGGGGTTAGAAAATTTCCCCCCCCACCCCCAATTTCTCATTTCTTTTTCTTTTCTCCCTTTTGCTTGGAACAGACTCAATGGGCCAAATGGCCTACTTCTGCTCCCTTGTCTTGTGATCTTGTGATGAAGGGCATAGATAGGTTGAATGCACGCAGTCTTTTTCCCAGAGCTGGGGAATCAAGAACTAGAGGACGTAGATTTAAGGTGAGAGGGGAAAGATTTAACAGGAACCTGAGGGGCAACTTTTTCACACAGAGAGTGGTCAGTGTATGGAATGAGCTGCCAGAAGTAGTAGTTGAAGCAGCTACAATAACGCTGGGGTACAGTACCAGTGGGGACGGGTCTGTCACTGTATAATACCGGGGTACAGTACTGGTGGGGACAGGTCTGTCACTGTATAACACTGGGGTACGGTACCGGTGGGGACGGGTCTGTCACTGTATAACACCGGGGTACGGTACCGGTGGGGACGGGTCTGTCACTGTATAACACCGGGGTACGGTACCGGTGGGGTCGGGTCTGTCGCTGTATAACACCGGGGTACGGTACTGGTGGGGACGGGTCTGTCACTGTATAACACCGGGATACGGTACCGGTGGGGACGGGTCTGTCACTGTATAACACCGGGGTACGGTACCAGTGGGGTCGGGTCTGTCGCTGTATAACACCGGGTACGGGTACTGGTGGGGACGGGTCTGTCACTGTATAACACTGGGGTACAGTACTGGTGGTGTTGGGTCTGTCACTGTATAACACTGGGGTACAGTACTGGTGGGGATACGTCTGTCGCTGTATAACACCGGGGTACAGTACCAGTGGGGATCGGTCTGTCACTGTATAACACTGGGGTACAGTACTGGTGGGGTTGGGTCTCTCACTGTATAACACTGGGGTACAGTACCAGTGAGGACAGGTCTGTCACTGTATAACAGTGGGGTACAGTACTGGTGGGGTCGGGTCTGTCACTATATAACACTGGGGTACTGACAGACACTGGTGGAATGTGTCTGTCAGTATACCGGTTGTTGAAGTCGGCTGGGCAGGAAATGTGTCCTATTTCCTGATTTCGCAGAGTGGGAAGTGTCTGACCTTTGAGCAGAAGTTGTGACTAGCTAGCTTTCAAAAATAAAATAAATAACTTTTTGTATGACCTGACCTAAACTGCAGGATGAACTTCAAAAAATTGTGACTGATTTGTGGAAAAGACAAATAAAATTGGGGAAATATAACATTATTAATAGCAGTAATTTGCAGAAGTCAGTAGAAGTATTTTTCTGGGGGTGGTGGGAGGAAAGAGAAGCTGAATAAACACTTATTGTACTTTTTGAGAACATTGCTGCTAATAACGGTGTTAAAATGTGGCTCCAGCTAAGAGCTCATAGATTCATAGAGTAACAGGCCCTTGGGCCCAACTTGACTATGCTGACCAAGACGCCCATCTAAGCGAGTCCCATTTGCCCATGTTTGGCCCATATCCCTCCAAACCTTTCCTATCCGTGTACCTGTCCAAATGTCTTTTAATAGCTGTCAGCCATTATTCTTCAGCAAGGTCCAAGGAGAGAGAGAAGTGGCTCTCTGCACTGACGGTGGGGGGGTGGGGTGGTAAGAGTTACTTTGGTCCCTCTCGCATGTGGGCTTGAGGAGTTGTGGACACAGCTCAGCACATCACGGAAACCAGTTTGCCAGCTTCCCTTCCATGGACTCTGTCTATACTTCTCGCTGCCTCAGTAAAGCAGCCAGCATAATCAAAGACCCCACCCACCCCGGACATTCTCTCTTCTCCCCTCTCCCGTCGGGCAGAAGCTACAAAAGCCTGTAAGCATGTACCACCAGGCTCAAGGACAGCTTCTATCCCGCTGTTATAAGACTATTGAACAGTCCCTTAGTACAATAAGATGGACGCTTGACCTCAAAATCTACCTTATTATGACTTTGCACCTGATTATCTACCTGCACTGCACTTTCTCTGAAGCTGTTGTTAGGGATTATTCTGGAGTTATGAAATTATGGATAGCATAATTATGGATTAATTAAAATGAGAACCAGTCTTCAGGAAATAAAACTTGTTCACAATTTAACTTCAACTGATACTTTAAGGCCATTGAAACCAATCATTGGGTGTGGGATATTCTAATTCTGTTCCATTGAAACTATACAGGGGAAGACAATAGACGAATGTTCATGTTAATTGGTGCTCATTGAAAAGTTCAGAATGAGATCAGGTAAGGCATTAAGTGGCCATCTCCCAGTTACAGTTTCCGTGTGGCTCAATTTAGACAGTCCAACTTTTTTTTGTGACTGACTAAACTGAGCCACACGAAAGCTGTAACTGGGAGGAATAAAAGTCTTTATTCACACAGCAGATCTTCTGGAGAAAGAGTCTAAGAGAATCTCATGCTTCTGACATAATGTTTTTATACTGTTTAAACACAAAGATAACAATAAACGATTAACTACAGTTTCAATGGCTATAATCATCTACTTAACTTTAACATTTTGAACATTGTCAGGTAAATTTACAATGGTAGCACATTCCAACCAGCAGAACCTATTTGAATATTCAATCCTGGTGTCTCCACGCAGACACGGGGAGAACGTACAAACTCCCTACAGACAGTGGCCGAAATTGAACCCGGGTCGCTGGCGCTGTAATAGTGTTACGCTAACCGCTACCCTAGTCATGGGTGACTTCAACTTCCCTAATATTGATTGGTACCTCCTTAGTGCAAAAGGTTTAGATAGGGCAGAATTTGTTTGGTGTATACAGTAAGGATTCCTGACACAGTGTCTGGACAGGCTGACTAGAGGAAAGGCCGTACTGGATCTAGTACTAGGCAATGAACCTGGTCAAGTGACAGACCTCTTGGTGGGTGAACATTTTGGAGATAGTGACCACAACTCTCTGACCTTTAGCATTGCCATGGACAAGGATAGGAGCAGACTATATGAGAAAGTATTTAATTGGGGGAGGACCAATTATGATGGTATTAGGCAGGAACTTGGGAGCATAAATTGGGAACAGATGTTCTCAGAGAAATGCACAGCAGAAATGTGGAAGTTGTTTAGGGACCACCTGCATGGGGTTCTGGATAGGTTTGTCCCACTGAGACAGGGAAAGGATGGTAGGGTGAAGGAACCATGGTGGACAAGAGAGGTGGAACGTTAAGTCAAGAGGAAAAAGAAAGCATACTTCAGGTTTAGGAAGCAAAAATCAGACAGGGCTCTTGAGAATTACAAGGTAGCCAGGAAGGAGCTTAAGAAGGGACTTAGGAGAACTAGAAGGGGGCATGAGAATGCCTTGGCAAGTAGGATTAAGGAAAACCGTATGTGAAGAACAGGAGGACCGCTCAGGGATAAAGGGGGAAATGTGCCTTGAGGCAGAGGAAGTAGGGGAGGTCCTTAATGAAGACTTTGCTTCAGTGTTCACCAGGGAGAGGGACTTTGACAAATGTGAGGTCAGTGTAGAACAGGCTAATGTGCTGGAGCATGTTGAAGTTAACAAAGAGTTAGTGTTGGAGCTTCTGAAAAACATTAGGATAGATAAGTTTCCGGGGCCAGATGGGATATACCCCAGGTTACTATGGAAGTGAGCGAAGAGATTGCTGTGGTGTTGACAATCTTTGCATCCTCCCTGGCCACAGGAATGGTATCAGAGGATTGGAGGATGGCAAATGTTATTCCATTGTTCAAGAAAGGTATAGGGATAATCCTGGAAATTATAGACCAGTGAGTCTTACATCAGTGGTGGGTAAACTATTGGAGAGGATTCTTAGGGACAAGATTTATGAGCATTTGGAGAAGCATAGTCTTATTAGAGATAGTTAACATGGCTTTGTGAGGGGCAGATCATACCTCACGAGCCTAGATGAGTTTTTTGAGGAGGTGACAAAACAAATTGATGAAGGTAGAGCTGTGGATAAGGTATATATGGATTTTAGTAAGGTATTTGACAAGGTCCCCATGGCAGGCTCATCCAGAAAGTCATGAGGCGTGAGATCCATGGAAACTTGGCTGCGTGGATTCAGAATTGGCTTGCCCACAGAAGGCAGAGAGTGGTAGTAGATGGAGAGTATTCTGCGTAGAGGTCAGTGACTAGTGGGTCTGCTCTTTGTGATTTTTGTAAATGATTTGGATGAGGAAGTGGAGGGGGAGGTTTGTAAGTCTGCAGATGACACAAAGGTTGTAGGTGTAGTGGATAGTGTAGCAGGTTGTCTTAGGTTACAATGGGATATAGACAGGATGCAGAGTTGGGCGGAGAAGTGGCAGATGGAGTATAATCCGGAAAAGTGTGAAGTGATACACTTTGGAAGATTGAATTTGAAGGCAGAGTACAAGGTTAATGGCAGGATTCTTAGCAGTGTGGAGCAACAGAGGGATCTTCGGGTCAAAGTCCATAGATCCCTCAACGTGACTGCACCAAGTTGATAGGGTGGTTAAGAAGACGTATGGTGTGCTGGCCTTCATTAGTTGGGGGATTGAGTTCAAGAGCCGTAAGGTAATGTTGCAGCTCTACAAAACTCTGGTTAGACCACACTTGGAGTATTGTGTTCAGTTCTGGTCGCCTCATTATAGGAAGGATGTGGAAGCTTTAGAGGGGGTGCAGAGGAGATTTACCAGGATGCTGCCTGGATTAAAGAACATGTCTTATGAGGAAAGGTTGAGTGAGCTAGGGCTTTTCTCTTTAGAGTGACGGAGGATGAGAGGTGACGTGATAGAGACGTATATGATTATGAGAAGCAAAGACAGAGTCGACAACCAGCACCTTTTCCCCAGGGCAGCAATGGCCAATACCAGAGGACATCCACTTAAGGTGAGTGGAGGAAAGTTTAGGGGAGATGTCAGAGGTAGGTTTTTTACACACAGAGTGGTGGGTGCCTGGAACGCACTGCCGGGGGTGGTGGTAGAGGCTGATACAACTGGAACATTTAAAAGGCTCTTGGATAGGCACATGGATGTAAGAAAAATGGAGGGTTATAGGCTGTGTTGGAGGGAAGGGTTAGATTGATCGTGGGGTAGGTTTATACTGGTCGGCACAACATTGTGCTGTACTGTTCTACATTCTATGTTCTGTCTTTAATTCTGCTTGTCAGTCACTGATTAATTACTTTCGTTTTTGGATTTTTGTGCCTCAAAAGAATATAGCAGTATGTAATGGTGCTATCTTCATATTTTCAGCTTCTGAAATAATTGAACAAAGGTAATAAAGGAAAAGAATGGGAGTGCAAAAGACTGAATATTTGTTGGATTAGAAATTCTTTTGCATTGCACACAGTTTCTATTCACCATTAAATGCTTAAACCTAAGCTCTGAATGCTAAACCTGACTGAGGCATTTGGACACACACATCATACTGTGGACTGAACCTGTATGAAGTGCACAGAGGGCACTGGGACGGGAGGGGTGTTGAAGAGCAGGCACCAAATGGTTTGGTGTCATTTGCATGAAATTCCATACTTCTTTTTCACATAGAAGAAGGCCATTCAGCTCAGGACGTCTATGCCAACTCACAGACCAATCTCACTCCCCCTCTAATTTCACCAGTAACCTACTATCCCCACACTCCCATTGATTACTCATTTATAGTAGCTATTGAACCTACCAACCCACAACTCTTTGGAAGGTAGGAAGAAACCGGAGCACCCAGGGGAAATACATGTGGTCACAGGGAGAACATGCAAACTCCACATGAGAAGTGCTGTACCAAATCCGTGTGACTGGAGGTGTGAGGCAGCAGTCTACAATCAATAGCTATGCACTCCATAATTTGTATAACTGAGGCCAATGAATGACAATGACATGGACCACTCGTACTGAGCCATGTATTGTCTGGAGAGTTGGGCCTGTTTCTGTGTTAGTTAAAGGGAACCAATATTGCCTGGTCTGGTACCATGGAATCAAGGCATCTGTTAGCTTGCAGATTGGTTCTCCGTTCCATTCTTGCCTTGGTTTCCACTACCATCCACCCACTAGTGCCCCACCATCAGCCCTTTAGGCCCTCACTTGCATAATTGAATAACATCTCCCACAACAGCCCTCCTGCCCAATTCTACCCCATAGCCCAGAGCTGATGAATTGCTCAACATCGTACATCCCCCATTCCCAGGTCTTGTCCTGATCATGTCCAACCCCACATCCCTCCCACCTCCCACTGTCACCATTCGGTCACTAGCTCACACCCTAGCTGTCTTTCCCGATGTTTGACCTCTAAATTCTTTATCCTCTGAAAACCTCTCCCCTTCAATTCCAGGCCTGTTCTGTACCCCATCTCTCTCCTCCCATCTCCCTTCTGCATCCCACCTCAACCACTGCCCCCTAACCCCACCAGTATCTGATTGATTTTTACCTGGCTTCCTCCACAGATTGTGGAATTACAGCCATTCTTTTCATAAAATACACAAAGCCTACTTTATTGTGCACACGTTGGGCCTTGTGTGTGTGCAGATGTACTTGATGGAGTTCAGAAGGATGAAGGGGGATCTCATTGAAACCTACCAGACAAGCCTGGATAGAGTGGATGTGGAGAGGATGTTTCCATCAGTGGGAGATTCTATGATCCAAGGTCACAGCCTCAGAATAAAGGGACGTTCCTTTAGAACTGAGATGAGGAGGAATTTCTTCAGCCAGAGGGTGGTGAACCTGTGAAATTTGTTGCCACAGACGGCTGTGGAGGCCAAGTCATTGGGGGTATTTAAGGCAGAGATTGATGGGTTCATAATTGGTAAGGGGGTTGGGGGTTACGGGCTGCACACCACACTCCTAACATACCTTTCCCAACACAAAAGAAATTCTAGCCCATTATCTTCTAACTTGTGTTGAGTTTATCGTCAATCCAAGCTTTATAATTTATAAACCTTCGTGGTGTGTTAGTTTCTGCCCACATAGTTAGCCAAGGATTTCTGCAGCTGGGAAGTATTATCACAATTCTTTATTTTAATGAGCTGCAGAGTTATTGTTAGCTTTTAAGGATATTTGTAGTTTAACGCTTGCAAGCCAGATATACAACAGCCTGAAAACCAAGGATGAAACACGACTAAATGTCATTTTCAAACCCATATGTGGAACAATTGTTATTAAAACGAAGTGGGAAGTAATACTTCACCAATGGCAGTAGATTAGAAGCCACTGAAAGTGGTGTGCTTTCACTTAGAATGCTAAGGCACATAAAATATCCTTGTCCCAGTTATGTTACATTTTAATAAGGTTCTTTATTTGGAATATTGACACCTTTGGGATGGCGTGAGCTAAAATTAGACTGACTAAAATTAGATTTCTTTGATCTGCCTTATTATGATCAAGATTCCTATTATCAAATTCTGTTGTTTCAAGCCTGGCCTACATAGTTTCCTGTGGAACATTTTCGAAGGTTTAATCTAATAATCTAGAAATTCTTCTGCATGGTTTTGCGTGCTATATGAAGGAATTTAATCAAAACGCTGATCACTAAATGCAGTCACAAATTAACCGCTATCTAGTTCTGGGTCCTCTGTTTATATGATATAGAATCATATGCCCACTGGTTAGCAGGGAAAGAGGCCATTCGACCCAACTCATCCATGCTAACCAGTGGGCACCCTTCTGTATTAACCCTATCTCCCAGCACTTTGTCCATTGCCCTCAATGCCTAGGCGATTCAAGTGTTCATCCACGCCCTTCTGAAATGTAGTCAGCGACCCAGCTTCGACCACTCTCTCAGGCAATGCGTTCCAGGTGCTCAATACTCTCTAGGTGAAGAAGGTCCCCCTCAGATCCCCTCTGAATCACTCCCCCTTTCCCCTAAACCTATGTCTTCTAGTTTTATCTAGCTCTGACATGGGGAAAAATTTCCTGCAGTCTACTCTATCTATACCCCTCATCATTTTATGAACCTCAGTCATGTCCCCTCTGAACCCCCTCCGCTCCAGGGAGAACAGACCCAGCCTCTCCAGTCTCTCCTCATAGCTGAACTGTTCCATCCCAGGCAACGTCCTGGTGAATCTCCTCTGCACCCTGTCCAGCACTGTCATATTCTTCCCAAACCTTGGTGACCAGAACTGCACACAGTTAAGCAGACTGTGCTTATGCACGGAGGTATGTGACCATATGCTGTGATGTCACATGGTGTACATTCTGACATAACCCGGGAAAGGAATCATCGTTACGTATGTGGCTTGTTACCAGCATGAATGTTCACATAGGCAACATTCATCATCAAAGTTCCCCACCATCCAGGCCATGCCACCTTCTCACAGCTCCCATCGGGCAGGAGGTACAGAAGCCTGAAGTCCCACACCACCAGGTTCAGGAACAGCCATTTGGTTCTTGAACCAACCAGCACAACCCTAATCACTTGCCTCAGTTTATCAACACTATTACCACTTTGATCACTTTGCCCTGGAATGGACTTTGTTGTGATTTGTTTGAATTGTATTCCTTCTTGTAATAGTTGCATGTAATTTATGTTTAATTTATGTTTTTGTTGTGAGTGCTGCTCATATGATGCTGTGTGCCTGTGATGCTGCTGCAAGTAAGTTTTCATTGCACCTGTGCACACATGTACTTGTGAATGTGACTTTGACTTTGAGAAACTGACCTTCACAAGGTTGGTGAAGCGTGTTTCACTGTGACTGAGAGGACTGACTTCTCCCGATCCATAGCCATACCGTCCATTCCGTGGCTTCTGCAGTTGGTTGGAACGCTTTAAGATTTCTACTTAAATCTTGTTCCTATCTCCCTCTATCCTTGATTACAAATGTCCTTCATACTCCTCATCACCGACTGTCAGAACAATCTTCTACCTCTCAGCCACCCCCAACCCTGCTCTCCTCAGGATATCTGCTAACTGCTGCAGAACCCCATAACCCACAACTTAGCTGGTGCAGGATCGGCTTTGTGTATGTTCTCTGTGCAAGCCCAACACTGTATTGCACCAGACTCAGGCTTCATGGCAGTGGGGATGTGGGGCTGCTCAGTCTGGGCTTCTTCCATATTGCCAACTTAATGTCCTCAAAGGGTGGGGAGCACATTCTAGGCTGACATTTGCACAGGTTCCCAGTTTCCACTCATTAAGTTCTTGAGTTGTTTCTACAACCTTCTCAGTTTTGTTTCAGATTTCCAGAGACTGTGTTCTGCATCTCTCAGTACCCATACTTCTCAGTGAACATGGGAGAAGGATGGGTAGGACAAAGGGACCGTGGACAACCCATGGCCAGAGAAAGTGGGCAAAGTATTTCTGCGTGGAAGTGTACGTGTCTGTCCAGCTTGTCATCATGAAGGTTTTTCAGCCTGTTAGCTTAAAAGAAATGGGTCCTGAAGTTGAACAAATAGACCACACTACTGTGGATAGAATCATAGAATTGTTGTGGGCCGAAAGGAAGCCCTTCAGCCCATTGTGTCAGTGCTAGCTGTGAGTGAAGCAATCCCATCAATCCCACTTCCCAGCAGAAGGATAAATATTATCCATAACACTCAGCAAATTTCCAGCTCTTTTCGAAATGAAAGCACAAAATTCTGGAAATTCTCAGCAGGTTGAGCAACATCTCTGGAGAGAGATGAGTTACAAGAGTTAATGCTTTCGGTCGATGATCTATCTATGCTTTTTTCTAATTGTCCCAGGGTGGCATTTTGAGTTAGACTGATTTTTGTTCATTGTATGCGAAGGGCAGTACCTTCAACAGTGCACCAGCCATGCAGCATGTACAGGTCTCCCCAGTAAGTGAACGTTCATGTATGTTTGCTGCAATGAAAGGTTTTATTTAATTTAATTTGTCACCTAACAAAGGGTAGGGAACATGTTTGGAGACTGTCTTTCAAACATAAGTCCAAGAAAACCAGTAATGCTTAGCACTGTTTGTAATCGTGTTAAGGGAGGAATCTGTGAAATAAACAAACAATTTAAAATGGAAAAAGTACTCTCCTGAGGGCTGTGCTCTTCCATCTGACAACAATGGCCATTGGATGAATGACCTCGATGTTTCAGCTTGTAAAAACAAGTGCAGTTTGCTTTCGATTTCCTGCATCCTCATTGGGAGGAGATTGACTGCCTTCTGACTTCTCACCATCCTTGGCAACTAGTATCCCTGCGAAAGTTAGGGTTTTACTGAGCCTCTTGCTAAACAAATTTTCAGGTAATGAAGGGTTCTTCAGGAACCTAACCCCTTCATTGAATGGGCAAACTCAATGGTTGTTTTTGTGCAAGTTACATGTCTGCCTAAATCTCTGAACCTCTGGCAGGGAATTTGAACCAACAACCTTCTGACTCAGAAGTAAGAGTGCTCCCATTGTCAAGGCTGACACATTGACAAGAGAACCGTTTTATCGTAATGAGAAGCAAATTGTTAACTGCACTCCCAAAGGCAGCTGCTAAAGGCAATGTGTAATGGAGATATAGAGATGACATGTCTCAAAGTTTGTTTCCCAGACTCTGCAGAGTTGACTATTAGCTACTAAAACCACAGCAGAGGTGCTGTAATTGACAAGCATGACTTTTGCTATGAAATTGGATGACACAATGCCGTTTTCTTCAGGACTGTTCCATTGAAGGATTAACCCTGAGCAAATAGATATTTCTGAACTAAATCACATCAGTTATGAAATTTGACCAGATATGTCGACCTTGTGACCTGGATTCAGTTTCTGCATCAGGGACGTATATGATGAAACCATTCCCTGTGCTATACTTTTGGAACATTGCAGGGGAACATGAACCATTCCATCCATGGGTTCTGATATTGGCCACTCCCAGGAAAACGTGGCCTGACTCCCACTGGCTCCCTAACCACACAATCTGCCACCACCTTCTCCCCCAAATGCTCGAAGGTTCCCCATCCTCCACCATCCAGTCTACATCCAGTCTTCCCGCACACTGTACTCCCACACTGCCAACCAATTGATGTATAGCTCACTACCCTTCCCCATTTTGTGCCACGCTGGTGGGGATGGAAGGAGGGGACTTGGGCAGGCCTTGGAGCAACTTACCGACACTCATCATTGGCACAACCATAAACATTGCCAATTTTGTTATCATTGGCATATTTCATAATCATGGCCCCAACATAATGTCTAAATGGTTGATCTATACCATGAAGAGAACAGCACCTAGCACTGAACTCTACCACGTACACCCTTCAAGTACAGACTGATTTCTGGGATGTCAGGGTCGTTGTATACAGAGAGATTGGATTGACTAGTCCTGTGCACACTAGCATTTAGAGCAATCAGTAGACCATTAATCAAAATTACACATTCTGACAGGGTGAGACACACCGGACGATTCTCCTGGCTGGGGGTTCTAGAGCGAGGGGGTCACAGATATGGGCTAAGACTTTTAGGACTGATATGAGGAGAAATATCTTCACTTGGAGGGTAGTGAACCTATGGGATAGTCAACTACTGAAGCTAAGTCAATGAAAATGTTTCAGCATGTGTGTGGAGTTTGCACGTTCTCCCTCTGACAGTGTTTACTCCAGGTGCTCCAGTTTCCTCCCACATCCCAAAGACGTGGTAGTTGTTAGCTTAATTGGCCCCTGTGAATTGTGAGTTGCAGGAACCTCAGGAGGGAGTTGATGGGCACGTGAGAGAGAGTAGGTCACAGGGAAATGAGGGACAGAACGGGATTGATGGGGTTGTGCTAATGGCCAGCATAAACTCAAAGGGCTGAATGGCCTTCTTCTGAAGTGTTAGGAAGTATACAATTTGGAACGAAATAGGTGAATTTCAACACACAATAGGCAACAAGGGGAAGGGGAGACAGTGGGTATATGGTATTGAGGTGGAGGATCAGCCATGATCATATTGAAGGGTAGAGCAGATTCAAAGGGCCAAATGACCTCCCCCTGCTCCAATTTTGTATGTTTCCTCTTTACCATGGTTAACAGGGCTCTCAACCGTGTCTCCTCTATTTCCCGAACCCCTGCTCTCACTATCACTCTCCCAACATGGATAGGCTTCCCCTTGTTTCCACTGGTAGGTGAGACTAGAACTAGGGGACATAGCCTCAAGATTCAGGGGAATAGTAAATATATTTAAGACACAGTTAGATATAGATTTTTGCATAGTAGGGGAATTAAGGGTTCTGGGGAAAAGGCAGGTGTGAGTCCACGGCAGATCAGCCATGATCTTAATGAATGGCGGAGCAAGTCTCGACAGGCCAGTTGGCCTCCTCCTACTCCTGTTTCTGATGTTCTTTACCTCCCACCTACCAGCCTCCACTTTCAACTGATAATCCTCCACTATGTTCGCTTCCTTCAACAAGATTCCAACCCTGTTATATCTTCTCCTCCCCTTTCAGTATTCTTAAGGGATCATTCCCTCTCTGATTCCCATCTTCAGTCTTCCATCTCCTCCATCCACTCCCCTTCTCATGGCATTTTCCCATACATCTGCAGGAGCTGCAGCATCTGCCCTTATACCTCCTGTCTCCCACCATCCAGAGATGTTGCATGACCTGCTGAGTATTTCCAGCATTTTATATTCTTGTAACAATGAGGTATCAACCTGAACATGGAACAGTACAGGACTGGAACTGGCCCTTCGGCCCACAATGTCTGTGCTGACCATGATGCCAAATTAAACTAATCCCATCTGCCTGCACATGGTCAATATCCCTCCATTCCCTGCCTGTTCACATGTCTGTCTAAATGCCTCTTAAACGTTGCTATTGTACCTGCCTCCACCACCTCCCCAGCAATACGTTCCAGGCACCCACCACTCTCTGTGTAAAACACTTTGTTGAAAATCTCCTTTGAACCTTCCCCCTCTCTCCTTCAAGCTATGCCCTCTAGTATTTGACATTTGCACGCAGGGAGAAAGACTCTGTCTACCCCACCTATGCCTTTTATACACTTCTGTCAGGTCACCTCTCAGCCTCTGATGCTCCAGGGAAAACAATACAAGCTGTTTCTTGGAATCCATCTAGGATTCTTGGAATATTAGCAGTGTGTTGAGACCATATGTTCTGACTTGAAGGTAAGAGTGTCACCATCTGGCCAAATAGCATAACTAAATGAATGTGAAATGTTTCTGCCTAGCAGGTGTGGGAGACCGATTTGAAAAATTATAATGCAATCTTGCCATTAGATTCAGCTGGATCTCTGTGTTCAGGGAAATTTCCGATTCACCCCTGCAACCATCTTTTTCCACTTCCTCCATGGGGACTTGTAAACCTCAGGATATTTGGGGAGTTGTGATTATTCACGTTTAAAGGTTTTCTTAGAAGTAAAAGTTGTTATTTGAAACTCTTCCTTTCTAATTAAGATCTTTTGAAATGAGAGTGACACTGACCACACAGTTTCAGTGAACTTTCAAATATCACCCATACGATCTGAACTCTTTGAAAGCTGGGTCCCAAGAGTAATCAGGTAGTTGTTTTTCATCGGTATTTGCATATTTTTCTGAAGACAACTGTATGTTTTTGAGTGGAGATATGCACAAAGTACTGCCTCAGACTCTGAGGTAGTCGATTGTGTTCCAACCTGCCACAATTAATACTGAAACATGTGACTAGAATTGATTTAACACATTGTATGGTAGCAAAGAAGCTACTTTACGAGTTTAGTATGGATTGGTAATACAGTAACATGAACTAGTTAGAGTTCAAACCCTCCTGGCAGATAAAGTCTTGACCCGAAACATGCACACATACTTTTTGCCTCCACAGATGCTGCTTGACCTGCTGAGTTCTTCCAGGGTTTATTTGATGCTGGCTAGCTTGGTAATTGTATAATCCCATGAGGACAATAGATCCAGTTTGGGTATTGCCAGCTTCTAACCATTTGGAGTGGGATATACATGAAAACCTTTTTGACATGTATGGTAATGTATCTCAAAATAGTCTGCAGCAGTTTTACCCACAAGATAGATATCAGCTGAAAATGCCCAGAGAGTATGCATTCTCTGTAGTGTAGCCCAATATCAGTGATAAAAATCTTCATTAGGAGATTGATAAATGTTTAGTGAATTTGGTGTATATTAGTCATGAATCAGTCAGTAAGTCACTTGCTCAGGTTTGGGTTTGAGATGATGAAGGTAAGATATTAAGAAAGGGTGGAATAGTAAAAGTAAAATAGAATCAGTGGCTTATTTAAAAATAAGCAAGGAAACAAAGTCCATTGCTCTCTTTTGATGTAGTTTCACACGAGTACAGTGCACCAGACAGTAAGAAAACATGAATTTTACAACTGAGTGGTCACTTAACCCATACATTTGGAAGAGGTGTTCAGCAGAGATAATAATGTGCAGGTTAGCTTGTAACAGTCAGAAATATAAATAAATCTATTTATCACACACAAGTATGCACCACACACACACGCAAGCACACACACGTAAGCACACACACATACACGTGCACACACACAAGCATGCACACACACATATAGATAAGGATAAAGACAGTGAAATGGAAGAATCATAAAGTATCACTTTGTTAATGAAAAGGCAGATGTGTTTTTAACTACCAATGAATCTAAAGGCTGTGCCACCAGATTGCTCCTTCTGAGTTGTCTGTGCCAACGAAATTGAAAGTTATGAATTTTGCAGTAGCGGCTGCAAGGAAAGGATTTGGGAGTGCACTTAGCCACGTTATTCAGTAATTGGATGGTAATCAGTCAGAGCTGAAGTTCACAGGGGATCAGAAAAGCTAAATTGTTCTGAGCAATGTGGTAATGTGTAACACAAAACCATGTTTACAGCCAGCAAGGAGAAATTTCAAAGAATCAGCTGGGCACAATGTTTCAAGAGATGCATGCATGCAAAGAAATAAAGGAAACTGTGCATAGAAACATAGAAAAACTACAGCACAATTCAGGCCCTTCGGCCCACGAAGCTTTGCCGAACATGTCCCTACCCTAGAAATTACTAGGCTCGCCCATAGCCTTCTATTTTTCTCAGCTCCATGTACCTATCCAACAGCCTCTTAAAAGACCCTATCGTATCCGCCTCCACCACCATTGCTGGCAGCCCATTCCACGCACTCACCACTCTCTGAGTAAAAAACTTACCTCTGACATCTCCTCTGTATCTACTCCCCAGCACCTTAAACCTATGTCCTCTTGTGGCCACCATTTCAGCCCTAGGGAAAAGCCTCTGACTATCTACCCAATCAATACCTCTCATCATCTTATACACCTCTGTCAGGTCCCCCCTCATCCTCCGTCTCTCCAAGGAGAAAAGGCCGAGTTCCCTCAACCTACTATCATAAGGCATGCTCTACATCTCAGGCAGCATCCTAGTAAATCTCCTCTGCACCCTGTCTATGGCCTCCACATCCTTCCTGTAGTGAGGTGACCAGAACTGAGCACAGTACTCCATGTGGGGTCGACCAGGGACCTATATAGCTGCAACAATACCTCTCGACTCCTAAATTCAATTCCCCGATTATGGAGGACAATACACCATATGCCTTCTTAACCACAGAGTCAACCTGTGCAGCCGCTTTGAACGTCCTATGGACTCAGACCCCAAGATCCCTCTGATCCTCCACACTGCCAAAAGTCCTACCATTAAGACTATATTCTGCCATCATATTTGACCTACCAAAATGAACCACTTCACACTCATCTGGGTTGAACTGCATCTACCACTTCTCAGCCCAACTTTACATCCTATCTATGTCCCTCTGTAACCTCTGACAGCCCTCCAAACTATCCACAACACCCTCAACCTTTGTGTCATCCCTCCACTTCCTCATCCAGGTCGTTTATAAAAATCTCAAAGAGCAAGGGACCCAGTATAAGTCCCTGAGGTACATCACTGGTCACCGACCTCCACTCAGAATCCAACCCTTCAACAACCACTCTACGCCTTCTGTAGGCCAGCCAGTTCTGAATCCACACTGCAATGCCCCCTTGGATCCCATGCCTCCTTACTTTCTCAATAAGCCTTGCATAGGGTACCTTATCAAATGCTTTGCTAAAATCCATATACACTACATCTACTGCTCTCCCTTCATCGATGTGTTTAGTCACATCCTCAAAAAATTCAATCAGGCTCATAAGGCAGGACGTTCCCTTGACAAAGCCATGCTGACTATTCCTAATCATATTATACCTCTTCAAATGTTCATAAATCGTGCTTGTCAGGAGCTTCTCCATCAGCTTACCAACCACTGAGGTAAGACTCACCGGTCTATAATTCCCTGGGCTATCCCTACTCCCTTTCTTGAATAAGGGAACAACATCCTCAACCCTCCAATCTTCCAGAACCTCTCCCGTCTCCATCGACAATGCAAAGATCATCGTCAGAGTCTCTGCAATCTCCTCCCTCGCCTCCCACAGCAGCCTGGGGTACATCTCATCTGGTCCCGGCGACTTATCCAACTTGATGCTTTCCAAAAGTTTCAGCACCTTCGCTTTCTTAACATCTACATGTTCAAGCTTTTCAGCCCACTGCAAGTCCCTACTTCAATCCCCCAGATCTTTTCTGTAGTGAATACTGACGTAAAGTATTCATTAAGTACCTCTGCCATTTCTTCTGGATCCATACACACTTTCCCACTGCTGCACTTGATAGGCCCTATTCTTTCGCATCTTATCCTCTTGCTCTTCACATACCTGTAGAATGCCTTGGGGTTTTCCTTAATCCTGCCCGCCAAGGCCTTCTCATGCCCCCTTCTGGCTCTCCTAATCTCCTTCTTAAGCTCCTTCCTATTAGCCTTATACTCTTCCAGATCTCTAACATTACCTAGTTATCTGTACCTTTTGTGAGCTTTTCTTTTCCTTTTGACTAGATTTATTATAGCCTTTGTACACCACGGTTCCTGTATCCTCTCATGACTTCCCTGTCTCATTGGAACGTGCCTATGCAGAACACCACACAAGTATCCCCTGAATATCTGCCACATATCTTCCATACTTTTCCCAGAGAACATCTGTTCCTAATTTAATCTTCCAATTTCCTGCCTGAGAGCCTCATAATTCCCTTTACTCCAAGTAAACGCCTTTCTAGTCTGTCTGTTTCTATCTCTCTCCAGTGCTAACGTAAAGGAGATAGAATTATGATCACTATCACCAAAATGTTCACCCACTGAGAGATCTGACACTTGACCAGGTTCATTTCCCAATACCAAATCAAGCACAGCCTCTTCTCTTGTAGGCCTAACTACATATTGTGTCAAGAATCCTTCCCGAACACACTTAACAAACTCCTCCCCATCTAAACCCCTCACTGTCTGGAGATGCCAATCGATGTTTGGGAAATTAAAATCCCCCATCACAACAACTCTGTTATTATCACACCTTTCTAGGATCTGCTTCCCTATCTGCTCCTCAATATCCCTGTTACTATTGGGCGGCCTATAAAAAACACCCAGTAAAGTTATTGACCCCTTCCTGTTCCTAACCTCCACCCACAGAGACTCCGTAGACAGTCCCTCCACGACGTCCACCTTTTCCGCAGCCGTGACACTATCTCTGATCAACAGTGCCACTCCTCCACCTCTTTTACCTCCTCCCTGTCCTTTCTGAAACATCTAAAACCCGGCACTTGAAGCAACCATTCCAGTCCCTAAGCCATCTAAGTCTCCGTAATGGCCACCACATCATATTTGCAAGTATTGATCCAAGCTCTAAGCTCATCCGCCTTGTTCACAATATTCCTTGCGTTAAAACAGACACATCTCAAACCTGTCTGAGCACGTCCCTTCTCTATCACCTGCCTATCATACCTACTACTGGCTCTCTCTATTTGAGAGCCAAACACCTCTTCCCCAGTCTCTCCAGTTCGGATCCCACCCCCCAACAATTCTAGGTTAAACCCTCCCCTGTAGCCTTAGCAAACCTCCCCGCCAGGATATTGGTCCCCCTGGAGTCAAGTGCAACCCGTCCTCTTTGAACAGGTCATACCTGCCCCAAAAGAGGCTCCAATGATCCAGAAATCTGAATCCCTGCCCCTTACTCCAATCCCTCAGGTTCAGTGCTCCTTTTTGAGAGCAACACAATTGATGTACAGGCCGATAGTCCGGCCTGCTCGAGACCTTGCTGGTCCCAAAATGATGGATTTTCTGGACTTATTGGATGTTATTTCAATTAATACTTCAAATTACTTTTAATTCACTTCTTATAGATCTTACGCAGTATTAAAATAAAATTTTCAGTGAACCAGGCAAGTTTGAAGCCCTGGTGAGGAAGAAGGAAGTGTGGGAAGCAGGATCTGGTGTGGGAGAAGGGAGTGTGGGAACCAGGATCCGGTGTGGGAGAAGCGAGTGTGGGAACCAGGATCTGGTGTGGGAGAAGGGAGTGTGGGAATCAGGATCCAGTGTGGGAGAAGGGAGTGTGGGAATCAGGATCTGGTGTGGGAGAAGCGAGTGTGGGAACCAGGATCTGGTGTGGGAGAAGGGAGTGTGGGAATCAGGATCTGATGTGGGAGAACAGAGTGTGGGAACCAGGATCCGGTGTGGGAGAAGGAAGCATGGGAACCAGGATCCAGTGTGGGAGAAGGGAGCCTGGGAACCAGGATCCGGTGTGGGAGAAGGGAGCATGGCAAATGTCACCTGATTATCCAGATGCCAAACAATCAGGATTTACAAAGATTCAGTTAGCAGATCATTGGAGTTGCTGGATTTACAGAGAAATGATCCTGGCCTGATGTTGGGTGCAACACTGCACACTTTGATGGTCTAAATTTGATGAGCAACTGATCATTTGAGAGTTAAAATTGATTCATAGAATCATAGAAATTTAGTGCACATATTGGGCATCCCCAAAGCCTTTCCACCATCTGCAAGTCAGGAGTGTGATGGAATACTCTATGCTTGCCCGGATGAGTGCAGATACAACAACACTCAAGAAGCTTGACAGTGTCTAGGGCAAAGCATGCACTTGACTGGAACTCCAGCCACCCCCCTGAATGTTCTTTCTCTCCAGCACCACTGCCGCCACCTCACCAGGATTCCACAGTGTGCACCATTTACAAAATGCACTGCAGTTATTTGGGCAGCAACGTCCAAACATGTGACCTCTACCCACCAAAGATCATCAACCTGAAGCATTAATCTATTTTTCTCTCCGCAGATTCTGCCTGATCTGATGACTGCCTCCAGAATTTTTTATGATATCTGCTTTCCAACATTGTCATTTTTTATTTGAAGGACAAGGACTTCAGAGACATGGGAACACCACGAGCTGCATGTTCCCCTCCAAGTCCCACACCATCCTTGCTGTATCGCACTGAGTCTAAACCCTGGACCTCCTTCTCCAACAGAATTGTGGAAGCACCTTCCCCAGAAGGACAGCGGTGATTCAAGAAGGTGGCTCACCACCACCTTCTCAAGATCAGTTAGGAATAAGCAACAAATAACTGGTCTTGCCAGCAACACACACGTCATAATGAGATATAAATAGAACTGCATCTCTGACAACAGATTGTTCCGTTCGTACATAGGTGTATGAACAGTGTACTATGATGAATATAGAGTCTGGCTGTGTTCTTTGTAGTGCAACTAAATTACTGGGGGCACACACCGGCAACAATTTGAATGTGACTTTCTGTTCTGATAACTACTTTTCTTGCTGTCCTATTCCTCTTCTTCAAAAAAAGACTATTTATGCATCATTCCATATGTGAGATGCTGCAGAATGAAAATCAATGTCAAGTTTTTGTGGCTATGAAGTATAAGCAGTCTGATGTTGTTGGCAATGTGGCCACAGGTGCACGCAACAAAACATAGGCAAGAAAGTGGGTCAGTCAAGGAAGTTAGGTTAAGTAGTCTATAACAGCAACATAGTTTATGTAATGAATGAAACACAAAACATAGGAGTAAGAGGAGGCCATTCAGCCCTACAGACATGCTCCACCATTCCCCACCATCATGGCTGATCATCCACTTGAATGCCTAGTTGCACCTTCTCCCGATGTGTGAAGTACTAACTAATTTATTAATTACTTCCAAAGCAGCAAGGACAAGTTATTTGGTATTGGTATTGGTTTATTATTGTCACTTGTACTGAGGTACAGTAAAAATCTTGTCTTGCATACCATTCGCACAGGTCAATTCCTTACACAGTGGATTGAGGTAGTACAGGGTAAAACAATAACAGAATACAGAGGAAAGTGTAACAATTATAGTAAAAGTAATGAGTGGATCTGCAGAGAGCGGCTTGCAATGAGTCGCCACGCTCCGGCACCATAATCCTTCATGTGTTTGTTTCACCTGAACGCTTTTGACTTATTTAACAGTCAATTAGAAGTGAATGAGTGGGCAGTGGGGGATCGTCCCTGTGGATTGATCAGCTTGTCTGGTTTCCTGATCAATGAACATAAGAAGGAGAACAAGATTTGCAAATGGGACTGGCTCACGGAGGCACATTGGTCAGCATAGACAAGATGGGCTGAAGGGCCTGTTTCCATGTTGAATAACTCTATGACTCTATAAGGCTGTCAGCCTTTCTGAACTGGCTCCGCTTTTCAATATAATGACTGAGCAGGTACCTCAAGTGTACTTTGCTGCTGTGTCTCTGACATTCAGTGTCCACAGTCCATCACTCCAACCTCGAATAAGCACATCCACAGGCCCCAGTGAGATAAAGAATTCCAAAGATTTACAACCCTCTGTAAAATGGACTTTCTTGTGGCGCCAGAATCGTGGCGACGCTTGCGGGCTGCCCCCAGAACACTCTATGCAGAAGATGCATTTCACTGTGTGTTTCAATGTACATGTGACTAATAAAGATATCTTATTTTAAATGCCAAGCCCTACTTCTCAGAACCTGACCCTATTTCTAGACTTCCCAACAAGAGGAAACAGCCTCTCAACATCTCCCCTGGAAATCTCTCTCAGAACCTAACTCAAGAACATCACATGTCATTCATTTGGCATTGATATGGCTCACACCAGTCTGTATGAGGCAATATCATTCAAATTCTCCGCAGAGGAGAACTCCCTCATTCCAGGAATCATCCCAATGAATCTCCTTGACTCCAATATCCTTCGAGTATATCCTTCTCCAACTATGAAGACCAAAACTGCAGCCAGTGAAATTTTACAATTCATATAAATGACTTGGATGATAGCATCAAAGTCGTGAAATTTGTTAAATTTAATGATAGAAAGGAAAGTAAGTTATGAAGAGTCATAACAGGGAAACAGGTAGGTTAAATGAGTCACAAAGATCGAGTAAATGAGAATAATAAAGTATGATATTGTCCATTTTGACAAAGGCATAGTAACTAAATGATGAAAGTGTGCAGAACTCTGGATGCAGGGGGATCACGGAGTTCTGTGTGTGATCCACAGAAGGCCAGAATGCAGGCACGGCAGGTAATTAGGAAAGCCAACAGCAAGTTGTCATTCATTTCTGATGGAGCTGAATACAGAAGTAGGGAGGTCATTCTTCAGGTACAACAGGCTATTGGTGAGCCCAGATCTGGACGACTGTGCACAGTATCAGTTTCCTTATAAAAGGAAAGATGTAAATGCATCAGAAGCAGTTCAGAGGATTACTAGACTGATATCTGGAATAGCTGGCTTGTCTTATAAAGAAAGGCTGGACAGGTTAGATGTATGCGCTGGAGTTTAAAAGAGTGAGAGGGGACAATTGAAACATCCAAGATCCTGAAGGGTCTTGATGGAATTGGAATTGGTTTATTATTGTCACATGTACCGAGGTACAGAGATAAACTTGTCTTGCATACCATCCACACAGATCAATTCATTACACAGTGCATTGAGGTAGTACAAGGTAAGACAATAACATGATGCAGAATAAAGTGTTACAGTTACAGAGAAAGTGCAGTGCAGGTAGACAATAAGGTGCAAGGTCATAACGAGGTAGATTGTGAGGTCAAGAGTCTATCTTATCATACTAGGGGACTATGAAGTCTTATAACAGCAGAATAGAAGCTGTCCTTGAGCCTGGAGGTACGTGGTTTCAGGCCTTTGTATCTTCTGCCCAATGGGAGAGGGGAGAAGAGAAAATGTATGGGATTGGTGGGGTCTTTGATTATGCTGTCTGCTTTACCGAGGCAGCGAGAAGTGTAGACAGAGTCCATGGAGGGGAGGCTGGTTTTCACGATGTGCTGAGCTGTGTCCATAACTCTCTGAAGTTTCTTGTGGTCATGGGCAGAGCAGTTGCTGTACCAAGCTGTGATGCATCCAGATAGGATGCTTTCTATGGTGCATCAATAAAAATTGGTGAGAGTCGAAGGGGACGTGCCAGATTTACTTAGCTTCCTGAGGAAGTAGAGGCACTGATGAGCTTTCTTGGCTGTGGCATCTACGCAGCTGGACCAGGACAGCCTATTGGAGATGTTCACTCCTAGGAACTTGAAGGTCTCAACCCTCTCGACCTCAGCACCGTTGATGTGGACAGGAGCATGTGCACCAGCCCCTTGGGTATTTCCTCATGGGGAAGAATCTCAAACTAGGAGTCACGGTTTAAAAATAAGTGGTTGCCCATTTAAGAGAGATGAGGTAACTTTTTTTTCCCTCAGAGGGTCTTTGAGTCTTTGGAACTTTCTTCTTCAAAAAGTGATTGAAATAGTCTTTGAACATTTTTAAGGCAAAAATGGATAGAGAGATGAAAGGTTCCCATGGGTAAATGGCACTGCCAAGTCAAGGTTATGACTGGCCCACTTTTATTCCTATTTTGTATGTTCATAGATACTTCACATTAGGTTCTATCAAACTGTGTAACCTTTGAAAGGCATCCTTACTTTCATACTTCACCCCCCCACCCCCTTCCAGTGAAGCCCTTTATTCCATTTGCTGTTCTAAATACACATAGTATCTGAATGCTTACTTTCTGCATCACACAAGCCAGTACAGCAAGTTCCCTCTAATTTCCTCATTTCTTTCCATCTAAAAAAATTGCTTATTTTTTCTGCTCTTCTGACTCTGGTGGATAATCTCACATTTTCTCACAACATGCTCCACCTTCTTGTCAAATTGCTTGATCTATTCATATATCTGTGCACTCTGCATGACCTCACGTGTCACTTCCCCATTTATCTTTGCATCATCAGAAGGTTTGACGAACTCTGTATTTCCATTTAAGTCAGTTGTGAATAGTTGACTAAAGCTGATCTCTGCCAATAATAGCCGCCAACTTGAAAAAATGTCTGCTTTCTGCCCCATTACCAATTTTTTCTCTGCAGATATGTTACCCTAGTGTGAAGAGTTCTTATGTAACAACCAGATACAGTACTGCCCTTTTCTTTATCCTGGTGACTGCCCTTGTTTTTCATTCCCTGGTTCTCCAAGCTGAGTTTAGAATGATTATTTTACCACTTACAAGCCATCATTTCTCCTCTGTCTCCTCATCGCCCTCCAGAAACATGTGAGGAGCTCATGAACTTGCCACAACGATTGAAACCTCCCTTGCTTTTCTGACACCTATCAAGCCAGACTTCTAAGAATTCCTTCTGCCCAGTCCTGAGTTTGCATCTTCTCTTCCATCTCCCCTCATTACATTTACAAGGTCACCTTGTTGTGAGATCCTCAAAATCCATTCCCAACCCCTCCCAAAATTTATCAAGAGTTCTTCTTCTGACCTTATGATGGAAATGAGATTACTGCTGAAGCACCTGAATATGTTAGGGCTTGGGACACTGCACCAGGGAACTCAAGGTATGATATTCAGGGGCTGGGATGATTGACCTCCATCAATCACAACCACGTTGAGTTGTGTGAGGCATGACGTCAACTATTGGGGTGTTTTCACATTGATTGCATGGACGAGTTTTATTGTGGCTTTTGATGACACCTCTCTCCTCAAGTACACAAGAACACAAGAAAATAGGAGCAGGAGTAGGCCATCAGGTCCTTCAACCCTGTCCCACCTTTTTATATAATTGTGGCTGATCTATGCTGGCCTCAACTTCTCTTCTGTGCCATTTCTCCATACTCTATTCCTCAACCTACAGATATTTATCCACCTCCACCTTAAATAGTTCCAGTGATCCAGCTTCCACCACCCAACAGGCAGAGAATTCCAGAGGTTCACTACCTTTGCGAAAAGAAATTTATACATACCTCAGTTTTGATTAACCGGCCCCTTATCTGGTAGTTATGTCCCTTGTTCAAGACTCCCCACTGGTGAAAGTATCCCACCATCCACTCTGTCAAGACCCCTTGGGACCTTATATGTTTAAATAGGGTCACCTGTCATTACAAACCCAAACTATTTAGTCTCTCTTGGTAGGACAATCCTCTCATCCCAGGAATTAGCCTGGTGAATCTCCTTTGGACTCCCCCCAATGTTACTGTTTTTTTTAGGCAAAGGGACCAAAACTGTGCACAGCATTCAGGTGAGACCTCAGCAACACCCTGTACAAGTGGAACAAAACCTCCCTAGTTTTAAACGCTAACCCCTTTGCAATGAAGGCCAAAATGCCATTTGCCACCTTAGCTACATATTGAACCTGCCTGCTGACTTTTTGTGATTCACGCACTAGAACATAGAGATCCCTCTGAACTCCACTTACATGCAGTCTCCCTCCAGTTAGGTAATAATCTGCCTTTTGATTCCTCTCACCGAAGCACATCACCTGACACCTCCTCACATTAAACTTCATTGGCTAGTGCTGACTCATTCAATCGATCCGTGTCCTGTTGCAAAATCACAGTATCCCTATCACAACATGCCCTTCCACCTATGTTCTTATTATTGGCAAATTTGGAGACCTTACGTACTGTTCCTTGCGTTTTTGTAAATAGTGAACAGTTGCAGGCCAAAAACTGATCCTGGTGGAACTCTGCGAGTTACCTCCTTCCAATCTGAAAAGGACCCACTTATTCCAACTAACTGTTTTCTTTGAGACAGCCAGTTTTCTATCCATTCTAACATACTTCCTCCGATACCATGGGCTTCTAATTTATGCATCAGCCTCCTGTGTGGCACTTTGTCAAATGTGTTTTGGAAATCTAAATACACCACATCTATAGGTTCCCCTCTATCAACTCTCCGTTACATCCTCAAAGAATTTGAGCAAATTTGTCAAACGTGATTTATCTTTCATTAAACCATGTTGACTTTATTTAATTAGATTCAGCTTTTCTAAGTGATCAGGTATTTCCACTTTGATTATTGATTCTAGCATCTTGCCAATATTAGTTGTTAAACTTACAGGACTGTAGTTGCCTGCCTTCTGCCTTTCTCCTTTTCTGAACGAGGGAGTCACATTGGCTATTTTCTGATCTTCTGATACCCTCCCGGAGTTTAGCGAATTATAAAAATTTCAACCATTGGATCCACTATCAATGCAGCCACCTCCTTTAAAACCTTGGCATGCAGTCCGTCAGATCCTGGCAACTTGTCCCCCTTTAGCCTCCTGAGTTTTTCCAATACGTTATCTCATGTAATTGGGATTTTTGTAAATTTTAGCACGTTATTTGAAACCTGATATCTTAGAGGTATTAGCAATATCTCCCACAGTGAAGACAGATGCAAAGCATTTCTTCAACACATCTGCCATCTCTTTGTTTGCTGTTATTAATTCACCAGCCTTGTTCTCTAGAGGCCCCATATTTACCTGTTTATATATCCATGGAAACTTTTACTGTTTGTTTTTATACTATAAGCAAGTTTTCTCTCAAAATTCATTTTCTCCCCTCTTATGAGCTTTTTAGTCTTCTGCTGCTGGATCCTAAAAATCTTCCAGTCCTCTGGTCAACCATGAGCTCCTTTGTGTACCATATTTTCAATGTAACATTATCCTTTACCTCCTTTGTTAACCAAGGATTGTGCCTCTTTCTCAGGGAATCCCTTCTTTAGATTGGGATAAACTGAGCATTATGGACCAGCTGTTTCAATATCTGCCACTGTTCCTCAACTGACCTGTTTACCCAGTCCACCTTAGACAACTCCTTCATACCATTATAAATGCCCTTATTTAAGCTGAAGACACTAGTTATGAATCAATGGTGTTCATCCTCAAACTGCATTTGGAATTCTATCATATTGTGATCACTGCCCTCTGGGGGATCTTTAACCACAAGAACCCTTATTAATCCTTCCTCACTAGACAAAACCAGATCTCAAATAGCCATTCCCTGTTGGGTTCCGCAATGTACTGCTCTAAACAGCAATCCCTGATGCATTCACAAATCCTTCTGTGATATCCTGGCCAGTTTGCTTCATCCAATCAATATGTAGATTAAAATCTCCCTTGATAATTACAGTTCCCTTCAAACATGACCTTGATATTTCCCCATTTATGGTCTGACCGATTGAGAGGTCACATTTGGGGGTCTATAGACAACTCCCACCTGTGTCTTCCTTTCTGCTATTCATTATTTCACCCCAAAATACCTTGACAGCCCCATCCTTTTCAACTATCACCTCATCCCCAAATTTCCTTTCACCTCCACAGATCCTGAACATCTTGAAGCTTCCAAGCGTGTGCCTGTTCTTCCCAGATTTCTATGTCTGAAGCCCTCCTGTTCAATTTCTATACTTGGAGGGCATAAAAATGAATAATCAAGGGACTATAAGGAGGGAGGAACTTCAAAGGATCTCTATCACAAAAGAAAAATACACTTGGTAAACTAATGAGGCTAAACTCTGTCAAGTCCCCTGGGCCTGATGGCCTGCACCCAAGGAGCTGAAAGCAAGTAGCTACAGTGATATTGTATGTGTTATTTGTAAACTACCAAAATTCCCTGGATTCTGGAGAAATGTAAGAGGATTGAAAAGCTGCAAATGTAGTACTACTATTCAAAAACGGGAGAACAAAAGTAGGAAACGATAAGCCAGTTAGCCTAAATTGTGGAATCCAATATTGAAGAGCGAAGGGTACAGGACATGTCGAAAGTAAGAAGAGTCAGCATGGTTTCATGAAAAGCAAATCATGTTTGACAGATTTGAAGGTTTGAGGATGTAACAAATAGGATGGATACAGGGGAGATGGCAGATTCAGATTCAGATTCAGGTTAGTTTATTGTCAGCTACACCAGAGTGCCATGAAATTCCTTGCTTGTGTGGAACTCACAGAGTAAACAGTATGCATGGTAATAATAAATACAATGATAATTACAGCAATGAGCACAAAAATAATGGAATGGTACAAAGTATAGCAGTGCAAACTGGGGTAGTGCGAAAGGAAAGGCTGAAGTGACAGTCATGGAAGAGGTAAATTAAGGGTTCGAGAACGTGGCAGCACCACTGGGAGGCGAATGTGAGAGAGGTGATTGGTTCAGGAGTCTGACAGCAGTGGGGAAGAAGCTGTTCTTGAGCCTGGTTGTCTGGGCTTTCAAGCTCCTGTATCTTCTCCTGGAAGGTAGAAGAGAGATGTGGTGTATTTGGATTTCCAGAAGTCATTTGCCACACAGTGCTGGGTGTAACATGTTGTCATGGATAGAGGGGTAGCTAACTATCAGAAAACAGAGAGGCAAGATAAATTAGTCATCTTTGGATTGGCAGCTACTAACTAGCAGGGTGCCACAGAGCTCAATGCTGGGGCCTCAACCCTTTACAATTTGCATTGATGACTTGGATGAAGGGACTAAGTGTGCCGTGGCCAAATTTGCTTTAGAAGCAACAATAGGTGGGTTGCAAGCTGTAAGGAGAACACAGAGCCTGCAAACTGATATGGATATGTTAAATGAATGGGCAAGAAATGAAGTAGGGATTGGTGTATGAAGAATCTTTGAGCAGTTTGGCCAATCTTCATTGTTTAAAAGAATGAGAGGTCATCTTATTGAAACGTACAAGATTCAGAGGGAGATACTGAAAGGATGACACCCCTATTAGGAATATCTAAGGCCTACCGGGGAAGCTTCCCCTAGTAGGGGCCATGGTTTTGAAATAAGAAATTGCTTATTTCATATGGAAATGGGAATGAACTTTCACCTTCCAGAAGGTTGTGACTCTTGGAACTCTCCATCCCAGAGAGCTGTGGAGATGGAGTCATTGAATATATCCAAGCTTGACAAATATTCAAATTGCAAGAAAGTCAAGGAGTATGGAGAGAGAGCAGGAGAGTGAAGCCAAGGTTAGGTCAGCCTGAAAGGTGGAACAGACTCGAGGGGCTGAATGGTCTACTCCTGTTTTCTATGCTCTTATTCTATGCGATTGTGACATTGATATTTCATCTCTCCTTTCTCTCTCATTTTCCCTGAAGCATTTGGTGCAGCCAACAACACCAGCCTCCTCCAATACTACTCTGCTATCCAGTCAGATGGAACTAATTCCCACCTGGTTCCACTTTTGTACTTGCTACAGTGCGGTTAAAACTCACTGACGATCCCTGGGATGGCAAGCCTATCAAATGAGGAGGGATTAAGGGGGCTAAGCCTTTATTCTTTAGTGTTCAGAAGAATTAGAACTCATCGAAACATGCACTGTTCTCGAGATGATTGGACAGGAAAGATACAGAGTGGTCGTTCTCCTTGGTTGAGAAGTTTAGAACTTAGGGTCACTATCTCAATATGAGTAATGGGCCATTTAGGACTGCAAAGGGAAGATATTTATTCATTCAAGGGGTGGTGAATCTCTCTACCCTTGAGGACCGTGGAGGGTCAGCCGTTGATTGCATTCAGAACTGTGATTAATAGATTTCTTTATATTGGAAGGATCAAGGGATATAGGGATGGGGCAGGAATACAGATTAGTTCAGGCATGATCTTACTGAAGAGAGGAGCGTGCACAAGGAGCTGAATCACCAACCGTTGCTTTTATTCTGATGTTCTTATCTATCTGGTTGTATCCAGAGAATCACTTACAATGGTTTCTCTTCTTGTTCCTGTAAAGTTAACTCAGTTGTCCACTGGTTTGCATGTGCTAATCATCCACTTTTGAGGTAGATGATCTTCACACTTCGTACCCGTGCCCTCACTAAGATCCTCCGTAACATCACCTGACCTAGTCCCTGACTGGGATGATTTGCTGGTGATATCCCTGTGCCTGTTGTGGCTCCAGGACTTGATGAGTGCAATCCCATGTAAATCAGTCATCCAAATCTCAGCTGCCTGAGTCCTGTACACACTGACCTATTTTGGTTTCCATATAATTCACACTTCAACTGTAAAATTCTCATCCTTTTCTTCAGATACCCCTACCATCCCTGCCCACCTCAGAATCAGATTATCACTGACATATGATGTGACATTTGTTGTTCTGCAGCAGCAGTACAGAACAAGGTGTAAAATCTATTAATTACAAAAATAAATAAATAGTGTAAAAAAAGGAATAATGAGGTAGTGTTCAAGGATTCATGGACCATTCAGAAATCTGATGGCGGAAGGGAAGAAGCTGTTCCTGAATCATTGAGTTTGGGTCTTCAAGCTCCTGTACCTCTTCTCTGATGATAGAAATGAGGAGAGGGCATGTCCTGGGTGGTGAGGGTCCTTTTGAAGATGTCCTTGATGTTGCGAAGGGTTGTGCCCATGATGGAGCTGGCTAAGCCTACAAGCCTCTGCAGCCTCTTTCAATTCTGTACATTGGGTGTGATGCAACCAGTCAGGATGCTCACCACTGTACATTAGTAGAAATTTGTAAGAGTCTTTGGTGACATACCAAATCTCCTCAAACTCCTAACGAAGTAGAGTGAAGACACTCCATGTCTTCAATTGCCAAGGTCCAAATCACTGGAATTCTCTTCCCAAAATTTTCCACTTTTCTACTTCCCTTTCCTTCTTAAAGAATGGATCCATGACAAGGCTCTTGGTCAACTTCCCTCACACTTGCTGTGTCTTGATGCTCATTTGATAGTGTTCCTGTGAAGCACAAGTTTGGTACGTCAAAGGCACTGCATAAGTGCAAATTGTTGTTGTAGGAAAGTCTGATTTAAATAGAAAGGAATCCAGAGTTATCTCCCCATTCCACAATAGTCCTGTGCCCCAGAATCTATCCAAAGACAGAGCTGGACTTACCCAATCACCACACCTCACCTTCCTCCTCCACGATTCACACAAACTTTCAAGCAGCACTACAAGAATCTCGAGCAGATGGAAGGTCACGACCTGAAACGTCGACTGACCATTTCCCTCCATAGGTGCTGCCTAACCCTCTGGGTTCCTTGTGTGTTACCACAGGAACCTTGTTTTCCAGGCTCACATTAAAGTCCTCATTGGAGCAGAACTTATGTTGAATCTCATCCTACAGGGTTGACACGAGAGCTACCCTTACCCCTGGCTGACTGTGCCTGAATCATATGGTTCACTGTTGTGTTGCAACTTCGCCCTCTGCTGTTTCAGATCGGAAAGTGCCCTTCCACTTCTAATTATTTCCAATTAATATGAAAAATACACATTCCATGATCAGCACCTGTCAGATGCAGGTTGATGCTTTCTCTGCTTCTCTCAGTAACTGTCAGGTTAACTTCAGACCGGCCAGTTTTAAAATGCAATAGCTCTGCCAATTTAACACCAAAATTTGGAACCTTTTGTGAGTCGGGTGCTGTGAAATCGGCAGCAGACTCAGATTCATTTCACCTAAGACTCTGCAGGTGATATAGTCTGAGGCTCCCATTCTTGTACTTCCATTGGATTTGGCCCTTTATGGGTGAGTTAAAGTGCAATTGCAAATCTGAAATAAATTTTAAATTTGTATCAGTTTTTCTAATTGAAACATGAATAATTAATCTTATTATCAAAAGCTGCAATGAATGAACAACATTTTCCTTTTCAAACATGCTAACCATTTGCCTTTTGCTCAGCCAGTCCTTTGGCACATTTGCAACAATAGGAACAGGTCCATCCCCTTATCCTATCAAAGGAACTGCTCTAAAGCATCAAAACTGTGTCACAAAGAGGAATTTGTGTGCTTAACCTGCACCCTGAATCTGGCTTTCATGTGGGGCCCAGTCGCCCTTTTAATTACGGCTCAGATCGGGACAACACACAGAGAAAACCTTTTGTACAGCAGTGGTGAGTTTCTCCAACAAGTCGGTTTATTCAGGCCTGTTACAGTGTTCACTGGGGAGCACTTTGAGTGAGAGCTCAAAGATACTCCACTGATCCAAAAGACTTCCAGCAATTTATAGTAGTCACATTACAGTAGTTACATTCAGATTTCACAATTTCATCAATTACCCACTTCTCTTTGTCGTATTTGACCTTTGTTTGACCTCTGCAATGGTTGCCTCTAATTGTCTGACAAATGGGACTTATTTCCTTTGCTAGACAGCAGTTTCCCCCATTCACCCTGCAATTAGGTGCTCTGGTTTACGGTCTTGTCCTTCTGTCGTGATTCAGCTTATCTCACGATCAGTTGTCGTGCACCTAAGCTGTATTCCAACCTCCATTTGTTTCTCTCTGCTCTAGCCCGCTCTGTCCTGTACTCTAAACACTTCCCTGCTCTCAGTAGGACCCTGTTTTGTCTCAGTGACCTTAAATCCACCTCCACTATTGGCCTATTTTCCCATCATTGCTTTCGAATTTATATGACACTTAAAGTTGACGACATTACAAACTTTCCCAATTTTCTTATAATTCCTAAGATTCCTACACACTACAGCAGAATGTCTTGTAATAAGAAAATGAATTCAGAAATTCCATCAGCAGCATCATCGTAAAATAGAAAGCACAACAACTGATAAAATGTGATTCTGTGATCTGAGAATGGGAATATTCACGCGAAATGGTCCGGCAGAATGGAGGAGAGTTTATCTTGTGAATCTCAAAGAGAAAAAAAAACTAGGAGAAGTGTTTCAACTGTGAAAGCAAACAGATAGTGTGCAATGAGCACCATGGTGGTAAGGTAGAGCTGGGTGTCAGTAACATACTGTATATGTGGAATTTGCACTTATTTCTTGGATGTTTTTTGTTGAGAGGAAACATATCAAAAAGAATTAGAAAGGAGCCAAGGATAAATACAAAGGGAACTTTAGAGGTAACAGTGGGGCAATGGAAGAGAAGACACTGAAGGTGGTTCTCTGAATGCAGTTACATTGATTAGTGAGAATGGTGCAATGTAAATGCTACCCTATCCAGTGGACAAGAGTCAATGATGATAAAGGTTCTAAACAGGTCAACAAGAATGAGAAGCGATAGCTTAATCACAGCCCAGTCTTGTAAGATGTAATTTGTGGCATTATAGTGCCCATTTCAATGCTGTAGTGGGGAAGGGAGACCCAGCTGGAACAACTAACACACTAAATTTTAGGAAAAATGGGCATGGGTTTTCAAAACAAAAAACATATCTGAAATTGGTCACTGTAAGGTACCCCTAATGTGGAAGTTGTGACAGAATCTGGGAGAGCTGATGGGGTTTGTGTGATGGTGGTTGGTGCAGACTCAATAGATCAAGGTGCTTATTGCCATGTCCTATGACTCTATGTTGAAGAGGAAAGGGGTGTTTGAAATTTTTCAAGGATGGAGGGATCAGAATGTTTTTCTTATGAAGAGGATGTGGTGAGAGCTGATGTGAAGGTGGAGGCACAGTGCTTGAGGAAAGGGAACCACTGACAATATCAGCTAATGTGAGGGGTAGTAAGTAGTTTGACGGAAGAGAGTTGAGGGAGCAGGACCTAAGTCCAGTGACACGTTGAGCACAGAGACTATGTGAGGGACAAAAGAAGAGAAACTGGAAAAAGATAGTAGTTTAGAGCTAGGACTGGGGAATCTTTGGGAACGGTTTGACAGTGGGCTGGGGGAGGGGAAGGAAGCAGCAGAGGAAGCAGAGTGTATCTGGGTGAAAGTGGAGGGGCAAGGACAAAGGGGTTCAGGGGCCTGTTTGTCGTTAACATGAGGCTTAAATTTCCATTCCTGGCTGATCTGGGAATAGTGGCCAGTTCTGGCAGAGCACAGCTTGCTTTGAATCACAGGAATTTACAACACAGAATCAGGCCATTTGGCCCATTGTGTTTGTTCTTGTAAAAACAGCCTAATCCCACCTTCCAGCATCTGGCCAGCAGCCATGTAATTTATAGGTTTTCAATCACTGTTTAAATGTTGGGGGGATTTCTGTCTCTCCCACCTTGTCACCAGATCCCCCACCGTCAGGGTGAAAAATATGTTTCCTCATCTGCTCTCTACCCCTTCTACCAATTATAGTTCTGTCCTTTGCTTCTTGAAACCTCTATTAATGAAATAGATCCTTCCCATTTACTCTCTCAGTCTCCCCCTAATTTTATACACCTTAATCTGATCCAGTTGTGTTTCAAGTAGATGATGATGACGGGAACATCAGCGATGTTAATGCTACTGAATGCCAAGTTTATGTGATTGGACTTTCCCTGATTGGAGGTGGCTATTGGTGGCATGGGCTGCCTCATTTGTTGAGGAACTGAACATCCCACTTCTGACCTTTTGATGGAAGGAAGGTCATTGATGAAACAGGTTGAGCCTGTGACACTGCCGAGAGGAACTCCTGCAGGGATGTCCTGGGCCTGGGATGATTACTGTCCAAGAACCGCAACCATCTTCTGTGTGATCTATCATTCCAACTACTGGAGTGCTTTTTCTTTTGACTTTAATTTTACCTTGATGCCACACTCGGCCAAATGCCTTGGACCAAGGCTGTGATGACACTGCAGCCATCGTTAAAAAAGCCCAACAGCGGCTTTACCCCCTCTGGAGACTCAGAAGGGCAGGCCTCCCTATTCCACACCTCAACCCTTTTTATAGGGGCACCATTGAAAGCGTCCTGACCTACTGCCTCACCTCCTGGTTTGGTAGCTGCAAGGCCTATGAACAACAGCAGCTCAATAGGATGGTAAAGACAGCTAGCAGAATCATTGGTGCCCCCTCCCCTTTTTGATGGAGATCTATCAGCAAAGTTGCGTTCACAGAGCTACGGCCATCATTAAGGACTTTCATCTCCCTTCTCACGACCTGTTTTCCCTCCTGCCGTTGGGGAAGAGGTTTAGGAGCATCTGCTCTAGATCTAGTAGGATGCTGAACAGCTTTTTCCCACAAGCAGTCAGGATCATAAATGGACTGTGTCCCCTTCCCCTTCCACCGACAAGCTCTCCCTCCACACACACGGACACACGCACATCAATACAGAAACAGTTTGATAGTTAGTTACCTGATACGTTGAACTTCATCTCAAACTGAATAAGCACTTATTAGTATATAAACCCACTTTAACAGATATGAATATGTGGTTTGATATGTTTTTAGTTTTGTTTTAGAGATGTTTTTATAGACTATTTTAGATAGTTATCACTGTTCTTTTTGTTGCACTGATATGAGCTGGTGAGAAACAGTATTTCGTTTTTTTTTTGTGTATGTAAATACTCAGAGAAAATGACAATAAAGTAAATCTTGAAATCTATGTGGTCCTGGCCAAACACAAACTCTACATTGGTGAGGAGATGACTCACAAATGCTGCTTGAGAACAATGTCCATGTTGGCTTTCATTAGTTTGCTGATGGTTGAGGGTAGACTGGGTGATAATTCTTGATGAAGTTCTGATAAAGGGTCTCAACCCAAAACGTCAACTGTCTATTTCCCTCCATAGATGCTGCCTGACCTGCTGAGTTCCTCCAGCATTTTGTGTGTGTCGCTCCAGATTCCAGCATCTGCAGAATCTCTTATGTGGGCAATAATTGACTGGATTGGGTTTGTCCTGCTTTTTTGTGGATACATACCTGGGCAGGTTTGCACATTGTTTTGTAGATGTCAGTGCTGTTACTGTGCTGGAACAGCTGGCTAGAGGCACAGCTAATCTTGCAGTGCAATTCAGTACTACACTGGGGTGTCATCTGTTGACATAGCCTTTGCTTTAGGGTTAGGGTTAGACTTTATTCATTCTCCAGTTCTCTCAGCAATTGATATCACGAGGAGTGAATGGAATCGGCAGGAGACTAGTTTGTATGGCGGTGGGGATCCCAGGAGGAAGCTGAGGTGGATCGCCCACTTGGCACTTCTGGCTGTTTGTGTTTGCTAGTGCTTCAGCCTTGCCTCTAACATTCACGCTGGGTCGTCCAGTGTTGGGGATGGAGATGTTCAGGGAACTCCTCCTCTGATTAGCTGTTTAATTGTCCACCACCACTCACGACTGCATGTGGTATGACTGCAGATATTTGATCTGATCCATGGGTTGTGACATCTATCTTTCACACACTAATTTTGATGTGGTCCTGCACTGTAGTTTCACACGGCTATCCTACACCAAGATGGCCTGTGGGCCCATGCTTCTGTGGGTCCTTTGTCTCCCATGGCTGTTCCCCTATTAAATAAGTGTACCACTTTGGATTGGGAGGATGCCTCTCAGGAGAAGGCAACAGCCACATCCAGATCAGTGGCACCATGACTGGATGTGTTGTACAGCAGGGAGGGTACAGCAGGAGGGTGACTCTATAATCAGGCACAGAGACTCCTGGGTGATGTCTCCCTGGTGCCAGGCTCAAAGATACCTCTGAGCAGGTACAGGACATTCTGAAAGGGGAAGGTGAGCAGCCAGAAGTTGTGATCCATATTGGTACTAACGACAGAGACAGTCAGAGGGATGAGGTCCTGCAAAGGAAATTTAGGGAGTTAGGTAGAAAGTTAATCCTTGTATTTTGGGATTACTCTCTATGCCATGGGCAAACAAGGCAAGAAATAGGAAGACAGTACAGTTAAATGCATGGCTAAAAAGGTGGCATAGGAGGAAGGGCTTCAGATACCTGAATCATCAGGCTCTCTTCCCAGGGCAGGTGGGACCTGTACAAGAGGGACAGGTTGCACTTAGACTGGGGGGGAGGGGGGGTATCAATATCCTTGCAAAGTGATTTGCTCCTGCTACTCGGGAGGGTTTAAACTAGTGTGGCGGGGGTGGGAACCGGTGCGGTGGGTCAGCAGGTGGAGAGGGGGAGGAGAAGATAGAGGTTAAGTCGAGTCTGAGAGGAAGGACAGGTAGGGCCATGTTGACGAACACGGCAGATACACAAGCAGATCATTGAAAGATGTAAAACAGCTAGGTTGTAGTACTGAGTGATTTTAACTTCCCCAACATTGACTGGGATTCTCTTAGTGCCAGGGGCTTAGATGGGGCAGAATTTGTCTGCCTTCCATCACGTACCTTCTCCTTTGTTCTTTCCACACTTTGTACTTGCTTAAACCTGTTATATCTGAAACTTTTTCTGGTTTTAATGAAATGTTAGTGACCTGGTAACATTTCTGTTTGCTCACACTGCCTGACCTGCTGCATTTCTAAGTACAGCCTGTTCCAGATGGACATCAAACCGTGAACCTGAATCCACGTCCACACGTGGCCGTCTGGGAAGTACCACGCAACAGTTAGTCCCAAAGTTTTCTCAACAACAAACAATCTGCTGGAGGAACCCGGCTGGTGGAACAGGACTGATGTGAGGCTTTGACCTGAAGTTTTGTCAATTCCTTTCCCCCCCTAGATGCTGTGAAATCAGCTGAGTTCCTCCAGCAGATTGTTTGTTACTCCAGATTCCAGCATCTGCAGTCCCTCGTGTCTTCATTTTCTCAGTAACAGTTTGGTGGAGATTTTTTTGCAGCGAGGTGGATGGAGGAAGTAACCGAGCAGAGATCGCAGCCTGCAGACCACCATCAAACTCAAAGCCCATTGACACATGGAGGGGTAGATCGTCAAAATGCTGGAGAAACTCAGCAGGCCAGGCAGTATCCGTGGAGAAAAGCAGGCGGTCAATGTTTTGGGTAAGAACCTTTCTTCAGGACTGAAGATAGGAAAAGGGGTCCTCAGTCCTGAAGATGGGTCCTGACCCAAAACGTTGACCGCCTGCTTTTCTCCACGGATGCTGCCTGGCCTGCTGAGTTCCTCCAGCATCATCGTGTTTTTCATCTAGATTCCAGCATCTGCAGTCCTTTGTTTCTCTTGTAGATCAGCAAATGTGGACATTGCACTGATGACCAGCATGAGGCTGATGCTCCTCCAGGAAGGGAAGCGACTCAGCACTGTGGGAGGGAATATCTCCTGCGGCACTTTAGCCATTCCCTAAATCCCACCTCAATGCCTGGCACTGAGTCTTGCTCATCTGCTGCAAAAAACTATCCATTGCAAGTTTACAAGTTCAAGTTCTGCATTGAAGGATTAATTGTTTAGACACATCACCTACACATCATAATCTAAACTCAATTTTGATTTTGCTGTCGTTGAAGAGAGATTATCCCGACCTGAACATCTTTAACCACCTCACAGTTCCCTTCTGAAGAATTATCTCCAAGTGGCTTAGTGGTAAGTGAAAAAATGTTCTTTATTGAACGGATGAAAAAGAAAATCACTCTGGGTAACAGCTGTAAAACTATTTATTGCCTTTCCTGACATTTTGTATCTAACTCTGCAGTTTTGTATTCTTGAATGAACCAGCACCTCCTTCTCAAATCCCACCGCACCACAGCAGAGCAACCCGCATCAGTAACACCTCCGATGCACAATACATGGACCTCGCTCGTGATAATCTTCCTGGCTGACCCACAAAGACTGGAAGGCGTGGAGAGAGGCCAGAATAGAACCACCAATCCACACAGCGTACTTCCTCTCTGGAACGGCGTGGATGTTGGTTTTGGTGTCCTTGGGAACCAGAGCGAACATTTCCCTGCAGAACCGGGAGTAAAACCCCTCAAACATGGTTGAGCCTCCACTCAGCAGCACATTGTCGTACATGAGCTGCTGAACCTGGGGCGGGACCCTTTTCAGGCTGTTGATGGTCATGAGGTGGATTCCTTCCTGGTTTGATCCCATGACGGACGGCTTGAAGAGCGCCTCTGGACACTTCATTCTCTCCTTTCCAATGGTAATGACGTGGCCATCGGGAAGCTCATAGTCCACTAGGTACTCCTGGTCAGCCAGGTGCGTCTCCTTCTCCTGATCAACAGCGACATAGCAGCATTTCTGCTTGATGTCTTCAACGATGTACCTGCCCTTCTCGTGAAACGCGTTGCCCGCCTCCCCCAGCAGCTTCATCAGGTAAGTGGTGAGGTCGTGGCCAGCCACATCCACCCGACTGATTGCATCCGGCAGGTTGTAGCCGTCGTGAACGGGGACGGCGTGGGTCACCCCGTCTCCGGAGTCCACCACCAGCCCCGTGGTCCTCCCGTATGAATACACCGCCAGCACCGACTGGTAGGAGACGTGCATGGCGGGGGCATTGAAGCGTTCGAACAAAAGCTCTGCGATCTTCTCCCTGTTTGTGGTGGGACAGAGAGGAGGATCCGATACCAGGATAGCGTGTTCCTCGGGGGAAACCTTCAGATCCTCATAAAACACGTGGCGGAGGAGATCTTCTGCCGCCGTCCAGTCTACAATGACGCCTTGACGGGTTGGCTGGACTAGCTTGAGGTCTGGCTCGGTGCTGACCGTTTTGCCCACAGTGATGTTGTTCCGTTTACTCTTCCCCCTCGGGTAACCGACTACTGAACCAACCAGGGATTGGGGCGTCGGGTCGCCGGCGAACCCCACCTTACAGTTGCCCGATCCCAGATCCACCACCAGTGCCCCCGTCTTCATGATCTCCACTTTGGGCACGGAGACAGCCTCGGGTTTCTCCCTGGTCTTCACGTCCTTGGCGGAACCGGCTGCGGAGGGCGGTCGGGACACCCTCCCCTTATCCGTGGTGCCGGACGGCGGCCGCTGAATTTTCTGCAACATTCCCGCAGTCTTCAAACAACAAGGCGGGGGCGCCTTGTTTGAAAGCCTGACTATCAATGTGGTAAAACTCAAGGGATGAAATGTGTTAAATTCCCCCCTGCACCAGGGCACATCACAGTCACCGCAATTATGACGGCGCTGGGATGCAACTTGCCCCTCAGACATTTATGGTAATATTTCGCAGCTATTATTTATAAAGCTGCAAATATTCTGTCAGTTTGCGTGCATTTTAAAATGAATGTACACACGGGTGCATTAATCTGTTTTGAATGATTGAACATGCGCTTTATACAATGTTCTGAACCGTGGGTCTGTTGTGTGTAGGTCTGTGCCTGGTGGGCGCCCCCGCTGCAGTGGGAAAATCTCTCTGCAGCGCGCCCGCTCCGTGCTGTGCTGATTCCCCGCTCCCCGCACTCGCAGCCAGCACCCGGCCCGGCGGCCGCACTCACACGGGGGCTCCTCCCTCCACCGCCCCCGCCTGCCCCGGTACCCACTGGGCATCAGGCGACCAACCCCGGCGCTCACAACTCCCGACCGGGCTGCTGTTTTACAGGGTCCCTGATCATCGGAAACGATTAGAAAAGGTGAAATGGATTTAAAAAAGGAGGAAGCTAAAAATACTAAAAATGGAAAATACTCTAGGTTAAAATACATTGCAGTCTTAGAGTAATACAGCACGGAAACAGGCCCTTCGGTCCAAATCGTCCATGCAGATCAAGGTGCCCGCTTAAGCTAGTCTCGTTCACCCGCGTTACCATAAGAGAGACCATAGATAAAGGAGCAGAATTAGGCCATTCAGCCCGTCGAGTCTGCTCTGCCAATCGCCATTAAATTAATTAAAACAAATATGACAAGAAATATAAAAGATACATTTTAACCTAAATATACCTCTTTAATGAAGGTGGTGACCCATTTAAAATGGAGATGGTTGCCATTTGACTGTGGTAAAGTTGAGGGACCAGATGTGAAGTGCAGCAGCCCCATCAGCTCAACGACAAATGCTGTTGAATTCAGTGATAAGTCTAGTGGCGATCGGGAGTCAGACTCACACCCAGTGTCCAGCACATTCCCCATGTCCATGTTGCCGTGTGCAGTGGTGGAGGTTGAAGTCATGCTGAACATCGAGGGGCAGACAATTTGCTTCCACTGCTTCTGTGGGTTCTGGGGTGATTGATGAGGCCACTGAAGGAACCACAGACTCTCCAACAGAGGTTCCTGATGGGCAGGTGGGTTGGTAGTTTGGGAGATGGTATGCTCCTCCTGTTCATTACACTAAGCATGTCTGCTCCTGGTTCCCAAAGCCATCCCAGAGACTTTTTCTCCAGTCTGGGCCAGAGATTCCCAGGAGTATGTGGAAATGTTGCATTTTTTTTCAAGGAGGCTTTGAGAACATCTTTGAAGTTTTGTGTCTGTCCACCTGGTAATCTCCTTCCAACTCAGCTGGGAATAAGTGTCCACTTTGGGGGCCTGGTGTCAGGCACGTACGACCTGCCCTAAGAAGCTGACTGAGTGAAATTCAGGCCACAGTGTTCATGTTGGCCTGGGAGAGGTTACTGGTGTTAGTTTGCTCATCCTTCCAGTGGACTTGGAACATTTTGTCAGTATAATCCTTCAGGTGAGTGATGATTTATTTAGATAGGAGCTGATGAGGTATCCTGTTACATATTCAACTGTTCAAAGTAAGAGAGGGTGTTTTCTGGAGAGTTGGGTTCTAGTTGAATGGCGCTGCATGAAGTTGCAGGTTGATTGTTGTTAAGAACAACCCATGTTTGGTGAATGTCAGTTTTGTGCTCATACCCATACCAATAAGATGTCTGGTTTGGGAAATGCTACAAGTAAGTGCATGCACAATGTCACCACAATGAACAATTCAAAACCTGCAGCCAGTACACAACAGGTGCTAAAGGGACTAAGGTATGTAACCCATTTCTTTGAAACACTGTCCATACACTGTCTGACTGATCATTCCCCATGGGATACTTTGCCTCAACAACAACTTATGTGTGAGTATCACCTTTTATGTAACAGAATGTTCTGAGCTTCAGGGGATCACTAACAAAACAAAATTTGACCCTGTGTCATTAAAGGAGACAGTGTGGCAGGTGGCCAATAGCTTTGTCAAAGGGGAACATTTTAAGAGCCATTTTAAAGGTTGAAAGAGGGTGATTAGGTTTCGAGAGGGAATTTCAGAGTGTGGGGCCTTGGGAGGTGAAGTCAAGGCCAGCAGTGGTGGAGAGGTTAAATCCAGGGCGATCAACAAACAGGAATTGAAGAAGTGCAGAAATCTCATAATGTTATCATTCTGGAGGTTACTGAGGGAGGGAGGGTGGAGGATTTGCAGACAAGGGTAAACAGTTCCAAACAGAGGTACTCTTTAGCTGAGAGTCAGTGTAGGTGATATTTGAAAGAGTTAGGCAGCAGAGTTTTGGATGACCTCAGGGTAAGGGAGGTGTGTAATGAGGGAAGCAGTTAGGGATGTGTTGGGATACCCAGATACAGAGGCAGCAAGTGCCCGGGTGGGGTTCCAGCAGTCAGTGAACAAAGGCAGGGAGGAGTCGAGGGGTGTCATGAAAATAGGATCAAATACGATATGAAGGTTTGGTTTCAGAAGTAGTTGGGGAGAGTGATGGAGATATGTGGCTCAGAGCAGAGACTGTGATACAAACGGACCTCAGCTTCAGCCTGTGAACCCATGAACACCACTTAATTATTCCCTCGTTTTGCACTTTATTGATTTTGTAACTTATAGCAACCTTATGTCTTTGCACTGTACTGCTGGCACAAAACAACAAATTTCACGTCATCTGTCAGTGATAATACATTTGATTATGATTCTAAAAAGAAACTGTAGTTGTTCCCAATTTTTAACTGGATAAAATTTCTGCTACTATATTAAGTGTTGGGATATCGATTTGACAATAGAGAGACAGTGGAAGGTCCAGAGGAGATAGTGGTGAGGGTGACGTCAATGTCTTCATGTCCATGTGGAAATGGATAAAATGCCACCAAAGGATGAGGAATGGGAGGAGGACATGGAAAAATCCCTGTGGATACTAGGGATAACAGTGGAAGTGAGGGAAGAGGAGCCAGTGCATCTAACTGTGACTGTACAGATTAGAACAGAACGATGCAAGTGTGGATGGTGGAGAGGCTTTGGAGGAGCACAAAGTGATCAATGTGTTCAACAGTGTGGGCAGCCTGTGGACTCCCAGGACGGAGGGAGCACAGTGACCACAATCAGACATGACATCGCTGACGAGAGTTGTTTCCATTTTGTGTCAGGAGTGAATAACTGAATCTGGGAGGCGGCATCATGTTCAGTAACTTTGTCGGGGAAAGAGAGGTTACAGATAGGATTGCTAACAGTCCCTTGTTGTTTGGAGCTTTCTCAAAATGCAATAGAGTGTTCCATAGAAGATTGAAACCTGTTCCCTTTTGTTTCAAAAATATACCTCATTTATAACATGTAAAGTAAATACAGTTGGTACATGTCCTTCTCTACATTCATTGCAACATTAATTCAATACATTCTCTTACAAAGCATCAGTGCCTTTCATGTTCCCTCCTTAAGTACGTACCTGTGAAGCATTTGAGAGGCTGTTTCACGGGATCCAGCCCTCAGTGTCTGGTGGCTCAGGGCCCTAAACTGTGGTCCTTCCCCATGGTGGCTGTGCCTTGCTTGCTGACACCTCCTTTTCCCTTTTGCTTTTCCCTTTGGGCAGGAGTCAGGAAAAGAAACACAACACTGTTTCTGAGGTACTTCTGGTGACCAACTGAGTCCAAGTAAATGGAGGGGGATGTTGCAGCAGGTTTCCCAGCAGAGGATTTGGAACAAATGTGGGAACTTGTTTGGCAGGTCAAACCCCACCCCCAGCACAAGCTTCACCTGAGGGGTCAGCCCTGTCCAAGGTACCAGGCAGACAACAGCTGCCCCTGCAGTTCAATAATATAAACACCACTCCCTGTAGTTCAGTGTAGGTCTGGGTTGGAGCTAAGACTGGCAGCAGGAGCAGGGAAGGAAGGAAGAAAGACAGGGGAGGAAGAAGGCAGGAAGAGAGGGAGGGATGCAGGAGGAGGGAGTCAGGCAACAGGCGAGAGAGACCAAAGGAGTAGAGGAGGAGAAGGAGTGAGTGGAGGGGGACAGGAGGGGAAAGGGATGGAGAGAAGATGGGAGGAGGGAGAGGAGATAGGTCGAAAGAGGACAGAAAAAGGAAGGGGTCACAGCCCAGAGCATCAGTTGTAGGAGAGACGAAGGAATAGAGACAGAGATAGAGATTTCTTTATTAGTCACATCTACATCGAAGCACACAGTGAAATACATCTTTTGCGTAGAGTGTTCTGGGGGCAGCCCGCAAGTGTCGCCACGCTTCCGGCGCCAACACAGCATGCCCACAACTTCCTAACCCGTACATCTTTGGAATGTGGGAGGAAACCGGAGCACCCGGAGGAAGAGAGGAAGTGTGGGGAAGGTGAGAGGACATGAGAAAGGATGGGATAAGAGGGGTTGGGAAATGAAGGGGCAGGAATAAGGGATGAAAGGAATTAGCTTGCTAACAATCCTATATTGGACCGGATGCCTTGTATTTGTTGGGAAATTGACTGTTCCATCTGTTGCCATTTTCTGACATAATTTCACCAATCCAGGCACCAGAACTACATGGATTGAACCTCAAGAGATCCTGAGTTGAATTACTCCTGGATATTATTTACTCCAACTCCAATCACCACTTGTCCCTTATGTTTGAATACAATGTTGGTAACCCAAGCTGGAGGTGGGACTGCAGCTTTCAAGAAGAAAAGAGTAAAGGCTTAGTCTTTTGAGGAGGGGGCAGATGGGAGGGGGAGGGAGGTAGGGGAGAGGCGATGATGGTAGAGGTGAATGAGAGGGGGACAATATCTGAGGAGAGAAATGTCAGCAGTCCCGACTAACACTGGGTCTCAGGATGGATGTGGTCAGCATTTTACTGGGAGCAGGGGTCAGGCTCATGGGCGAGATGGGCTTGAGAGAGTGTGAGGAGAAATACGGGAGACACTAGGGAATGATGTGGGTGTCTGTGCATGGGGCAGAAAACTGTAAGGCAGAGGAAAGTGGTGACCCGATGGCCTCAGTCTTATTACAAGCTGTTCCTTGAACAAGGACAAGCGTGTGGAGATGGAGGGGAGAGGGAGGCTCTGTGAAAAATGTCGGATATACAGAGCAGAATGTGTGGAAGTTACCACTTCTGGTCAACAACCTTCCATTGGTTCTGCATCTCCTGAAACATCAGCTTTGTTTTTTTTTCTCCACAGATGCTGCCTGACCAGCTGACTGACTCCAACATCTTCTAGTTTTCCTTCTGTCTTTACAGGACCTACAATTCCACTTTAAAAAGGGCCAGTCATCTGCGTGAAGAATCAGCAGGGAGCTTTGAACATGCAGCTGTGAGATAGAACCAACGGATTAGGGCAGGAAGCCCATCAGTCACATGGTTAAGGAGGTCGCTGCTCAGTGAAGGCGGGATAAGGACAATCCAATGCCTTGAAAATTCCAAAATCCAACACAAAGTAAAAATATTTTTATATGGATGCATTTCTTCGATGAAGTAATATCCTAGACATAATAAGTAATTAAATATTAGAATAATGCAATAATCTAAAGGATGACCTTAAGAATTTCCTGAGGATTATAATTAAAATGACATTAATAACTGTTTGGAAAAGTACAAATTCAGCACGAGTTGATATACCAATCTTTTATTATCATCTTTATACAAAAATGCCATTTTCAATGAAATGTTTAATAATCTCTGCAATTATACTAGGAGAAAATAAAACTCTGATCTCAGTAGCACCTGTGATGCACAATGGCTGGACCTCGGTCTCCGTATTCTTCCTGGCGAATCCACACCGACTGGAAGGCGTGGAGAGAGGCCAGAATGGAACCACCAATCCACACAGCGTACTTCCTCTCTGGAACAGCGTGAATTTTGGGCTTAAAATCCTTGGGTGCAAGGGCAAACAGCTCCTTGCAGAAGCGTAAGTGAAAGCCTTCGAACAGCGTGGAGCCGCCGCTGAGCAGGACGTTGTTACATATGAGCTGCTGAACCTGCGGCTGCAGCCGCCGCAGACTTATGTTGGTCGCTGTGTGAATACCTCCCTGGTTGGTGTCTATCAGCGAGGGATTGAACAGAGCTTCAGGACATCGAAATCTTTCTTTTCCAATGGTGATAATATGACCATCCGGTAGCTCATAGTCCACGAAATGTTGTTGGCTGAACTGTTTGATCTCGTTCTGATATTCAGAAGCGACATAGCAGCATTTATGCTTGATGTCTTCAACGATGTACCTGCCCTTCTCGTGAAACGCGTTGCCCGCCTCCCCCAGCAGCTTCATCAGGTAAGTGGTGAGGTCGTGGCCAGCCACATCCACCCGACTGATTGCATCCGGCAGGTTGTAGCCGTCGTGAACGGGGACGGCGTGGGTCACCCCGTCTCCGGAGTCCACCACCAGCCCCGTGGTCCTCCCGTATGAATACACCGCCAGCACCGACTGGTAGGAGACGTGCATGGCGGGGGCATTGAAGCGTTCGAACAAAAGCTCTGCGATCTTCTCCCTGTTTGTGGTGGGACAGAGAGGGGGATCCGATACCAGGATAGCGTGTTCCTCGGGGGAAACCTTCAGATCCTCATAAAACACGTGGCGGAGGAGATCTTCTGCCGCCGTCCAGTCTACAATGACGCCTTGCCAGGTTGGCCGGACTAGCTTGAGGTCTGGCTCGGTGCTGACCGTTTTGCCCACAGTGATGTTGTTCCGTTTACTCTTCCCCCTCGGGTAACCGATTATAGAACTCAGCACGGAATCCGGTCTGGGCTGACCGGCATGTCCCACCTTGCAACTACCCGAGCCCATGTCGATTACCAGGGCGCCCGTCTTCATGATGGGGCGACCCGAGTCCGCTTTCACCGCTGCTTTTGCCCTAACGTCCTGCCCCTTCCCTTTGGGGCTAGCGGATTTAAACTCCCTACACTTCTCCACACCACAGGTTGGAAGCCTCTGCACCTTCTGCAGCATCTCTCCGCGTTCAGAGGCTCCGAACACACAGCTTTGCTCCGACCGCGCACACACACATTGTTCAAGAAGAAAGATCCTTCGCATTGTCCCGGCTCCACCATCACAAAGTCGGAGCCGGCAGCCTTTGTGACGTCGCTGATGCAGAAACTGCTCGTTGCCAATTTAAAGCATTTTTTATTGACATTCTGCTGCCGTAATTGCAGAAATAGCGGACAGTTTCCCCGAATAACTGAAGCTGTAGCTTACACTTCATCTTTCCCTTCAAAAGTTGCTTGTGTTTTATGGAGAAATATCCTGGGAGATCAGAATACTGAGGGAACAGAAAGGGTTAAAAGAGAACCACCTGTACCACCTGCTACATTTTAGATGTGTGTGTTTTCTTGTTCCAAGGTCTCTTGATTTGGGTCTGTTCCAAGATTTAGCTCCCTCCTGCTGCAAAAAGGCATAATTTTCTGACCTGTTTCTGCACTTTAGTCTTTTGAAATGACAGAATAACCTTGCACTGTTGTAGCTTCACAATAGGAGTTCATTAGAAAAAGGGTAAAAACTGTTCTGGGTGCTGCCACAGTTGAGGGTGTTTAGATGTCAGATTTAGTTTGGACTATGCATATTGAGTCCCGGGAGTTAAATGATGCCTGCAACTTCAGGAGTGGACCAAGTGAGCCTTCATGTCAGGTTTTAACTTTTCTTGAGTCACTGACTAGTCAAAGATGAAGGAACCATAAACAATGTATTAGTTTATTGAGGAGCAATAGTCACAATATACGTAAGTAACACCAGCATCTGCAGAATCTCCTGTGTCACAATATAACGTTAGACAGATGACCGGTAACCAGGGAAGTTGTCCACTAGCCTTGAATGAACAGGCAGCAGGCTCAGTCTCTGCAGCAACCTGAAGTCATGGTTCCTTCTTACAGTTCATTTCTTGCAACAAGGTGCAGTTGTAGTCATCTTCCGGCCTAACCAATCAGAGCATCAACATTTCTGGACCAGCACAGAGATCCACCCTGAAAAACTCTGCTTCACCAGATCTCCAGCCCCTCTCACCACTTATAGACATCCTAGGGGCTGGTGGATATCTCACATTAATCATATCTTCCCAACCAGTCGTCCACTTACAGGGCAACAGACACAATGCAAACTAATCCTGGCTCGGTTGTCAGTCCGGTGATGTCACCCCTTATCTCTTGGTAGTCATCCTCGTTGGGTTCCTTCAAGTTGATAAGGGCTTGGGAGCACCACAAGGTCAACCTGTTAGTTTAGTTTATGGTCACTCAGAAGCCTTTTCCTGATTTCTATCCTTGGCCATTTGATGAAAGAAACCTACTCAGTGCATTCCAAAGGGATACGTTAACCTCGCCAACACTGGCCATTGTTTAATGCTCTATCGCAAACGGGGCTGTGGGACAAATTGTTCTGATGTGCATGTGCTTGTGTCTATTTGGAGCACATTTCCAATGAATTCTGTACCTTACAACTTTTTTTAACAAATTTTACTTCACGCATATGATGCCACTAATCTTCACTATCTCCATGCAGTCTCCATGCAGCCAAGTGTGAGTGGCTAGCTTTCTTCTAAAATAGGACGACGCTCACAAAACTCAGTATCACCCACAAATACAGAAATTTCATCAAGTTCCCAAGTCTCTGTTGATTATCTAGAAAATTGTTTGAACAACAAAAATATGCTCCACTTAATTAGCAAGCAATAATTCTTTAAGAGCTTCTGACTTGCTAACCAATTACACCAAATTTCATGCCCAGAAAGCCCATTAAAAGTGGGAGCTTGAACTGACCACACATCAACCCTTTGGCATTTCCATAGTGATCGTACATTTAAAGGAGGAAAAGAATTTCCCAAGAAAGTAAATGATAACTTATGGGCTATAGAAAAAAAGGCAGTAATTTATTTTTCTGATAGAGGTCTACATCCCATCAATTTGCTTCTCTGCTCCTGGGAAGCTGCATTATTGAAGACATTAATGGAGTATTTGTGCTAGGTGTGGTTGTTCCAATTCTCATTGGACCTGGCAAAATACAGGAATGAATGATTATCCATTGTTCCCAATATAGATTCTGCAGACTATGCAATGCCCCAAGACTGTGCAGGGAATGTTTGATTAGAGGACTTGGGGGTGAAGGTGAGGTGTCCAGCACAGCAGCAGATTAATTGTTGGATTGGTCTAATGGTAGCATGGGTTTAGGTTTGTGGAAATTTGCATGAAAGGATTGAATCAATTTAACTGTAGGACAAGAGCTGAGGGAAGGGTTGTATCCATGATGGAGCTGGCTGAGTCTACAATCCTCTGCAGCCTCTTGCTATCCTGTGCATTGAAGCCTCCATACCAGGCTGTGATGCAACCATTGTAGCAATGGAGGTGCAGTACAGGAAGGCACTTGTTGAAGGAGCACTTCTCTGAGTGGTAATGCATTTGCTGCATGGGTTAACATGCAGATTGGTGTAATTTCATGTCAAAGTGGTAAAACAAGTTGAAATGATGTGGCAATTTTCTGAGGTAAGTTATCCTGTAAAGGTTGATACAATTGGTGTAAAAAAGATTGGCGTACTTCTATCTCAACCCCGGCTGGGTGCTGTCAGGACTGGGACTTGAATCTGCTTATTCTTCAACAAGTTTCTTTACCTCTCGTTGTCTTGGTGAAGCAACCAGCATAATCAAAGACCCCACCCACCCGGGTCATTCTCTCTTCTCTCCTCTTCTATCGGGTAGAAGATACAGGAGCCTGAGGGCACGTACCACCAGGCTTAAGGACAACTTCTACCCACTGTGATAAGACTATTGAACAGTTCCCTTATACAATGAGATGGACTCTGACCTCACGATCTACCTTGTTGTGACCTTGCACCTTATTGCACTGCACTTTCTCTGTAGCTGTGACACTTTACTCTGTACTGTTGTTGTTTTTACCTGTACTACATCAATGCACTCTGTACTGACTCAATGTAACTGCACTGTGTAATGAATTGACCTGAACGATCGGTTTGTAAGACAAGCTTTTCACTGTACCTCGGTACAAGTGACAATAATAAACCAATACCAATACCCTCCACCAGAGTTCACCTGCCCTGAGAATGATTTCACTGATATGGCTCTGGGTATTAATCAATGCAGGTACTTTGTGGTATTGGTTCTTAGTTATTTTTTAAACAGTATTCCCTTGTTTAAACTTACAAATCATGCTTCCTATCAAATTCCTATTTTGTTTTGCTTTGTGTATTTTTTTTATAGATGTAGGTGATGCTGATGAGGCTGTATTTATTCCACATTCCCAGTTGCCTTGAGAAGATGGTAATGGTGAGCTTTGATATTGTATATCTTCAGTCCTTGTGGTGAGATGCTTTCGACAAAGATGTTGGTTCAGAGCTCTATGGTTGAAGAGACATTGATATAATGGGGAACTTGAAGTGATGATATTTTACCTCCTCTCCCAGAGGCAGGGGTCATAGCTGGGAGGTGCTCTCCAGATAACCTGTTGCTTCGAGCACACCCTGAAGATGATAGGTATTGTGACCACAGTGCCTACAGAATGAGCATTGATTTCAGTATCATCATCTTGCTGCAGTGATCTGGGTGATTGATGGATATCTTTTATATCCATAACTTGCAGAAAACACTTTCTCATTTGCTCTATTCATGCTGAAGAGCCTAATGACTGAATGACAGCTTCTTGATTCTTCATTGCATATTTTCACAGATCTATGAGTCCGCTATACACTGATAGGCAGAGATGAATAGAGCAATAAATTTTCTGCCTTATCAGAATAACACTGAGTTTCAGCAACAGTCTATCTGCTTTAGTCCTGTAATTCCATTGGCTTTGTTTTTACTGTAAGATCCCTGACGTGGTCTGGTATTGAATCTACTAATTTTCAAAGATCTGAGCCTCGTCCTCACATAGTTGAGGAGCTCTGTGCCACAACTTCTGCTGTAAATGACTTATTTATTTGCCCATTCACCTTCTGCAACAAAACAAGTATTTGCTTCCCATTTCAAAATATCGAGTGATGCTCCCCAAAATCTGAAGCTTGGACTAAGGCACAGAATAAATCCAGTACTTTTCTGAATTATTGGAAGGGATTTGTTGCCCATTTCTTGGAATCTTGTCCAGGCCTTGCCTTTATCTCAAGGGCAGGACAGATGGCTCATGAAAGCAATTGAAGATAAAATTAGAAGATGGGAAGATAATTTTGGTCCTTTATAATCCATCGTACTTTATAATGTCCAAGCAGCATTTTTTGATTCACAAGAATACAATGAGTTTGGTGTTGAAAGCAATTAAAGAAAGTAATATTGGGCGACAGAGTCCAATGACAGTGAACTGACATTCAGTTTTACACTCTCCCATTTTAGAAAGCCCATCAGGGGAAGGTCAGAGCAGGTTGTTGACTTGCTCTTGGCCATTTTGTACTAAGACAACATTACCTTCAAACTACCCTTTTCCCTCTTTGATCAGGTTGTTGAAAACTTAATAAAGTCAAGAAATTTGACCAAGGATGAACAAACAGTTCTGAATTGATGATAATAAATTTACACATTTATTTACACTAGTAAGCTTAAAGTTTCCCTCCCATGATCAATTTTAACCCCACTTTCCTACCTAACAGTGTTAATTTTGGGTATTCTTGTTGTTATGATACAAGAAGAACTTATTATTGCTCACAAGCACTTATTACCAGGTTCCATTCTTATTTGTTTCCTCATTTTACTCCTTTTGTTAATTATTTCACTTTATCTGTGACAGCTAGTGCTAATTTCAGCCAATCACTAAGGTGTGGCCTTTGGTGGTGACACTGAGTCACGATATGTTTAAGTATCAGTAACTCACCATCAGCCACGGCACATGCTGATTCTTCAGCCCAAACACCCAGGGCCCCATCCCACTGAGAGCACAGTATCCATAAGACAGTCAGCATCCACCGAAAGGAACACTCCAGCCAATTGCCTGCCCCTCTTCTGGGGTTACCTCCGTGCCTGTGTGTCCCTGGAGAAGGAGCACGTAGTATCCATGGGTACAATGGGGGATTTCCAGGATCAGTGGGCACCACAGGGGCTTGAGTGTGTTCTGGATAGCGATGACTGTGTTATAATTTGAAACTGTAAATTATGTGTATCGTGAAGTATTGTATTAATGTGATTCTGTAATCACTGAATTAACCAACTTTAGAAAAGGGAAAAAAAGAAAAAGAAAGGAAAACTCCAAAGACCTCCTCAACATCCCACAGCAACCTGTTCAGTCCTGCCTTCCTGGCACTCCTGACCCGTAAGAAGTTGAAAAGGCCATAAGCAAATTAAATATTATCAAGGCCTTAATAGTAGATGATATCCCTGCTGAAGTTCTAAAACTTGGTTGTGAGAGATCTATCAATCATCCATGACCTTATCTTCTACATTTGGGAAGAGGAGGTTGTACCGAGGGGCCTCAGAGAGGCCACAATCATGTCCAAAGAAAGGAGACAAACCTGGTTGTGGGAACCACAGGGGTGTCGTGCTGCTGTATGCCATGGAAAAAGCCATCACCAAAGTGGGAATTCAGTCCATCCAGAGACACCGTGGAAATGACCTTCAGTAGCAGCACCACAAGTGGTCTTCTTCATCCTCTCTAATCCATTATTCCGGAGGGGCTATGGAACTCTGTCCACAGAAACGCATCTCTATCTTGTATCTGCTTCATGATGTCATGCCAACCATGATTGTAACCTGTAGGTCCTCAACAAATCTGATCTCAGTGAAGACCAACAACAAGCACGGCTGCATCATTGCCCCAGTACTTTTTTTAGTCTTTCTCAGCACATTGCTGTACTTCACCTCCAACAGCTTCTCAGAGGAATGGAACTAATTGACAAATGGCACACGGTTCAACCTATGTCGCTTCCACTTTACAACCAAAGTCAATGCAATCATGGCAGCCAGACTGCTGTGTGCAGACGGAGCTTGCCTTTGCAGGTACCTGAAGGCTGAGATCCAAGGCAAGGTTGACTTGTTTACTGAAGCATACGGAAAGTTGTGCCATTCTCTGAACATTCACCAAAGTCCTTCTACCAAACTGATCCTACTGCAATACAGGTTCTTCTCTCAGAGGGTAGAGGATCTCTGAAGTTCTCTGTCGTAGAGGGTAGTAGAGACAGATCACTAGAAGTATTTAAAATGGAAATAGATAAATATTGAAAGATCAAGGAATTGGGGGCTATGGAAAACTGGCAGAGAAAAGGAGTTGAGACTAGCATAGATCAGCCATGACCATTGTGAATGGTGGGGCAGGCTTGAGGCGTGGAATGATCTTCACCTGTTCTTATTTTCTAGACTGAAACCCAGGCAAATGTGGACCATTTCCCATCTCTTCTGAATACCTGTCAGCGAAGGTAGATACTGACGATGAATCACTATTCCCTTCTGTGTCAGCTTTCCCTGTGTCACCTCATCACAAGGAGAATATCAGGCAGGTGGAGGAAAAGATTCTAGGATGCTCTCAAGCCAATATTTTTTCAAAAATAAGTAATATCCTCATCGACCCTGGATATCCTGTCCCACGACTGCTCAGATTGGAGAAGGAGCATCGATGGTGCTGAAAACCTCGAGTCCATGGATCGGGAGCTCACGGAATGAGCACATCACCTCACAAAATAACCACTCACCTGCCCCTTCAGGAGCCTCTTGTTCTATCTGTGTCTCTCATTGACCTCATTAGTCACTTCAGAACCGGAGTGAAAGCAGGTTGTCCACAAACCCAAGGGACTGCCTAAGGAGTGACAAGAAAGTAAGTAGGAACGTTTAGTCACGTGATAACCCTGGAGATGTGTCGATGGTGTGGTCCCTCTGCGAGATATGATTCATGGGGTGAGCATCAAGTATAAATATTCAAGGATGATGATTTATAAAAATGTAATCTTTTCCTTAGGCATTCCCTTAGGGTCGATGATGAACTGCTTTCATTCGAAGTCTGTGCTTTCTGATGTGGTTGATGAGGCCAGTGTGGGAACCATAGACTCTGTCAGAGGTGGAGCAGGAGGTTCTTGATGGGGTGAGGGTTGGGGTTAGATAGTATGGGAGAGGGCCTGTCCCTGTTGCTCCTTCTCCACCCTGACTGGTTTTGTCCGAGGATTCCCGGCAGACAAGTGGGGATGTTGCAGATTTTATTTTCAAGGGGGTTTTGACAACATTCTTGAATCAGTTTCTCTGTCATCCTGTGATCTCCTGCCAAGATGGAGCTCAGAGTAGAGTGTCCTGGCAGACATGTGAATGGTGTGACCTACCCATCAGAGACTGCTGAGTGTAATCAGAACCCTGATGCTGGAAGGCAACACTGACATTAGTTTGCTTATCCTTTCAGTGAACTTGGAGGATTCTTTGGTGGCAATATTGGTGGCATCTCTCCAATACTTTGAGGTGTGCATTGTTCAAATCTCAGAAGCATACTGGAGGGTGGGTCTGACTACTGCCTGGTGGACCATGGTTTGAGGTCTTAACAGTCAAAGAGTCTTTTCCTCAGACTGTGCTGGTTCACTGGATGTGATGGTGAAATCCATCTTCAATCTCTGCCCTCATTGAGAGGTGGTTCCCAAGGTACAGAAAGTGGAACATCTGTCCCAAAATCTCACCGTGGGCCTTTATTGTTGGAGGGTGTGTTGTACAGCGGGGGCAGGATGATAGTGGACATTTGTTTTGCAGATCCTAAGTGGAAGGCATATTCTCCAGAAAACTTTGAGTCGATGATGACTTGAAACCCAAACTTTGAATGTGCGTTTATGCAAGTACCATCCGTACACTGCAGCTTGACGTCAGAGGTTTGGTTGATTTTGGTTGCAGAGTGGAGGTGAAGTTGGTTCTACAGTTTCCCATTCATCCTGTGGATTAGCTCCAGTCCAATGGGAAGCTTGCAGGAGGTGATGTTTTATCTCACGGATCATCATTGAGATAAAACATTTATCTTGGGTGTTAGATTAGTGTGTCTGACAGTGACCTGGCAGCCAGTTTTACACAGTGTCCCAAATAACAAACAAAACTGTGTGGAATGTAAAGCAAGCTGTTTGTTTGCATTGGCTGTGTTGTGTTACTGCTCAAGCTGCTTCATCTGTTTGTTAAGGTTGTCTGGAATCTCAACTCCAGTGAGATTGATTTTTTTTCTTCATTTGAAGAGAAAACGTGGTGATATAGCATATCTGGGGCACTCCTAGAACACATTAAATCCAATGAATGACTTCCCAAGTGTTGCACTGAGGTAAATGCAAGGGCAGATTTGTGCATAACAAGGTGTTACAAACAATGAAAAGTTACATTATTGGATTAAGTGTTTTAGTAATGTAGGTTGAAGGATAAGCATTGGCTGGGACCCAACAAGGTATCCCTGGGTATTAAGTGATACCATGGATACTTTCAGGACTGTCAGACATATAAACCCAAGAGCTGAAAGACAACAATCCTGTGTTTCAGAGGTTTTAATCTGTCTTTCATCAAACAGTTATTCTAAATATAATATCCCAATTGTATAACTGAAATAGACAGTGCATTAAGAGTAATTGAATACTCCCTGCTGTCGAAATAGATGGACAATGCTTGCACCTGTAGTTCCATAAACTAACATACACTAGAGGGCACCACAGGCATGTGTATGAAGTCCTGTATTGCTGTTTGTACAAATGGACCATGATAATTCAGAAAATCTGCTCCTCATTAGCTCCAGCTGTGTAACATCCGTTGCTCTAAAGGCATTTTTATAATAGAGGGATGATTTCCATGTATAAACTGTCAAACCCTACAAAGAACAATGAGACTGATCCTTCACCAAATAGAATTGCAAAATTGACTGTATGGACAGTGTATTAAACTTTAGCTGTTTATTAGTACTTATTTTGTGTATTTGATCTCTAACAACTGGGAAGTGGTGTTTATGATGTTTTGTTTCCTCTCTATAGGTATAACTGGCATTACCAGTCCTTTTTTGATAAATTGGTAAAATAGGGAGAAAGTACTTCTGCTGTCAGGAGACTCTCTAACCAGTGACACAGACTTTTAGTTATAGGCAAGACTATCGGTGAGGAGTGAGGACTTTTCCGTGTTGTGATTGTTTTCATATAATCTGGAATCCACTGCTTGAAAGGTTGGTAGAAGTTGAATGAATAACACTTTTAAACAGTAATTAAATATATATTTGAAGAGGGAGAATATTCAGTACTTTGGGGAAAGGAGAGACTGAGGTTAATTTCACTGGGTCAGTAGGGTTGAATGGCTCTCTACTGCAGAGTCAACACCACTCCCCAGATGTTTGTGATAAGGTATTGCAAAGTTATTTGGATTGGACTGTCCAATGTGTCCAAAGTTTGCTGCCTTGATTGATACTGAGTTGCCTGTCTGGTTTTATTCATCATCTGTTTTATTGCCTTGGAAGGCTAGCTTGTGTATTTCAGAGGGCAGAGTCACCACATTGCAAATGATAATCAAACAATTTTTCAATTCCAACAGAGTGACAGCTGTGGTGTTCGAAGGAAAAATATTAACAGATCTTCAGACTCGATGATTCAACCTTAGGAAATTCAAGTAGGTGAGGAAGTAGGTAGATGTTTCACTTATAATCTTCCAAAATTCTTTCCCTGAAGCTGGATAATTGTCAATATCCAAGTAAGATAAGCCAGTTAAACAAGGAAGTCAGTGGGTTATTAGAACCATAGAACCATAGAACCATACAGCACAAAACAGGCCCTTCGGCTCACCATGTTGTGCCGTCCATCAAACCACCCTCACACTACCTAACCCCTTCCTCCCGCATATCCCCCCATCCCACACTCCTCCAAATGCCTATCCACCAAGCTCTTGAACCTGTCCAATGTATCTGCCTCCACCACCAGCCCAGGCAGTGCATTCCATGCACCAACCACTCTTTGGGTGAAAAACCTCCCCCTGACATCTCCCCTGAACCTCCCACCCATAACCTTAAGGCCATGCCCTCTCATCTTGAGCATTGGTGTCCTGGGAAGGAGGCGCTGACTGTCTACTCTATCTATTCCTCTCAGTGTTTTATATACCTCTATCATTTCTCCTCTCATCCTCCTTCCTTTCCAGTGAATAAAGCCCTAGCACCTTAAAGCCTCTCCTCATATTCCATATGCTCTAATCCAGGCAGCATCCTGGTAATCTCCTATGCACCCTCTCCAACGCCTCCACATCCTTCTATAATGAGGCGACCAGAACTGAACACAGTACTCTAAGTGTGGCCTAACTAGAGTTTTGTAAAGCTGCATCATCACCTCGCGCTCTTAAACTCAATCCCACGATTTATGAAAGCTAACATCCCTTGGCCTTCTTAACTGCTCTTTCCACCTGTGAGGCAGCTTTCAATGAAACTGTGAATATGACCCCCAGATCCCTCTGCTCCTCCACACTGCCAAGTACCTTGCCATTTACCCTGTACTCTGCCCTGGAATTTGTCCTTCCAAAGTGTACCACCTCACACTTCTCCGGATTGAACTCCACCTGCCACTTGTCAGCCCAGCTCTGCATCCTATCAATATCCCTCTGTAAGCTCCGACAGCCCTCCACACTATCCACAACACCACCTATCTTAGTGTCGTCTGCAAACTTACTAACCCAGCCCTCCACCCCCTCATCTAAGTCATCTATAAATATTACAAAAAGTAGAGGTCCCAGAACCGATCCCTGCGGGACACCACTAGTCACTGCCTTCCAATCCGAGGACACTCCTTCCACCACAACCCTCTGCTTTCTACATGCAAGCCAATTCCTAATCCACACAGCCAAGCTTCCCTGGATCCCTTGGCCTCTGACCTTCTGAAGAAGCCTACCATGAGGAACCTTATCAAATGCCTTACTAAAATCCATGTAAACCACATCCACCGCACTGCCCTCATCAATCTTCCTGGTCACCTCCTCAAAGAATTCTATCAAGCTTGTGAGGCAAGATCTTCCCTTCACAAAGCCATGCTGGCTGTCCCTAATCAGTCCATGATTCTCAAGGTGTTCATAAATCCTATCCCTTAGAATCCTTTCTAACAGCTTACCCACCACAGATGTGAGACTCACCGGCCTATAATTCCCTGGCCTACCCCTATTACCTTTTTTGAACAAGGGGACAACATTTGCAACCCTCCAATCCTCCGGCACCATCCCCATGGACAACGAGGACTCAAAGATCCTTACCAGCGGTTCAACAATCTCCTCCCTAGCCTCTCGAAGCAGCCTGGGGAAAATCCCTTCAGGCCTCGGAGATTTGTCTGTCTTAATATTATTTAACAACTTCAACACATCCTCTCTCTTGATGTCTACAACCTCGAGAACATTACCCCTACCAGCACTCCCTTCCGCATCATCAAGACCCCTCTCCCTGGTGAATACCGAAGAGAAGTACTCATTGAGAACTTCTCCCACTTCCGCCGCCTCCAGGCAAATTCTCCTACCTTTGTCCTTAATCGGACCTACCTTTACCCTAGCCATCCTCCTACCCTTCACGTACTTGAAAAAGGCCTTGGGATTTTCCTTAACCCTACTAGCCAAAGCCTTTTCATGTCCCCTTCTAGCTCTAGTCCTATGTCTCTTCTGGGAAAAATGTTAGGATCTATTATTGGCAAAAACGTTAATGAAAATGTGCAGAAGCACCTTGGATTGTAACAGATAAATCATGTCATACAAACCTAGATGAATCTTTTGAGGAGGTAACTGATGTTATGGATTGGGGAACATCTGTGGATGTATTTGCTTGGACACCTAGAAAAACATACTGTCACGGCAGGCTAGTCTGGAAGGTTAGATCACATGGGATCAGGGGGAGAGAGTGGATTGGATTCATAATTGGGCTCAGTGGTAGGAAGCAGAGGGTGATGCTCGAGGGTTGTTTCTCATACTGGAGGCCTGAGTCTAGACATGTGCCACAGGGCCGGTGCTGGGACCTTTGTTGTTTGTAATTTATGTAAACGATTTGCATATGAATGTACAAATCATAGTTGGTAAGTTTGTGGATGATACTAAAATAAATGGTGTTGAAGATAGTGTAGGAAAGTTATGAAAAATTACTGGGGGATCTTGATCAGCTGGGTACATGGGCTGAGGATTGGCAAATGGCTTTCAGTCCAGATAAATGTGAGGTATTGTATTTTGGGAGATCAAACCAGGGTAGGACTTATACAGTGAATGGTGGGGCCCTGAGGCAGTGATATAGAACAGAGGGACCTAGGAGTGCAAGTGCATAGTTCACTGAAAGCGGTGTCACAAGTAGACAGAGTGTAGAAGAAGACATTTGCACACTGGTGTTCATCAGTCAGGGCATTGAGTAAAGGAGTCGGGAAGTTATGTTGCAGATGTATAAGACATTGGTGAGGCCGCACGTGGAGTATTGTGCACAGTTTTGGTCACCCTGTTGTAGGAAAGATGTTCTTAAACTAGAAAGAGTGCAGAAAAGATTCACCAGAATGTTGCCTGGACTTGGGGGCCTGAGTTACAAGGAAGAGGGTTGTGTAGACTAGGACTTTATTCCCTGGAACATAGGAGATTGAGGGGTGACCTGATAGAGGTGTATAAGATCATGAAGGCCATAGACAGGGTGAGGGGGCGTTAAAAACAAGAGGGCATAGGTTTAAGATCAGAGGTGAGAGATTTAAAAGGGACATCAGGAGCAGCTTCTTCACACAAAGGGTGGTGCGTGTTTGGAATGAGCTGCCAGAAATAGTGGTTGAGGTGGGCACATTAGCGGCATTTAAAAGCCATCGAGATAAGTACATGGATAGGAGAAATTTAGAAGACTATGGGCCAAACACGAGCAAATGGGACTAGTTCACTGGGCAACACAGTCGGCATGGACGAGTTGGGCTGAAGGGCCTGTTTCTGTGCTGTAGGACTCTGTGACTCTATGAAATTTAGTAACGCTCCACATAAGACAAAAAATGAGTTTGTGTGGAATTGGAGGCAGCTTATTCATATGTGTAGGGAATTAATTAGGTGAAAGGGGACTTAAAATGGGATTGACTTTAATGAACTGCATTTGTCAGAATGTGAGTGACGGTGTGACCTGGATATCTGTACAAGGATCTCAGCTTTAAACAATAGTTCTAAAGGATTTTAGAATAATAACTTTCCAAAGATAGTTAGCCAGGTGTCTGTCTACATGAAGGATCTCGACTCGAAACTGTCCAGTTCCCTCCACAGATGCTACCTGGCCTACTGAGTTCTCCAGTATCTTGTCTGTTGCATCTGCAGTCTCTTGTGTCTCCTGTCGGAACTTGGTCTGCCCCAGTGACAAAGATGCATGTAGTAAGCAGATGCATAAAGAGGTATCTCCATGATTCTGTCCAATAGCTTGGTCAAGTTTCTGAATAAAAAAGACAGCAACCAGAAACCTTCTTCATGTAGCAATAACCAAGATTAAAGCTTTCATCGGCACTTACATACTCTGTTTGAATAACAATCAGAAAAAAAACATTAATCTGGAAGGAAGGATGAAGGTAAATAATTTTCGGCGTGTGCTGGTATTAAAGATCTACACTCTCAACACCTAGCTGAAACTCATAAACCAAAAATTTACCCATACACACTAAAGAAAAGTCACCCATCCAAAAGTAGAAAAAATGCAAGAACACAACTGCTCAAGTCAGGCGGTGACTTTGAAGAGAGAAATCGATCTTCCTGATAAAAATTATTTACCAGAAACATTAACTTGCTTTCTCTCTCCACAGACACTATCTGACCTCCTGGGTTTTTTCCAGGATTGTCTATTTTATTTGGGCTAAAATCAGCACCTCCTTTTCTTCAAGGCACAAGATTTGGGAAAAGTTAAAGTTCACGGTAGCTGTGATGAATAGGTTAACAAAATGTTGAAAAATTTGGGAGTATCCGCCCTCCCAGCACAAATACCAAACCCATAACTTTCAAAACAAGTTTGAGATAAAGAGGTGACACTTCATTGCAGTGATGTATCTGTGGGTGAGAACATGAACTTGTTTTCATTATGCAGCCAGTGCACACCCATAAACTGTTTTGTTCTTAAATGGGTAAGGCCATGTTAAGCTATTGATAAAAATAATATTTTGGTGTTATTAGGCAATGAGTAGCAGTGCTTAGTTCAATGAAGTGTCATCCTTATGCAATGGATTCTGTTCCATTCCCCCTTCTGCTAAGTTTTGATGGTTTATACCAGGGTGGTGAGAGGGTAAAGTCATCCTTGTTGGAAGGTGAATGTATTAGAGCTGAGCCCATTGGTAAGCATTATGAATGTGGAATTTTTAGCATGAACTCAGAAAGACATTCACTTATTACTGTGAGAAGGAATTTCCAATCCACTCTGTAAAAAGTCTTATTCTCATCAGTGTGAGTATCGTAGCTTGGAAATGCATCACCATCCTTCATCATCACGGGAACTCCCTCCCCAACAGCACTGCGGGGGCACCTTCAGTTCCCTCACAGTGATGCAAACATCCTGAACAAGTGGGTAAATCAGAACATTAAAGCAGCTGTCTCTGAGCTGTTACACGTTCAACAATTCTGATGAGAACCAGCTACCTGATAAGTGGTACATTGAGCTGTGAAGTAAGAGTAACAAATATATTATGTCTGTCTTCACGTATGAAGACACAGAAAGCCCCTGAAAACTCTGGAGAAAAACTGGTCTAGGGTGAATGACAGAGGCCCTGACGGAGACTTTTGCATCTTCGTCAGCTACAGGTGGGGACAAGAAGACTGAAAGAGAGCTGATGTTGTTCCTTTATCTCAGAAGACCAGCAGGGATAAACCGGGTAACTACCAGGCCAGTGAGCCTTAAGCCAGGTTAAGGAAATTATTGGAGAAAATTTTAAGAAATGGGATTTTTGTGCATTTGGAAAGGCAGGGACTGAAGAGGGTTAGTCAGCATGACTTTGTGCAGGGGAAACCAGCAAGAGTTAAAAAGGCCTTAGAGAAATCAAAAGAGACTGAAGGCTGTTAACTTCCCTCGGTTCTGATTACCTGCATCCTAAGGTTTTGGAAGAGGTTGCTGTAGGTAGATGTACAGGATGTCATCTTCTGGAGCAGCTCCCACAGATTGGAAGGTAACAGATAAAACACAACTATTTCAGAAAGGAGGGAGAGAGAATAGGGAACTGTAGACGTCAGTCTGACATCAGAAATGGGAAAAATGCTGGATTCTGTTGCTAAGGAAGGATAATGAAATATTAATTTAAAATAATAACAGGGTTGGCAGAATCAAGAGCAACAAACAATCTGCTGGAGGAACTCAGTGGGTTAAGCAGCATCTGTGGGAGGAAAGGAATTGTTGACATTTTGGGTTGAAATCCTGCATCAGGAATGGCAGAATCAATATGGATTTATGAAGGGAAATAATGTTTGGTAAATCTAATTGCAACAGCAGAACGGGTAAACGTGAACCAGAGCATGTGGCATTTTGGATTTTCAGAAGGCCTTCAATAAGGTGCCACTCAAAGTTATCAAACAAAGTTATAGCCCAGGGGATTGGGTGTAATGTGTTGGCCTTGACTGAGAATTTGTTAATGGACTGAAAACAAAGAGTGGGAATAAACAGGTCATGCACAAAGGCAAGCCCTTGGCCCATATCCACACTCATACCACTTACCAGCATTTAGATTCATAGCTGTAGAGACATACAGAGCACAAAGAGGCCTTTTGGCTCACCAAGTCTGTGCTATCAACTCCCCATTTATATCAATCCCACATTAATCCACGTGGTCTGCAACCTTCACTGTGTTGGCAGTTCCAGTGCTTAATTTGATGCTTTGTAATGTTGTGAAAGTCCCTGCCTCCACTTCCCCCTCAGGCAGCTCCAAACTTCATCCACCCTGTGGGTGAAGAAGTTCTTGCTCAGATCCCCCTGAAGCCTTCAGGTTGGGAACCTGTGACCAGTGGATGCCGTAGGGGACAGTGCTCAGGTGCCAACTGTTCACAATCTATATCAATGACTTGGATGGAGGGATCATAGAAAGTACAGCACAGTACAGGCCCTTCGGCCCACAATGTTGTGCCGACCTTTAAACCTTGCCTAAAAACTATCTAACCCCTTCCTCCCACATATCCCTCTATTTTAAATTCCTCCATATGCTTATCCAGCAATCTCTTAAATTTGACCAATGTACCTGCCTCCACCACAGCCCCAGGCAGCACGTTCCATGCCCCAACCACTCTCTGGGTAAAAAACCTTCCTCTGATGTCTCCCTTGAACTTCCCACCCATTATTTTAAAGCCATGTCCTCTTGTATTGAGCATTGGTGCCCTGGGAAAGAGGCACTGACTGTCCACTCTATCTATTCTCTTAATATTTTGTATACCTCTATCATGTCTCCTCTCATCCTCCTTCTCTCCAAAGAGTAAAGCCCTAGTTCCCTTAGACTCTCCTCATAATGCACACTCTCTAAACCAGGCAGCATCCCGGTAAATCTCCTCTGCACCCTTTCCAATGCTTCCACATCCTTCCTATAATGAGGCGACCAGAACTGGACACAGTACTCCAAGTGTGGTCTAACCATTTGCACATGCAATCAAAATGCAATGACATTGAGCAGGATCGAAAAGAAACTATCAGGAGTTTACTGTTAGAACAGGATCCCTTCACCATCAGGCCTAGGTGCATTGCTCCAATCTCCACAGATGGGTAGATGGGTACACCTTTCCCCTGCAGTTTTGGAAGCTGGACAGATGGACTCCTGGTTCCTGACTCACCCCATCAATTTGCACTGGGAGGAGACAGCATGAGCCTCCACCAAAGGATTTCACGCCCCTCCAGTGACACAGCCCATTTATCCAGCTCTCTGATCTCCCACCTTGTCCACACCAGCTTCCCGGGAGAATTGTCCCTTGTTCTGATGCTAGTTAACTCTGTCCCTCTTTTCCCTCCTCCACAATGAGTTGTTTGCTTCCCTAGGATAACTCCAGTGCAGCCAGTTTTAAATAATAAAAAGAATGGCTTTAGCAAATTAGCCTTTGGCTTTTGAAACGCAAGGTACATGGAAGAGAGGGGACAAGAGAAGGGGGGGGCCGCAGAGGTGAGCGGGCAAGAACAAGTTGCAGGGCAAAGGATAGCGAGAAGAAAGAGCAACCAAAGGCTGCAGAGTGCAGAGGGATAGAAATCCAAGAGCTAACAGATGGTGGGAAGACATGGGGAAGATGCTCACCAGGAAGGGGATCAATGAAGAAAACAGGATAGAGAATACTGACATCCACCTAATTTGTAAAGCCCACTTAACAGAGTAAAACATCCCAAGGTCCTTCATGGCAGTGTCATCGGATAAGGCAGCACAGAGGCACAGCTAATAGGGCCGCTGCCTCATGGCGCCAGAGACCCAGGTTCAATCCTGACCTCCAGTGCCGTCTGCATGGCATTAATGAAATGTAAAATATCCAAGTCTGATAATGAAACAAAGCTAGGTGGCACTGTGGGCTGCAGAGAGGCTTTGGGGGATATACTCAGGCCAGCTAGCCTTTGCAAGTAAGATTAAGAAGAATTCCAGGACATTTACAAGTATATCAGAAGCAAGAGAGTAGTCAAGGCAAGAATGGTCCCCTTACAGACCAAAGGGGTAATCTACGTGTGAAGCCAATGGTTGTAGATGAGGTTACTGAAAGAATACTTCCCATCTGTATGCACCAAGAGAAGGACATGGAAGACGGTGAGTTCAGGGAGGGGTACTTTGATGGTCTAGATCATATTAGTATTAACAAGAAGGAGGCGTTAGATGTAATGAAACACAGAAGGGCTGATGAACCCCAAAGCCAGGTGAGATCTATCCCAGAATGCTATGGTAACTAACGGAGGATATTGCAGGGGCCTTGACAGAGATTTTTGCATCTTCATTAGCCACAGGGGAGGTACAAGAAGTCTGGAGGACAGCCAATGTTGTTCCGTTATTTAAGAAGAGCAGCAGGGATAAGCCAGGTCAGTGAGCCTTACAGCAATGGTCGGGAAATTATTGGAGAAAATCTAAGGGATGGGATTTATGTACATTTGGAGATGTGGGGACTGATCAGGGATAGACAGCATGGCTTGGTGCTGGGGAAATCCTGATGCAGGGTTTCGACCCAAAACGTTGACAATTCCTTTCCCCCTGCAGATGCTGCTTGACCCGCTGAGTTCCTCCAATAGATTGTTTGTCGCTTGTCATGAGGGAAATGGCCAATCAGGAAGTCGATTAAAAGAAATTTCAGAGGGTATTGAATTATTAATTATCTCTACCTAAGAGGGTCTTGGAAGCTCAGTTGCTCAGTTTTTCAAGACAGATTGAGAGATTTTTTTGGATATTAAGGGGAAAAGGGACCATGTAAGAACCATGAATACAGCTACATTTTTTAGACCATATTTATTTGTTGTTTTTTTCCACACTCTCTGTTTTCAGTCCATTAACAAGTTCTCAATTAAGGCCAACACATTACACCCAATCCCCTGGGCTCTAACTTTGTTTGTTAACTTTGAGGGGCACCTTATTGAAGGCCTTCTGAAAGTCCAAAACACCACATGCTCTGGTTCACATTTATCCATTCTGCTGGTTACAATCAGATTTACCAAGCATTATTTCCCTTCATAAATCTATATTGACTCTGCCATTCCTGATGGCAGAAACGTCCTTGAGCCTGGTGGTATGTGCTTTCAGGCTTTTGTACCTTCTGCCCGATGGGAGGAGGGGAGAAGAGAGAATGTCCAGTTTTCAAACCTATTAGACACAGCTATCAGTACAACAAAGACTTGTCAAGAGAGGAGGCATCAATTTTCACTCTTGAAACCCAACCATAAGATTTATAATACCTGTTTGTGAAATTGATTTTCCTCATTTCTTGCAAATAAACATTCCTAAAATGTTGACAGTTTCCTTTCTACCCACAGATGCTGCTTGACCCACTGAGTTCCTCTGGCAGATTATTTGTTGCTCTTGATTCTGCCAACCCTGTTATTATTTTGAATAAGTATCTCATTAATCCTTCCTTAATAGCATGAGTCCAGCATTTTCCCCATTACTCTTGCCAACAGATCCCTATTTTCTCTCCCTCCTTTCTGAAACAGTTGGGTGATATCTGCTACTTTCCAATCTGTGGGATCTGCTGCAAAACCTATTGACCTTTGGAAGATGTCAGCTTGTACATCATCTACCCACAGAAAACTCCTTGAAAACCTCAGGATGCAGGCCATCAATCAAAGGTTGCGTTTTGAGCTTCGGACCCAGGAAGTAATTAAGTTCCACTTTACTATTGATTCAGTGATTTTCTTTCATATGAAAATACAAATTATATAGTGTGAAAGAAATGATCAATACTCACTAGACTTTGCAATGCTGGGTATTTTCTTTAGCTCATCTGGAGAAGGGGAGAAAAGAAAAAAAGTTTCAAGCAATCTAGAAAACTTCTCAGAGATCAATTTGTACTAACAGGTTATGGAAACATTTTTGTTGATGACTTACTCTGGATTTTGCAGTTTTACACACTGTAGGCTGAGAACTGCCTCACTGGTGTCACCAACTGTACAAATGGAGAAGAACTCATTTTCTGAGACAGCTATGAACATCGACAGCTGGACACGTGCAATAATTGTGGGTGTGTAAAGCGAATACTTTTCTGTCTAATTGCTATAATGTTTATTTTCAAGGAGTGAGGAAAGTCAACTTTACAAACAGGTATTATACATTTTTTGGTCGGGATTCAAGAGTCTGAAAATTGATGCCTCCTCAACTGACAAGTCTGTGTTGTACAGATAGCTGTGTCTCATCTTCAAATAAGTTGAAAATGGGACATTCTCTCTTCTGCTCCCCCCCCCCCCGCCCCCAATCGGGCAGAAGAAACAAACACCTGAAAACATGTACCACCAGGCTCGAGGACAGCTTCTACCCTGCTGTTATAAAACTATCCAACAGTCCCCTAGTATGATAAGGTGGACTCTTGATATCACAGTCTACCTTATTATGGCCTTGCACCTTATTGTCAGCCTGCATTGCACTTTCTCTGTAACTGTAACACTTTATTCTCCAACTGTTTTCCCTTGTACTACCTCAGTGCACTGATGTAATGAATTGATCGGTATGGACGGCATGCAAAACAAAGTTTTTCACTGTTCCTTGGTACATGTGACAAGAAAAAAAACAATTTACCAATTTACGAAAAAGCAGTCATGTTCAAACCAATGGTACATCAGATTTCCTTAAAAATACGAATGGATGGCAGGAGAAGGTTGGGGATTGCAGGACTTTGGTGACTGGGGAAAGTTGAACTCAGGGAACTGGTCTTTTAGATCTTGAGGCTTCTCTTGGTTGCTTCCTCACTTCCTGCTGGACTTATTGCATCACAAGTGATAGTAAAGGCTGATCACACGGGAAGGCAAAGTTTGGTAGTGTAGAGCATGCTGGGGATTGTTAGGCATGGGACATCTTTCAGAAGTTATGGGATAGGGTAGAAGTCAGTTAATGAGAACCGGTCTTTTTTATGGTTCTAATTGTGTTCTTTCTTGTAAAAATAGTGTTAAATTTATGTTTAATATATGTTTTTCTTGTGAATTCTGCTTATCTAATGCTATGTGCCTATGATGCTGCTGCAAGTAAGTTTTTCATTGCACCCGTGCACACATGGACTTGTGACTTTGACATTCATTGATACTTTAAAGGCATTAAAATCAGCCTTTGGGTGTGGGACATTCTGATTCGGCACCATTGTAACCACACAGGGAAAGACAATAAATGAATATTTATGTTAGCTGGCTCTCAATGAAACTCCAGGATGAGATTATTGAATGTATTAAGCGGCCATCTCCTCTATTAATGCACAGTTAAATACCTACCCCTGCCACTGAGCACACAGGTCAAGACATATTTATTTTGACAGTTAATATTCTGGGTGTTTGTATATCCATGGAGTTGTCCTTCAACACTGTAATAAAAGAAATATATTTTGGGTGGCAGGGGTTTTGTGCTTAGAAATTAGATATTCGAAGATGTCCTGTCAGTTGAGATAGTCACACATGTAAATAGGCAATTCTACAAAGTTACCTGTCTACACACAAAATGTTGAAGTTAAGTAGGTAATGATAACCATTGAAGCTGTATTTAATCGCTTAAGAGAAACAAAGGACTGCAGATGCTGGAATTGAGATGAAAAGCACGATGATGCTGGAGGAACTCAGCAGGCCAGGCAGCATCCGTGGAGAAAAGCAGGTGGTCAACGTTTCGGGTCAGGACCCTTCTTCAGGACTGAAGGTAGGAAAAGGGGAAGCCCAATGTATAGGAGGGAAAAGCAGGGCAGTGATAGGTGGACAAAAGAGGGGAGGTGGTGTGGGCACAGGGTGGTGATAGGTAGATGCAGGTAAGAGACAGTGATAGGCAGGTTCTGGGGAGGAGGGGAGAGCAGGTCACTGGGGGATGGGTTAAAGTTAGAAAGAGAAAGGAAAAAATGGGTGGTAGAGAAAAGAGAGAGGCTAGGAAAGGGAAGAAGAGAAGAAGCACGGTGGGGGGTGGTGGGGAAGTGGGGTGGGGATTACTTAAAGTGAGAGAATTCAATGTTCATGCCGTTCGGCTGCAAGGTTCTAAGATGGAAGATGAGGTGCTGTTCCTCCAGTTTGTGCTTGGAATTCTCCTGGCAGTGGAGGAGGCTGAGGACTGACATATCTGTGATAGTGTGGGAGGGGGAGTTGGTGACCGGCAACGGGGAGATGCAGGTCGCGGTTATGGACGGAGCGCAGATGTTCTGCGAAATGGTCACCTAGTCTGCGTTTGGTCTCACCAATGTAGAGGAGGCCACACTTGGAACACCGAATGCAGTAGATGATATTAAGGGAGGTGCAGGTGAATCTTTGTCTCACTCCCCCTCCCACTCCATCACAGATATGTCAGTCCTCGGCCTCCTCTCCTGCCAGGAGAATTCCAAACACAAACTGGAGGAACAGCGTTTCATTTTCCATCTTGGAACCTTGCAGCCGAATGGCATGAACATTGAATTCTCCCACTTTAAGTAATCCCCACCCCACTTCCCCACAAAATCACCCCCACCACCGTGCTTCTCTTCTTCCCTTTCCTAGCCTATCTCTCTTTCCTCTACCGCCTTTTTGTCCTTTCTCTCCTACCTTTGACCCACCCCCTGGTCTTCTGCTCTCCCCCCTCCCCTGTACCTGCCTATCACTATCTCCTACCTGCATTTACCTATCACCACCTTATGGCCGCCCTGCCTCCCCTCTTTTGTCCACCTATCACTGCTCTACTTTCCCCTCTTATATATTGGGCTTCCCCTTTTCCTATCTTCAGTCCTGAAGAAGGGTCCTGACCCGAAACGTTGACTGCCTGCTTTTCTCCACGGATGCTGCCCGGCCTGCTAAGTTCCTCCAGCATCATCGTGTTTAATCGCTTTATGTTATTTTCATGCTTCAAGAGTATAAAACCTTAGGGTACTGCAGAGTTCAGAGAGTTTCCTTAGAGCACCTCCAAGAGAAAAAGATTCTCCAGAATAACACACAAGATGCTAGAGGAACTCAACGGGTCAGGCAGTATCTATTGGAGGGAAATGGACAGTTGGCCCGAAACGTTGAGTTCTGAATTATTGAGAACTGGCAGTCACTAGTCTAAAAAAATTAACCTGTTTGTGTCTGCTTTTGTGTTCAAAATATTCTTTGGTGGGTTTTAAAGAACAAGAGGATAGATTATTGTGAATATATTTTTTGTATGTTTTTATCCAGAAAGCAATATATTTTACATAATCCAGAATAATATCCGAACACTGCAGCTGTCCTGAAAATGTGTAGTGGTGTCTTGTGAAGACATGTAACACCCACAGGTGAATAAGCAGTGTAAACAACTTACCTGCTGGGACATGTACTGTGATAACATTTCTTTTGTGTTCCATGAGTAAGGTTGTCAATTTATTTGACAATGGCTCTATTGGAAAAAAAAGCCGAATGAGTAAAATGTCACTTCATTTTTAAAAAAAACATTGGTTTTAACCTCTCTCTGGTGGCAGCCACATAAAAACATTGATTCAGAACATATATTGTGCATCATAGCAATGAAGAGTTACTCCATGAACTGTGAATTGCTTCCTTCCACTGATCTTCTGCTGGATTCACAAAAATATTATTCCATACTTAGCTTTGATGGAGAGTATTCCATCATTTCCCAAATTTTGCTTTGTAGATGATGCAAAGACTTTGGTAAACTTACATAGAACATAGAATAGGACAGCACAGGAACAGGACCTTCATTCCATGATGTTGTGCCAAACTAATTAAACTTGTAATTAAATGCCTAACTAAACTAAACCCTTCTGCCCACCCAATGCCCATATCCCTCCATTCTCTGCACATCCTTCTGCCTATCTAAGAGCCCCAAACACCTCTATTATATCTGCCTCCACCACCACCCCTGGCAGCGCATTCCAGGCACCCACCATTCTCTCAGTAAAAAACTTGCCCCACACATCTCCTTTGAACTTACCCTCTCTCACCTTAAATGCATGGGCTCTAATATTAGACATTTTGACCTTGGGAAAAATATACCAGCTGTCTATCTATGCTCCTCATAATATTATAAACTTCTATCAGATCTCCCCTCAGCCTCTGCCACTCCAGAGAAAATAACCCCAGATTGTCCAACCTCTCCTTATAGCTGATTCTCTCTAATCCAGACAGCATCCTGGTGAACCTCTTCTGCACCCTCTCCAAAGCCTCCATGCCCTTCCTATAATGGGGCAACCAGAACTCAATGCAATACTCCAGATGTGGCCTAACCAGAGTTTTATAAAGCTGCAGCATAACTTCCTGACTCTTAACTCAATGCCACGACCAATAAGGCAAGCCAGCCATACACCTTCTTTACCACCCTATCAACCTGTGCAGCCACTTTCAGGGAGCTACAGACTTGGACTCCAAAATCCCTCTGTTCATCAACACTGTTAAGGTTGATGAACAGACTGAAGAAATTGTGTACCGTCTCTTTACATATGACCTCCGAAGATGCAACACCTCACACTTAAACTCAATCTGCTATTTCTCTACCCATATCTGCAACTGATCTATATCCCATTGTCTCCTATGGCAATCCCGTACATTGTCAGCCACGTCATCGATCTGTGTATCGTCTGCGAACTTACTAACCTACCCATCCACGTTTTCATCCAAGTCATTTATATATACCACAAACAGCAGAGGTCCCAGTACAGATCCCTGTGGAACACCACTGGTCACGCACCTCCAGCCAAAAAAAGTCCCATCCACCACTACTCTCTGTTTTCTACAGGCAAGCCAATTCTGAATCCAAATGTCCAAGTCACTGTGGATCCCATGCATCTTAATCTTTTGGATGAGCTTACCATGAGAGACCTCATCAAACGCCTTACTAAAATCCATGTCGACAACATCCACAGCTCTACCTTCATCAATCACCCTCGTCACCTCCTTGAAAAAAATTAAATCAAGTTGTAAGACATGACTTGCTCCAAGGAAGACTCGCCTGCAGGAAGAGCAGCAATATGGCTCCCATCACATGGTTCATGCTGGAGGGAGCCTCCATGTTACCACGTTGGGGCATGGGGACATTGTTTTAACATCAAAAAACACAGGGAGCAATTTCTAGGCCCGTGAGTTAAGATCAAGTGCAAAGGTCACTTCAATATTGATCCACCGCACATCCCATCCTGTAACTGGCCACATGACTAATGTAAAAATAAGACCTAAATATTGTTGCCTGAAAATCATAATCCTCACCTGAGGACGAAAGTAAGAGGGGGCAATACTTCTTCAATCCCAGAGGGATCTGGATTGCACATTTATCATTCAACATGATCAACGGTATTTCAGGTCATGCACTGAGCTGCCCTCATACCCACTTTGACAGATGGAGTCACCTTGCTCCACAAGGAGAAGGTACAGCTATGAAGGTGCAGCTTCCAAAACCATTTCTATCATTAGTGCTCAAATCAGTTAATGAATAATTTGATTTGCCATTAGCCAGATCCTACAAGGAAGTAATTGCATCTTAAAGCAATGTGCCAGATCATTCGGTAAATATGCTGATTTTTCTCTGCTTTGCTTGGATGTATTGTCAAAGCAACGGGTCCCCAACAGAAGAATGAGCACAACTCAGTACGGTGCGGCAGAGTACGTTCCAAATCAATAATGACAGAATCCTCCGCACACACTTCCTCTTAATAGACATTGTGCAAATCATAGAGGGCTCTCTCAGAAAAACCTGGTACTGCTTTGTCCAGGTCAGCTGTTTTGATGTGGTCTTTCTTAGGTATGGGATTGTCAATAGGGATCTTTATTTCTGACTTTTGAATGAGAAATATTAGTAGTGTCTCTATAACATTTCTAAACCTCCTGCAAATTCAGTCATCCTTTGCTAAAAAGAACATTGATAATCATTCTGGGTGAGAGCAAGATATCATCTGAATATTCTTATTCTGTTAGGTGTTAGTTGCTGCATCACAGCTCCAGTGACCGAGGTTTGATCTGCTGTGGAGTTTGCACATTCTCCCTGTGACTACATGGGCTTCCCACAGGTGCTCCGGTTTCCTCCCACATCCAAAAGATGTGCCCATAGGTTAATAGGCTTCTATACACTATCCTTTAGTGTAGGTAAGCAGCAAAATGTTGCAGGACCATGGGAAAATAAAGAAGGGGAAAGGGACTGATGGGATTGCTCTATTGGGGGCCAACACAGACCAGATGGACCAAATAGTTCTCTCCCCCTCCTCTCCCACACCTGCCCATCACTATCTCTTACCTGCATCTACCTATCACCACCTTGTGCCCACCCCGCCTCCCCTTTTTTGTCCACCTATCAGTGCTCTGCTTTTCCTTCCTATATATCGGGCTTCCCCTTTTCCAATCTTCAGTCCTGAAGAAGGGTCCTGACCCGAAACGTTGACCGCCTGCTTTTCTCCACGGATGCTGCCTGGCCTGCTGAGTTCCTCCAGCATCATCATGTTTTTCATCTGGGCTAAATAGTCTCCTTTTCTGTTTTTGGAGTAGGTAAGATTATGTCTGCATTTCCTTTCATTGATCGAATCTGATGGAAATGCTGTAAAATAAAATTAATCTCTCGGTTCAAAATTCTAACAATCTTAAACATAATCATAAAAAAACTAAATAAGATGAATGAAGGGTCTCTTCAGCTACCCACTATTAAGATTTATTCATTGACAGTTTTGTTTATCTTATTGGTTATATTGACATTAAAGTTAAAAAGTATTGCTAATGGACTGGGGAGAGTTAGACAATGAGAGGAGTTGAACTGGTAAACAATTGGGCTGTAGGTTACATTCCTCATCTGGGTTGTGTATAAAATATTCTGTGAGATAATGGAGAGGAAACAAAAGGTTACATTGAGCCAGAAAGTAGAACTTGCCAAGAGAAGATGAATTTGATAATGCTGACAGTTTCAATGCATGAGGTTTGTGTAACTAAGAGTGTAAGAAAACAGATAAAACATTGAATATAAATTCCAACCAAGGGAATGGAGCCAGTGAAAGGAAGGTCACGACCTCTGCTCAGGGACTGAATGTTTAAGGTTAACATAGAACAGATCTCTGTATATTCTGAAAATATACAGCACGGAAGCAGGCCCTTCAGCACACCGTCTGTGCTGTCAGTTACCTATCTGTACTTAACCCTTTTATCAGCAGTTGGTCCATAACCTACTATGCCTCAGCAATTCATACGCTCATCCAGATGGCAGAAGTTTAAAGTGAGGAGTAAAAAGTTTCAGAGGGGATCCGAGAGAAAGAATTTTTCACCCAGATGGTGGTTGCAGCATGGAACACACTGCCTGAGAAGGTGGTGAAGGCAAGTATTCTCATGACTTCTAAGGAATATCTGAACAAGCACTTGAATCACCAAGGCATGGTTGGTTATGCACTGAGTGCTGGTAAATGTGATTAACATAGATGGGTACCTCATGATTGGGAGGACATGGTGGGCTGCAGGTCCTGTGTCTATGACTCTCTCGTGAGGGAAACAAACCGAGTCTATCTGGTCTTTCCTCATAACTGAAACATTCCATGCCAAGCAACATCCTGGTGAATCCCCTCCGCACCCTCTCCAGTGCAATCACATCCTTCCTATAATGTGGCGGACAGAAAATCATACAGTGTTCCAGCTTTGGCCACCTTCAGGGATCTTTGGACTTGTACACCAAGATCTCTGTGTTCCTCAATATCCCCTAGGGCTCAACCATTCATGGTATACGTTCTACTCTTATTAGACATCTCCCCCCCCACCAAAAATGCATCACGTTGCATTTAACAGGATTAAATTCCATCTGCAATGGCCTTGTCCAATTTACTGGCTAATCAATATCATTCTGCAGCCTAAGACTGCCCTCCTCACTACCAACAACACCACCAATTTTCATGCCATCTACAAACTTACTAATTATACCTCCCACATTCACATCTAAGCTGTTAATGCACATTACAAACAGCAAGGTTCTCAGTACCGATCCCTGTGGCACACCACTGGTCATGGCTTCCAAGCAAACCTCCACCATCACCCCTTCCTATTACCAAGCTAGCTTTGGACCTAATTTGCTTTGGATCCTCTGGGTTCCAATCCTTTGGACGTCCTTCCATGTGGGACCTTGTCCAAGGCCTTACTGAAGTCCGTATAACCATGTCAGCAGCACTTCTCTCATCAATATATCACTTCTTCAAAAGAACTCAGACAGTATCTTCCACCAACAAATCCATGCCGACTATCTCTATTCAGTAACTGCCTTTCTACCAGTGGAAGAGTTACATCTCTCCATACTTTCTCCAATAATTTCCCTACCACTGACACTAGACTCGCTGATCTATAATTACTTGGCTTGTCCCAGATGCCCCTCTAGAATAAATGTACCATATTTGCTGTCTTTCAATCATCTGGCACCTTAACTGTGGCCAGTGAAGATTTAAATATCTCCATCAGGGCCCCAGCAATCTCCCTTGCCTCCTATAACAGCCTAGGATACATCTCATTAGCTGCCAGGGATTTATCCATCGATATGTCCACCAGTTTATGATGTGTTTCAACATGAGAATATATGGAGTAAAAACAGAAAATACTGGAAAACCTTAACAGATCAGACAGCACCTGTCTGACCCCCCCCCCACCCCCGCTACCTTCCCTGCTGCCTAGGCTAACCCATTTCTCACTTACACAGTCCTGATGAATGGCCTTCCACCCAACATGTTAACTGTTTCCCTTTTCATAGATGCTGCCTGAGTTCGGTAGTGTAGCAGTTAGCGTAACGCTATTACAGAGCTAGCGACTCGGGTTCATTTCCGGCCACTGTCCGTAAGGAGTTTGTATGTTCTTCCTGTGTCTCTGTGGGTTTCCTCCGGGTGCTCCGGTTTCCTCCCACAGTCCAAAGACGTATGGGTTAGGAAGTTGTGGGCATGCTATGTTGGTGCCGGAAGTGTGGCGACACTTGCGGGCTGCCCCCAGAACACTCTACGCAAAAGATGCATTTCACTGTGTGTTTCGATGTACGTGTGACTAATAAAGAGATCTTATTTTCATTTTTACGATGGATATTTGTCCTTGGTCTGCTGCTGTCAATCTGTTACACTTTTGTTTTGAAATTCAGATTCATTGAATTAGCCTCCCTGAGTAGAACTTTAAATGTGACTCTCATTTTCCCTTCCTTATCAGTGATATTTTTTAACAATAAATTCCATGTGGTGTATTGGAATGTCACCAACAGTTCTGACGTTAATTCTGTGTTTCCTGATGCCTCATTTAGTTTTTTTCTTTGCTATCTCCATAACAACTGTCATAACTACCAGGCACAGTGCAATACCCCACATTCTCCTTGTATAAACATAGCATCAAATAATCTGCTGGAAGAACCCAGCGGGCTGAACAGCCCTGAGTCCTGCTGCATGGTGTTGACCTGAAATTCAACAATGACTTTCCCTGCAAATGAGCTGGACCTGCTGAGTTTCTCCAGCAGATTGTTGCTCCAGATTTCAGCATCTGCAGTCTCTTGTGTCTCCTTCTCGTGTAAGATTTGTTACCCTACTTTGAAAGGTTAGGTGTATTCCCTTATTCTTAATTATTGGGTTTTACATCATTTCTGATTGCTGATGTGCCAAATCTTGCAGTGCTAGCCATTTTGTAATGTAAACCCTCTCATGACATCAATCTGTTGTCATTGACTTCAATTAACATTCCAAACATTTAATACACTTATGCTTTGAAGTTAGATGCTGGCTGCTTGTGCTAAACATGCATTAGAGTAGTGTCTGTACATTGGAGCAAGTAGGTCAGGAACACAGTGAAGGCAATAAGGTGGGAAAGAAAATCTTGAATTGGGGGGAAGTGAGGGGACAAGGTTTAGACGGAGCATGAAGGATGTTGGTGAAATAGAGAGGGAGAGATGTTGAGCAATGAGGAGGGAGGGAAAGACAGGGGAGAAAGAACGTAAGAGCGCATCAGAGAACAAGTCAGGATTTTGGGAGGTGTGTTCATTCGCAGGATCTCAGAGTGCATGTACCATGGTGAAGGGTGGCCAAGATTGAACCTAAAACACATGGTTTTGGCCAATGCTTCCTGTTGTGGGTGAGGTTTGTAGTCATGGAGCATGGCTTGCTCAGCCTCACTGCAAATGAATCTGGTGGGTCTTAGAGTTGCCTCTCTGGAGGGTCACTGCAAGTCAGCATCATATCCCACTGGTCCTGAGATTTTCTGGTGACTCCAGAGTTAGTCCACTCAGGCTCAGCCCGGGGATAGATCCTTGTAGGTGCCCATATCAGGATAATTATATGATAAATGAGCACCCTTGCTATTATTAAACTAGGCAACATATTTCTTTTTTTAAACAAGGAAAGTTCTGTCCTATATGGGATAGATGACAACTCCACTCCTCCTTCCTTCCTCCCATTTCCCCACTCCCTCCATCCCTCATGCTCACTCCCTCTCCTTTCTTCCTATCACCTCCTCCCTCCTTTCCCCTTGTCCTTCCTTTATTCTCCCTCCACTGTCTTCCCCCTCCCCTCCCTCCATCCCTCTCCTCTCCTTCCCTCCCAACATCTTTCTCCTCCTCCTCCCCTTCCCTTCCCTCCGTCCCGTCTCCTTTATCCCCCTACCCCTTCCCTCCTCCTCTCCCTCCCCTTCCCTCTCCCCCTCCCCATTCCCCCACCCTCCTCTCCCCTCGTCCCCTCTTCTCCCACCCTCCCTCCCCTCCTTCCTCCTCCCCTCCAGAGTGGACTAACTCTGGAGTCAACAGAAAGGCTCAGGACCAGTGGGATATGATGCTGACTTGCAGTGACCCTCAGGGAGGCAGCTCTAAGACCCACCAGAGTCATTTGCAGTGAGGCTGAACAGTGGAGTCGTCATGGACGGGGCGATGCCGAGGGGCTGTTGCCAGGGGCGGGGCCGGTTGCCAGGGGTGGGGTCTATCGCCAGGGGCTGGACCAGTTGCCAGGGCCGGACGCCAGTGGCCCCCGGGTGCTCGGGGAGACCTTCCGCTCAGTAAGTTGCTGCCGTTGCCCAGGGAGGTGGTTTCCTGGAAATCAGGGGGTCCCACACCTCAGGGGACCGGAGGGGGGTGGAGCCCGCTCCCGGGGCGGGGTGGAGAGGTGGAGATCCTCCCTCTCCAGGTCGGCCTCAGCTGGGCTCTGCCACCACCCCCACTCTCCTCCCCCTCCTCCTCCCCTCCCCCTCACCATCCCCCTCCCTCCTCCCCCTCCCCGTCCTCCCCTCCTCCTCCGCCCCTCCTCTGCGCCCCTCCCCCCCGTGGTTAAGAACGCAAGTGGCATGTTGGCCTTTACTTAAAAATAAGAAGGTTTTGTTACAATTGTGCAGGGTGTTGGTGAGGCCACACCTGGAATACTGCGCACAGTATTTAATTCTCTGCTATTAAAATTCCATTAAAATTTGATATAGATGGGTTTGGAATTTTAACCTCTGAGCAGATCCCAACACAAGCACTTTTGGAAGTTAATATTCAGCCCAATGTTTTAATTTCTGGAATATCTGATATATCACCAACCTGAAATGTTTGCTCAGTATCAGATGCTGTTTACTCCACTAGACTATGCCAGTATTTTACTTCTATTTTCATTTCTGTGGTCAGAACATAATTGGCAAGGATAACATTTATTTCCCATTCTTAATTCTGTTGTGGAGATGGTAGTGAGTCACATTGAATTTGCTGGATTCTTTCTGGTGAAAGCACCCCTATTGGGCAGGGAGTTCCTGGACTTAGACCCAGTACTAATGAAGGACTGGAAACGTATTTCCCATTTAGGAAGATATGCAACTAGCAGGGGACCCTGCAAGTGGTGGTGTAACAAACAATCTGCTGGAGGAGCTCAGCGGGTCCGGCAGCATCTTGGGGGGAGGGAGGAGGAATTGTTGACATTTCAGGTCGAAACCCTGCATCAGGACTCTGCTCGACCCACTGACTTCCTCCACAGATTGTTTGTTGCTCCAGATTCCTGCATCTGCAGGGATGGTGTTCCCCTGCACCTGCTGCCTTTGTCCTTGATGGTAGAGGTTGCTGGTTTGGGAGGTGCTGTTATATTGGGAATGTTTGCAGCCCTAGTGTGATAGGATGTGGAGAAAATAATCCAGGTGTAAAGGGACACCATGGTGTGTGAGCAACCGCACTGAATATTTTAGAAATTTTAGGTGGTAGAGGGAATGAATGTTTCTTGTGGTTAATGAGGTGACAATCAAGTGTGCTATTTTGTCCTGAATTGCGTCAAACTTCCTGAGAGTCATTTATGCTGTGCTCAGCCAGGCAACTGAAGAGTATTCCATTACATTTCTGATGTGTACTTTAAATGGTGGAAGGTCATGGATTGTCAGTAGGTGAGCAGGATACCCAACCACTGACCTGCTCTTGTAACACTGGCAACTGAAATGTTTGGTCTAGTTGAGTTTCTGGCCAGTGGTGAACCCCACGGTGTTGATAGTGGACAATGAATTATTGACAGAGTGAATTTTGCAATGCCAGATTATGCTATTTTGCTTCTATGGATGACTCCCTTTGATAGATACTTGCCTTAGTCATGGCTGTACAGTAGCAACAAAATCTAATGCCTGGGTCTTTTGCACCTTCCTGGGATATTGTCACATGTCAAGGCCTTGGCTCTGTTCAGCGCACTGGACCACTTCTCACTGTCTACACTTCTTGCTGCCTCGGTAAAGCAGCCAGCATCATCAAAGACCCCACCAATCCCAGACATCCTCTCTTCTCCCCTCTCCCATCGGGCAGAGGATACAAAAGTCTGAAAGCACGTACCACCAGGCTCGAGGACAGATATAAAACTATTGCATGGTTCCCTAGTATAATAAGATGGATCTCGACCTCACAATCTACCTCGTTATGACCTTGCACCTTATTGTCTACCTGCATTGCACTTTCTCTGTAACTGTTACACTTAATTCTGCATTCTGTTATTGTTTTACTTTGTACCACCTTGATGTACTGTGTAATGAATTGATCTGTATGAACGGTATGCAAGACAAGTTTTTCACTGTAACTTGGTACATGTGACAATAATAAACTATTTCCAATTCTACTTCTCCATTGCATGTAGCATAATCAATGGAAGTAATGGTCTGTAATACTAACTAAATTGTCATCAGCAAACTACCAGTCTTCAATTCTGTATCTGTACAGATGTTTGGGACTCCTGTGCAAGGATTAATGAACATAGATTTCCTGATATTTTGGTACAATTATTCCAACAGTGCTCCACTGTGGACAGTGGGAGTGAAGTTCTCCAGTTCCTGGGCTGTTACATTTGGAACTCTTGTCTGTGAATCTACTTAATTTATTCCACTGGAAACCAATGGCTGCTAGTGACAGAAACCGCTACAGGTATCTTACATTTTTAATTCCAATAAGTGTTTTTCTTGTGTTCTATGCATTTCACAATTAAGTAATATGTTTAAATTTAATAGTCTGTGACTGCGTTTGAATACTGATAAATATCAGGAAGATTCACAATATTCCAAGCAATTGACAGATAGTGCAGCCTGGGATCTTGATTGCATTGGTTGTCAGTTCAATTCTATGGGCTGGGCTTGTCCAGTGTGTAGACTCATGCAGGGAGACCCAGTGAAGGTAGGATCGCCATCATTTTATCCCAGGGATAAGGGGCAAGTTGTGAGTGGGCCTTTTGTAGCCAGGGCTTGTTGTGGGCAATAGCAACTATGACTACAAGTGTAAAGAGATCTTGTGATATCATTAAGTAAACACAATGGCAGTGGTTAGGGAGATGGATATTTACATGGTCCACAGATTTGGCGTGTGCTGTTGTAGACAGACAAAGAGAAGTCTGGAAAAACTTGTCCCCTGAATATTATGCAGTTTTGTTATTTTTATTCAACTCAAAGTTGATTCCACTTTGTAACAAACCTCTAGAACCATCTAATCACAAAATAACATTCCTTTCAAACAGTATTGGTAAATTGGTTTATTATTGTCACGTACTGAGGTATAGTGAAAAACTTATCTTGCATAGCATTCATACAGATCAGTGCATTGAGGTAGTACACAGTAAAACAATAACAGAATGACGAATAAAGTGTTACAGTTACAGAAAAATTGCAGTGCAGGTAGACAATAAGGTGCAAGGTCATAACAAGGTAGATCGTGAGGTCAAGAGTCCAAATGTTTGAGAGTTCAGGAGACAGCATAAATTTAACAGGAGAAGTCAGGAAGCTAATGAATCATTTGACAGGTATAGAACAGCAGTGCAAATCTCTCAGATAATGCAGAAAATGCTGGAGAAGCTCAGACAGGCAGCATGTGTGGAAAGGGAGAGAGAACACTTCTAATGAAGCATCTTCAACCTGAAACTTTAACAGTTCTCTGTCTGTCCTGCTGAGATTTTCCAGCTTTTTCTGTTTTTATTTCTGATTTCCAGCTTCTGGAATTTTTGTTTGGATTTTCATTGAGTGCAAAACCGGTTCACAGGTTGTGAGTTTCTTGCGATTTCACCAGGAAGAATACAATGAGATCCTTGTGTTGGGAATGAGAAATGTCAAGGAATGAAGAATCAGAGAGAGAATCAGAGAAAACAGATGGAATGTGACATCGGGCAGAGAGCATGGAGGCGCAAGTTATTTGTGAGTCTTGAGGACAGAATGTGAGTGTGGCATATATATCCAAGGAAATCTCTTGGGATGGCAGATTAAAGCTTCATGATAAATGTAAAGAAACTCCAAGAACATGAGAGTGTCGAGGCCCTGGAGGAAATGTGAGTGCAACATGATAGAATTGTATCCTGGTCTTGATGAAATACGTAACGAAAAGAATCACTTGCATTTAAACAGAGAACCAGAACAATTTTGGCAAGAAAGCAGGACAACTGCTTTCAGTCAGTGAGGTCAAAGTTTGTGTTATTGACTGATACATGGAGCAGAACAGACCTGCCGGCGGTTCGTCCCTGTGGTTTCACACAGGGGCTGGAAGAAGTTGGGCAACTCTGAATTGTTCAGCACTGATGACCTCAGAAGGACTATGCAGTTTTATACTGCCCGATGTGATCACATGCTTGTTTAATGAGCGAAATGTTATTAATTTTTGTGGGGGAAGATGTGAAGAGAGCATGAAATCACCAAAGACTGGTAGTGGTTAGTGAGGTCACATAATCAGGTGTGGTGTTTACAGAGATCTTGGGTGTTCTTTTGGTTTAACATGTGTCTGTATTTTGAGCGTTTGTCACTCCATTTAACTTGTCTCAATTGAACTATCTGTCCTGTATCACAATCCTCTAACACAAACATGTAGAAAACCACTCCCCATTCTTGACATTAAGTTGATAAATGAATTCTAAGTGATAATTGCTCTTCTTGAAATATGAAAAAAATGTGTTAAAATTTGATCCCATGCTTACATCTAGCCTCAGATATACTGAAAACTGTAGCAACTTGTGTGGAACGTGAACATTCTGGAACAAGAAAATTATATTCTCTCTTATCCTATGCTAATTACGTAGTCAAATACAGAGTAGAATTTATTTATTACCTCAGTGGAAAGACACTGCTAATAAGTGAAGTGCAAAGGGACCTAGATCTTTTTTGTCTGAATCACAAACAGTGAGCAGGCAGGTCCAACAAGTAGTTAAGAGGGCAAATGGCTTATTGACTTTTATTGCAAAGGGGTTGGAGTTTAGAATTAGGGAAGTTTTATTATAATTGTGCAGGATGTTGGTGAGGCCACAACTGGAGTACTGCACACAGTTTTGGTCTCCTTACCTAAGAAAGTATATAGTGGTATTGGAGGCAGTCCAAAAGAGATTCACCAGCTACTTTCTGCAATGAGTGGATTGTCCTGCTGAGAGAGGGAGGCTGGATAATTAGGGTCTGTATTCCTCAGGGTGTAGGAGAGTGACGGGTGATCTTAATGAAACATAATATCATGAGGGAGCTTGACAGGGTGGAAGTTGGGATTTTTCACCAGTGGGAGAGTCTTGAATGAGGTGTTATGGTTTCAAGATAAGGGACTGGTCATTTAAAATGGAGGTGCATAGGAATTTCTTCTTGCAAAAGGGGTAGTGAACCTCTGGAATTCTCTACCCAAGAGACTTGTAGAGTCTAGATAGGAGAAATACTTAAAGTGGAAGGAGATACATTTTTGAAAGACTGGGGGATTGAAGGTTATGGGGATCTGGTACAGAAGAGGAGGCCTGGAATAGATCAGCCATGATCATATTGAATGGTGGGGCAGGTTTGTGGGACCAGGTTGCCTGCTTCTGCTTTCTTTTATGTTTTGGTGTTGTGTGAAAGCAAAGGCTGGGTACAGGAGTTTGCTAGGTTACATCACCACCCACCCACCAAACAAATGATTCCTTCCCACAGTATTTATTTCCAGTAAATAGTAGATCTTGATTTTGTAGAGTAATGAAGAAATCCTTGCACAGCAAGTCAAAATTCACAGCTACTTGCAGTTTACTTTTAGATATATCAATGACAAATATCTTTATTGCATCTGACAATCTGTTTTCCAATGAGAAAAAAAATCATATCCACAGTTGTATATTTAAACAATAACAGAATACCAGAATTTTTGGACATTTTTTTTCTAGAATTCAAATATATTTTGATTAATTTCAGTTATAGCACAGAATTGTTCTGTGTTATTTGATTACTTTGGATTATAAATCGCATGGAAAGGATGAATAAAGAAAATAGTGTTTTTCAGTATTTAGTACTTAAATCCAATCTCTTTATTGTTAAAATATAATTCATAAATGTGGATTTTTTGTAAAATATAATTGCATCAAAAATAAAACGTAAAAATTTAGAATCGACAAATTCATATTGTCCTAGCTCTTGTTCAGTCACTCACTAAGACAAATAAGTTAGTATATGCTTGCCTAAGGTTTTTTATTTAAAATGTCATCTGAAACTAAGAACAGGCATGACATTGTTGCAGCTGGTCTTGCAAGACAAATACCTGTAAGATAAAGAGCCATAGATAACAGAGCACGGAAACAGGCCCTTCAGACCAATTCATCCATGCCGACCAAGGCGCCTATCTGAGCCAGTCCCGTTTGCCTGCATTTGGCCCATATCCCTCTAAACCTTTCCTATCCATGTTCCTGTCTAAATGTCTTTTAAACCTTGTAATTGTACCCGCCTCTACCATTTCCTCTGGCAGCTCATTCTACTTACCCACCACCCTCTGTGTGAAAAAAGTTGCTCCTCAGGTCTCCTTTAAATCTTTCCCCTGGAATGAAAACTGGTTCTTGTTTGTATTCATATGTGCTATCTACATAAATCCACAGTTCCTGAATAATCCCTGACACTGACTCAATCACTGTTCCAAAGGAAATGCGAGCATTCGATAATGGAACCAGTTCGATGATGTTCCAAAGCACCTTTGTCTTCATTGTGTGAGTTGGATGTCACCAACAGCAGGATAATTTTCTGTTTTGTTGAATGGATTCTGTAGTGTCCACTCAGCTTTGACTGAGGCCTCAGAGTTGGACATAACAGAAACACATACAGTCCAATTAACACTAAAGTCCTCCTCAGTAACATCTTGGGACTTGTTAAACTGCAGCCTGACATTGCTTGTCAATAGAACTTGTACTGACAATAGTATTTGTTGGCCAACATGCTCCCTCATCGTCCTTGGGTACCTACTGTCCCACCAGCAGGATAGTGGTGGTGGCAGAGAGATAACCAAATGGGAGGGGATGGTCTTGGGAGACATTAACTCTGAACCTCCATAACCATCTAATGGGCAACCTTGGAAAAGAGAATTTCCTACTGATGAAACTCCTTCAGCTGGTTCTTCTTTGATAACTCTAATTTATAGAAGCTCCAAGGGTAGTGAGAGTCAAATTAACACTGACAGAGCTAGTGGAATCCTGAAGGCCAACTGCTTTGAGCAGATAGTAATAGAGGGAGCACAAAAAATCCTTGATCTTGTCCTTACCAGTCTATCTGTCATTAATGCACCCATCCATGGCAATATTTGTAGAAGTGACCACCACATAAACTTCATCCAATCATTATCCAGTTCAGAGCCAGCAATTCTCAAGTAGCTCACTTTGAATGGCATTCCATTAACCACTCTCCACCTGGCTGCAGTGTGTACCGGCTACAAAATTCACTGCCATTCCTCGTCCAGGCTACTCCAACAGCACCTCCCAAAACCATGATCTTCACTACTAAGATTGACATAAACAGTAGGTGCATGGGAACACCAGAAACTGCAAATTGCCTTCCAAGTGGCAAACTGTCTGACTTGGAAATGTATTGTAATTCCTTCATCCCCACTGGGTCTCAATCCTGGAACTCCCTGCCCAACAGGACTGAGGAAGTAACTTCACCAGAGGGATTGCAGCAGTTCAAGAAGGCAGCTCACTGCCACCTTCAAAAGGTCAATTGGGGATGGCAATAAAGCCTCACCTTGCTGGCATTGTCCAGATCTTGAAAATGAATATAAAACATGTTCATAGCCAGACGGGTATGTGGCACTCTAGGCCATCAGTAGCAGCACTGTGTCCACACAAAATATTACTTCATCACACCACCACTGGTAATCCTCAAACCAGGCAATCAATGCAGAATGTGGAAGAGCACACCTGAAGCAGCAGCTGATGTAGATAAAATGAAATTGACAACACTCAACACCTAAGTTATCCCAACTGGAAAGAGGAACTCCATGGGAAAGAGGCACCATCTGTGGTTAACAAAGGAGGTCAAGGATAAATGTTAAATTGAAAAGTAGGGGATACAAAGTCTGAAGGCTAGTAAATTGATAAATTGGTTTATTATTGTCATGTGTACCGAGGTACAGTGAAAAACTTTGTTTTGCATGCCATCCATACAGATCATTTCATCACATCAGTGCAGTGAGATAGCACAAGGGTAAAGCAATAGCAGAATGCAGAATAAAGTGTACAGTTGCAGGCGAAGTGCTAGATCAGAGGACTGGTAATTTTTTTAGGAGCCAACAGCAAAAGACTAAAAAGCTCATAAGAAGGGAGAACATTGATTTTGAGAGAAACATGGAACAGCAAAAGGAACGGGTAGAGTTTCTATGGACACATAAAGAAAAAGAGGGTAGCTAACATAATTGTGGGGCTTCTCTAGAAAGAGAATGGTAAATTAAACACAGGAAACAAGGAAATGGCAGATACACTAAATCAATTTTTTTGCATCAGTCTTTATCATGGAGGACACTGCAGCTATCCCAAAGATAACAGCTGGACTAATTTCAAATAATATGGAAGAACTTGTAAAAAAAAATCCCATCCATAAGGGGCAAAGTATTATAAAGACTCATGGGACTAAGGCAGACAAGTCAACAGGACCAGATAGCCTACACTCAAGGATCTTAAAGGAAGAGACTGCAGAGATTGTGGCTCCATCAGTTGAAAAATTTCAAAAGTCACTCAATTCCCGGAGAACGCCGGAAGATTAGAAAACAGCAAACGTGACTCCCTTGTTCAAGAAGGGAGGAAGACAAGAGGGGGGGATTTACAGGTCAGTTAGATTAACATCTCTTGTTGGCAAGATTCTGGAGTTAGTAATCAAAGAGGAAATAATTAATCATTTAGGAAAGCTGATTATAATCAAATCATGGTTTAATGAAAGATAAATTTTTCACAAATTTGTTTGAGCTGTTTGAGAATGTAACAGAGAGAGTCAATAGAAGGCAACCTGTAGATGTAGTTTATTTAGATATCTAAAAGGCTTTTGACAGGACGCTGCATAAGAGGCTAGTATATTAATTAATAGTTTATGATATTGGACGAAATATGTTAGTGTAGATTGAAAATTGGCTAACTCAGAAAACACAGAGCTGGAATAAATGTGTCTTTTTCAGGCTAGAGGGGTGTAGCTGGTGGAGTACCACAGGAATCAGTTCTAAGTCCTCAATTATTTGCTATATATGTTATGATCTGAAGGAGGGGGTGAATTATAAGGTTTCCAAGTTTGCTAATGTCACAAAAATGGGTGGAAGACATGTTGTGATGAGGATATTGTGACCCTACCACGGGACATAGATAGATTGAGTAATTGGGCAAAAACTTTGAAAATGGAGTTTAATGTCAGGAAGTGTGAGGTCATGCACTACAGTAGGAGGAATCAAAATGCATAATTATTGTCCAAATGGAGAGGGTTTGTAGACATTCAGAGCAATCAAACTGGTCTAATGCGTGAATCACAAAATGTTAGCAGGTAGGTCCAACAAGTGGTTAAGAACGCAAGTGGCATGTTGGCCTTTACTTAAAAATAAGAAGGTTTTGTTACAATTGTGCAGGGTGTTGGTGAGGCCACACCTGGAATACTGCGCACAGTTTTGGTCCCCTTACCTAAAGAAGGATGTAGTACCATTGGAGGCAGTCCAAAGGAGACGTACCAGACAAATGGAAAACAAGTAAAACAGCAGATTCTGGAATCTGAAACAAAAGTAGAAATGCTGGAAGAACCCAGCCAGTCAACCAGCATCTGTAGAAAGAGAAACCATTCATTGTTTTCAGTCACTGACCCTTGCTTGGAACTGGGGAGGAGGGTGCAGCATCTGAAAGCATTGATTAGTTTTTCTTTCCTTAGGTACTGCTTGACTGGTTGAGTTCTTCCAGCATTTCTGTTTTAGATTCACCAGACTAAGTCCTGGGATGGATTGTCCTATCAAGAGAGGCTAAACTATTTGGGCCTATATACTTTCGACTTTTGATGAATGATGAGCGACCTTATTCAGACATGTAAGATTCTGAGAGGCATGACAGTAGCGGTAGAGCTTTAAACGAGGGGACAAAGTTGCAAGATCAGGGGCCTGGTCATTTAAAATGGAGGTGCGTTGGAATTTTATTTTGCAGAAGGTGGCAAATCTCTTTTCTTTAGCCCAGAGGTTTGTGGAGGCTAGATCATCAGAAGTATTTAAGGTGGAGGTAGATAAAGATCGGGGAATTGAGGAGATTAGTGTAGATTAGCCATGATCATATTAAATGGTAGGACATGCTAGAGGGGCATGTGGTCGACTCCTGCTCCTATTTTCTTGTGTTCTTGTGACAATATGGGTGAAGCTACAACACAGGACTACATAGATTATAAGCAATGAAAGCAATTTGCTATAGAAATACAGATCCTGCAACTAAGTGATCAGATCAAAGCCAGCTGTGCAAGGTGGTGGACAATTAAACAATGAATTAGCTCCATCATCATCCCCGTCCTTGATGTCGGCAGAGCCGAACATTTGTCCAAAAAAATCAAAGCTGAATCGTTCCCAACCATTTTCTGTATGGATGAATCATATCAGCCTCCTCTTAAGGACCCCACCTTCAGTACTTACAGGACATCAGGGAATGGCCATGCTCTCTGGATATAACAAAGACAATGGGACAAGACAACATCCTGGTTTTAGAGTTGAGGATTTACAATCCAGAACTGCTCATTCTTTATCTAAGTGGTTGAGGTGGTTAGAGTTAATCATTTCAGTATGCTGCTGGAATTGGTGTGTTGTCCTCTGACAGATGTGGTTTGAATCTGCTGGAAGTGAGTGGAGACTTGATTGAAACACATAAGACCCTGAGGGATCTTGGCAGGATGGATATGGAGGAGCTGTTCCTCTTGTGAGTGAACTTTGAACTAGAGATCACTGTTTGCAAGTAAGAGTTTGCTCATTTAAGGCAGAGATGGGGCAATAATTTTTCTCTCGGAGGGTGACGAACCTTTGAAACCTCTTCCTCAAAAGGGGGTCGGAGGAAGTGTTTTGAATATTTTAAGACAGACGTAGATAGATTCTTGATAAGTAAAGCAGTGAAAGGTTAGGGAAGACTGGGAATGTGGAATTGAGGTTACTGTCAGAGCAACATGATCTTATAAATGGCCTCTGCTGCATCTGGCTAGTGTAGGAACTGAGAGGCAGGTTTCCCTCAGTAATTCTGGACAATCCCAGCATTTCCAGGCTCTGCCATTGGACTCCATGTGGAATTCCCCAATAACATAGAGTGACAGCATCTGCCACTCAGTCTGATGGGTCTGTGTAAGTCTGAGACTCACTAATTTGGGAGCGGCTGAATGCTGGTGGTGGCTTCTTTCACACCCACCAGCCACAGGTGGCATTCATCGACTCATTGTTCAGTTCCATTCACAGTTCATCAGATACTACTGCAGCCTGTGTCAACATGTATCAAGGTTTGGACAACATCCAAGCTTGATTGTTGTGGAATCTAGGTTGTTTTAATGGCTAGATTGTTTTAACAGAAAGTTTCAGTAGCAAATAGGGCTGCAAAGCAAGTTGTAGACAGAATTGGCAGGACGCAGAAGTTAGATTAACGTCACAGAACAGAACACAAGGTAAGAGAGCAACAAACAAAGCACTGGAGGAACTCAGCGGGTCAGACAGCATCGACGGCTAACATGAAGAAGATACTACATTCCAGGTGCAGCTACGACATGCCTCTCAGGGATGACACCTTTCTCTACTATCCTTCTCCTCCTCCTCAGGCAGTCCCTCTGCATCAAGTCTGACTTGCTTCCACTATACAAGTGGGCAACCAAACAACATGATTTGGCCATTGTAGCTTCCTGAGAATAACTAGGGCCACAGTGATGGGGATGTTGGCTTGGGAGAGGATGCTGATCTTAATCTGTTTTTGTAGTGAATTTGAAGGATTTTGTGGAGGCAGCATTGGTGGTATTTTCTCAGTATCTTGAGATGTCCAGGTCTCAGAAGCATATTGGCACTGCTGCCCAGCAGACCATGGGTTCTGTGCCAGGTCTGAGATCTACCATTTCCTCAGTTGACCAAAGGCTGTGTTGGTACATTGAAGGCAGTGAAGAATTACACCATCAATACCTGTCTTTGCTAAGAGTGGCTCCTGAGATATGGGAAAGAGTCCATGTTTGCTAGGGTCTTGCTGTGAACCTTCATTGTCAGGGAGTAGTGTGGTGCAGTGGGAACAGCTCGATAGAGGACCTTGGTCTTGCAGATGTTGAGTGCAAGGCCCATCCTCTCGTGTGCTGACAATGACTTGGGAGCTCGGCCTTTGTATAAAGACTTACTGGCAAACAAACTCGCCAGTCAGTGATCAAAACCTGACAATTGGTCAAATCAAAATATTTATTAAACAATTCATCAGCCTTATTAAAAGGGTGGCACAGTGGCACTTCAGTGACCCAAGTTCAATCCTGACCTCCTGCACTGTCTGTGTGGAGTTTGCATGTTCTTCCTGTGACTGCATGGGTTTCCTCTGGGTGCTCCAGTTTTCTCCCACATCCCAAAGATGTACGGGTCAGTAGGTTAATTGGTCATTGTAAATTGCCTGTAGTGTGTAGAATTTTGGGTTTTGATGGGAATGTGGGGAGAATAAATTACAGAGAACATTGGCGAGAGTTGGGATTACCCTGTGACTCGAGGGGCTAAATGGCCTCCTAATTTAAATTGTTTAAGTCAAGGCCTGGTTCTGCAAAATTCACTAATGCCTTATATCTAAGGTCTCAAGGAGGACTGATAGGTTACAGGACTTTGGAATTGGTTGATTATTGTCACGTACCGAGGTACAGTGAAAAACTTGTCTTGCATACTGTTCATACAGATCAATTCATTACACAGTGCATTGAGGTAGTACAAGGTAAGACAGTACAAAATGCAGAATGAAGTGTTACAGCTACAGAGAAAGTGCAGTGCAAGTAGACAGCAAGGTGCAAAGTCATTACAAGGTAGATTGTGAGGTCAAGAGTCTATCTTATTGTACTGGGAACCGTTCAATAGTCTTATAACAGTGGGATACAAGCTGTCCTTGAGCCTGGTGGTACATGCCTTCAGGCTTTTGTATAAATTCTGGATTAGGACTGGCCTCAGTATGCCCTATTTAAATACCAGAGGGAACTGCTGCAGACAAAGGCTTGGGTGCTTTGGGAGTAACCAATGATGGATACCCCTCAGAACATGGTGATCTCATTTCCTGGGCAATACTTCAGAGGGTTTTTTTTGTGGCCTGGTTGAATTTCTCCACAATTCATTCTGGAAATGGTGGCAATTGTGTTCCACTCCAGAAATCAGTGATTTTCAGTTTCTTGGTTTCCCATTTTGAGTGAGGAATGATGGTTTTAAACTCGGTGACCTGCATGTGATTCTCAATCTCACAATTATGCATGTGCCAGCCTCTGTCAACTCTCTACTGATATTGAATTAAGTTTGTGCTTGAAGCAGAATTGACCAGCAGTTTGATTACTTTGAGCTGTACTTCCAAGAATCCCATTCAAGGGAAAGCACTGTTAATTGGGAGCATTGGCAGAAGTGGTCAGTATATTTGCACCATACAAGTGCTAGCTAGTCAGCTAAACATCACTCCCAAACCTTCAGCAAGTCATCAACATCCTGGGCATCACCATGACTGAATTAGATGAGTTATTGAACTGCCATTCATCAGCATTTGTAATCCTTGCGCATTATCTTGCCATTATCTTTTGTCCACCCCACCCCTCTGCAATTTAAGGCAACCTTGTTTTCTCATGATAAAGGATCATTGATCTGAAGCACTATCTGCTTTTAATCTCTACTCTGACTTGCTGAACACCTTGAGCACTTCCTGGTTTTGCATATCTGATTTTCAGCATCTGCATTTTTTTGCTTTTCAACTGTGGTTAGTTGACCAGGTTAAAAATGTAATGATCACAAGACATAAGAACAGAATTGGGCCATTCAGCCCTTCGAGTCTGCTCTGCCAGTTGATCATGGCTGATTTATTTTTCCTTCTCAACCCCATTCTCCTGCCTTCACCTCGTAACATAGAACAGTACAGCACTGTACGGGCCCTTCAGCCCACGATGTTGTGCCAACCTACATAAACCTTATCCCCTTTCAATCTATCCTCCTCTCTACTTCACCTCCCATAACCATCCATTTTCCTTTTGTCCATATGCCGATCTAATTGTCTCTTAAATGACCCTATCATATGAGCCTGGACCACCACTCCCAGCAGTGGATTCCAGGCATCCACAACTATGTAAAAAACCTAACTCTGACATCTCCCCTGAACTTTCCTCCACGGTCGTTAAATGGGTGACCTCCAGTATTGGCCATTGCCACCTTGGGGAAAAGATGCTGGGCTGTCCACCTCTGTCTATGCCTCTCATAATCTTGTATACCTCTATCAAGTCTCCTCTCATCCTGTCACTCCAAAGAGAAAAGCCCCGACTTGCTCAACCTCTCCTCATAAGACATGCTCTCCAATCCAGGTAGCGTCCTTGTAAATCTCCTCTGCACCCTCTCCAAAGCTCCCATGTCCTTCCTATAATGTGATGACCAGAAGTGAACACAATATTCCAAGTGTGGTCTAACCGGAATCTTATAGAGTGGCAACATTACCTCTCGGCTCTTGGACTCAATCCCCCAGTTAATGAAGGCCAACACACCATACGCCTTCTTAACTACCCTATCCACTTGTGCGGCAACTTTGAGGGATCTACGGACTTGGATCCCAAGATCTCTCTGTTCCTCCACACTTCTAAGAATCCTGCCATTAACCATGTACTCTGCCTTCAAGTTCACTCTTCCAAAGTGTATTACTCACTGGATTGAACTCCATCTGCCACTTTTCTGCCCAGCTCTAAATTCTGTCTAAATCCTGTTGCAATCTTACTTAGAAAGAAGCTTACTTAAGGTTCAGGAAGCAAGGATCAGACAGGGCTCTGGAGAATTACAAGGTAGCCAGGAAGGACCTTAAGAATGGACTTAGGAGAGCTAGAAGGGGGCATGAGAAGACCTTGACGAGTAGGATTAAGGAAAACCCCAAGGTGTTCTACTCGTATGTGAAGAACAGGAGGATGACTAGAGTGAAGATAGTACTGATTAGGGATAGAGGAGAAAACGTGCCTGGAGTCAGAGGAGGTAGGGCATGTCCTTAATGAATACTTTGCTTCAGTATTCATCTGTGAGAGAGACCTTGACATTTGTGAGGACAGCGTAAAACAGGCTGATAAGCTAGAACATGTCGATGTTAAGAAGGAGGATGTGCTGGAACTTTTGAAAAACATTAGGATAAATAAGTACCTGGGGCTGGAGGGGATATATCCCAGGATACTACAGGAAGCGAGGAAAGAGATTTCTGAGCCTTGGTGATGATCTTTGCGTCCTCACTGGCCACAGGAGTAGTACCAGATGATTGGAGGGTGGCAAATGTCTTACTTCAGTTGAGGGCAAATTATTGGAAAAGATTCTTAGGGACAGGATTTATGAGCATTTAGAGAAGTTTAGTATGATTAGGGATAGTTAGCATGACTTTGAGAGGGGCAAGTCATGCCTCATGAGCCTGATTGAATTCTTTGAGGATGCGACAAAACACAGTGATGAGGTAATGCGGTGCATGTGGTGTATATGGACTTCAGTAAGGCGTTTGATAAGGTTCCCCATGATGGCTCATTCAGAAGGTTGGGAGGTATGGGATCCAGGGACACTTGGCTCTGTGGATTCAGAATTGACTCACCCATAGAAGGCAGAGTGTGGTTGTAGATGGAGCGTATGCTGCCTGGAGGTCAGTGACCAGTGGTGTTCCGCAGGGATCTGTTCTGGGACCCTTGTTCTTCGTGATTTTTTTTTCAATGACTTGGATGAGGAAGTGGAAGGGTGGGTTAGTAGGTTTGCAGAAGACATGAAGGTTGGTGGTGTTGTGGATAATGTAGAAGGTTGTCGAAGGTTACAACGGGACATTGATAGGATGCAAAGCTGGTCTGAGAAGTGGCAGATGGAGTGCAATCCGGAAAGTGTGAAGTGATTCACTTTGGAAGGTCAAATTTGAAGGCACAATACAAGGTTAATAGCAGGATTCTTAGCAGTGTGGAGGAACAGAAGGTTCTTGTGGTCCAAGTCCATAGATGCCTCAAAGTTGTTGCGCAAGTTGGTAGTGTTGTTAAGGCAGCGTATGGTGTGCTGGCCTTCATTAGTCAGGGGACTGAGTTTAAGAGCCGCGAGGTAATGTTGTAGCTCTATAAAACCCTGGTTGGACCACATTTAGAATATTGTGTTCAGTTCTGGTCACCTCACTATAGGAAGGATGTGAAGGCTTTAGAAAGGGTGCAGAGGAGATTTACCAGGATGCTACCTGGATTGGAGAGCAACCTTGGATAGGTTGAACGAGCTGGGGCTTTTCTCTTTGGAGCAAAGGAGGATGAGAGGTGACCTGATAAAGGTATTCAAGATGATAAGAGGCGTAGATTGAGTGGACAGTCAGAGACTTTTTCCCAGCATGGAAATGGCTAACATGAGGGGGCATAATTTTAAGGTCATTGGAGGAAAGTACAGAGGGGATATTAGAGGCAAGTTTATTTATTTTTTTACATACATAGAGTGGTGGGTGCATGGAATACACTGCCAGGGATGCTGGTAGAGGTAGATGCATTGGGGACATTTAAGAGACTCTTAGATAGGCAAATGGATGATAGAAAAATGGAAGGGTATGTGGGAGAGAATGGTTAGATTGATCTTAGAGTAGGCTAAAAGTTCAGCACAGTCATTGGGTATATTTAAAGTGGAGATTGATAGGCTCTTGATCAGTAAGGGTGTCAAAGGTCCAATTTATTGAACCCACCCCCCCTACTATTTAGTTTAAAGCCCTGTCAAGAGCCTTAGTTATGCAATTCACCAGGACCCTGGTCCCAGTGTGGTTCAGGTGGAGCCCGTCCCATTGGAACAGCTCCCTCCTTCCCCAATACTGGTGCCAATGGCCCATAAATTCAAACCCACTTCTCCCACACCAATCTTTGAGCCACACATTTAACTCTCTGATCTTATTTACCCTGTCCCAATTGCATGTGGCTCGGGTAGTAATCCCAAGATTATTACCTTTTTGGTTCTGCTTTTTAATTTAGTCCCGAGCTGCTCAAATTCCCTCAGCAGAACCAGTCCTTGTTCTATCTACAGTATTTCATTGGTACCCACATGGACCACAACAACTGGATCTTTCCCTCCCATTCCAAATTCCTCTGCAGGTCAGATAAGATGTCCCAAGCCCAGGCACCAGGCAGGCAACACAGCCTTTTGGGTCTTTCAATCTTTGCAATAGAGAATTGTGTCCATTCCCCTGACTGTACTATCCCCAATCACTACATTTCTCTTCTCTGCCCCCTCTTAAATGGCTCCCTGAATCACAGTTCAGTTGCTCATCCTTCCTACAGCCCCCACTCTCATCCACACAGGGAGCAAGTATCTCACATCTGTTGGACAAGCTCAAGAGCTGAGGCTCCTCCAGCACTAGGATCCCCCCACCTGCCTCACAGCAACACCCTCTTGTCCCTGATCACAGACCAGATTTGAAGTAGTTAATCTAATGGGTGTGACTGCCTCCTGAAACACAGCATCCAGGTAACTTTCCCCCTCCCTGATGTGTCGCAGTGTTTGAAGCTCAGATTCCAGGTCATCAACTTTGAGCCCAAGTTCCTCAAGCAACCAACACTTGCTGCAGATGTGGTCACCAGGAACCACAAAGGAGTCCACCAGCTCCCAAATCATGCAGCTACAACACATCACCTGATCCTACATCCCTACTTTATTTAATTAGTTATAATTTGATGTCTTTTTAAATAACTACTATAAAAAAACCTCCCTGCTACTCACCTGTGCCTCAGATTCCCACCCCTACACTGGCCCACTCACAATGGCTGCTCCAAAATAGCCACAGCTTTACCCTACCTTCCTTTTATTGGCTGAGTTGCCACACATTTAGCCAATCACATAACTTTAAAAACAAACTGCTGGCTCCTCCCCTCTGCTGCTCTACCTGCTGCAACTGGAGAAAAACTGCTGACTTTCCAAATTCTTTCTTCTGTTTACAGGCACCAGTATCGCAAGCAGCTCTTACTTTTCTGCCCCTAACCCCTTTCTATCTGTCTATCTTCTTTCCGATAGCCAAGAATTACAAGCAGCCTCACCTGATTCCATCTGTTGCCTGCCAGCTTCTGCTTCACCCCTCCACCTCACCTCTTTATATGGCTCTCTCCACTCTACACTCTCAGTCCTGATGCAGGGTCTCAACTGAGATGTCAGCCATTCCCCTGCCTCCTCAGATGCTACTTGACCCACTGAGTTCCTCCAGCAGGTTGATTTTTGCTCCAGATTCCAAGATCCGCCAAGAGTTACAGTCTAGCCCAGCCCTGGTGTGAGAGAGATGGAGATGCGTCATCATTTGATTTGACCCTCTCAGTTTAACCAGCTCAGAAATTAGCATATCGATTACCTTAGAAACTAACTCAGAGACATGATCTTTATGAGCATGACTGACCTGCAGCCAAGACTGCAGAGCTAGATCACAAGTAATTTCTGATTCAGAGACTTGGATGATGACTTCAACAGGGCAATCCACAGAATAAGACTGACACTTGGTGCATCGATGGACTTGCTAGGATACCTGCTCACAGTGTTGGAAAAGTTGGCAAATCCTGACAGCAACCTTCCACAGGGCATAGGGTGTTGTTTTACTGTAGCAGGAATGGGCATCCCTATTAGCAGACTTGTAGAGTTAACCCTAATGCCCCTTAGACAAGATTCTCTTGTCTTTAGAGTGACAAGTTCTCCTGTATCCATCACTCAGCTTGTCCTGGACCTGGACAGCACTGATCATTGCACCTTTTCTAAACAACTATTGGCAGTAAAGCTTTTGATTTGCCTTCACAATGCCTTACTACTGATGCCCACTAAGTAGTTGTGAATATTTATATGTGCATATCTTAGTTGTGCTCAACATATTCTGGTATAGTAGCACACCAGGTCACTGAAATGGTAATCCAGAGGCTATCATAAACACAGCAAATGGAAAATTTAAATTCAATTAACTTAGTAACTCTGGAATGAAAAGCTAGTGTTGGTGACCATGTAATTGACGTAAAATTCCATTAAGTTTTCTGGTACCTTTACTCTGTTTGGCCTGTCTGTGACTCCACACCAACAGTTACATGCAGCAACTGTGAAGATGTGGTGAAGTTGCTAAGGGTGGTTGTGGAAGAGGGAGTTGGAATGTGGCAGATGACGTGGCCCCTGTAGGTGCTGAGAAGTAAAGGGTGGGGATGTCACAATGGACATGTCATAAATTACAGAGGATTATCAGTTGAATGTGCAGGAAGCCATGGCTGAGGAAAAGGGAAGATGTTTCACAAGAACTGGTGTTGAAGACCTCGTTGTTAGACCAGTTATGATGAAGGTGGAGAAACTGGAGTTCCTACAGGAAGCTGAGTGGGGGAGTGTTGTCAAGATAGCAAAGATGGGAGTCTTGAACTACTTGTGGACATTGAAATGGAGTAAGAGAAGCTGAGAAAGGGAAGGTAGAAGTCAGAGATGGGCCATGTGAAAGGGAGAGGAGGGTGTAAATTCATTGTGTAATCATCTGGGAGAACAGGAAATAGCATCAATACAATCACCATTATATTGGTAGAAGAGGTGAGGCAGAGGACCTGAGTAGGATTGAAATAAAAATTGTGCCATATATTCTTAAAAAAAGAGGTAAGTCTCCTACCTGTAACAGTTACATCTATTATTTGGAGGAAGTGGATGGAGTGGTAAAGAAGGCATGCAGCATACTTGCCTTCATCGCTTGAGTATAAAAGTTGGCAAGTCATGTTGTAGCTGTATAAAACTTTGGTTAGGCCACATTTGGAGTATTGTGTGCAGTTCTGCTCGCTGCATGATAGGAAGGATGAGGGGGGCTTTGGAGAGAGTGTAGAAGAAGTTTATCACAATGTTGTCTGGATTGGAGTGTATTAGCTATATGGAGAGGTTGGAGAAACTTGGATTGTTTTCTCTGGAGCGTTGGAGGCTGAGGGACAAACTTGCAGGAGTATATAAAATTATGAGAAGCATAGAGAGGGTAGTCTTTTTCCCAGGGAATGTCAAGTACTAGAGGGCATAAGTTTAAGATGAGAGGGGGAAAATTTAAAGGAGAATTTCACAGCGAACAGCAGGGCACAGGGGAGCATTATAGCATAGAGAGACCCTGGAGTTCAAGTACATGGTTCCCTGAAAGTGGAGTCACAGGTAGACAAGGTGGTGAAAAACGCTCTTGGCATGCCGGCCTTCATCAGTCAGGGCATTGAGCATAAAAGTGAGGAGGTCATGGTGCGGTTGTACAAGATGCTGGTGAGGCCGCACTGTGTTCAGGTTCGGTCATCCTGCTGTTGGAAAAATGTCATTAAATTGGAAAGAGTGCTGAGAAGACTTACAAGGTTGTTGCCAGGGTGGAGGGATTAAGTTCTCGAGAGAGGTTGTACAGGCCAGGACTTTATTCCTTGGAGCGGAGGACACTGAGAGGTGATCTTATAGAGGTGTATAAAATCATGAGGGGCATAGATAGGGGTGAATGAACTTAGTCTTTTTCCCAGTGTTGGGCAATCAAGAAATAGAGGGCACAGGTTTAAGGTGAGAAAATCTTAATAGGAATTTACTGGGCAGCTTTTTAACAAAAAGGGCGGTATGTCAAAAAGGGCAGGCATGGTAGTGTAGCAGTTAGTGTAACGCTTTACAGTGCCGGTGACCCGGGTTCAATTCAGCTGCTGTCTGTAAGGAGTTTGTACATTCTCCCCGTGTCTGTGTTGGTTTCCTGCAGGTGCTCCAGTTTCCTCCCACATTCCAAAGACGTACGGGTTAGGAAGTTGTGGGCGTACTATGTTGGCGCCGGAAGCGTGACGACACTTGTGGGCTGCTCCCCAAACATTCTATGCAAAAGATGCATTTCAATGTGTGTTTCGATGTACATGTGACTAATAAAGAAATTTTATCTTATGTATGTGGAATGAGCTGCCAGAGGAAGTGGTTGAGTCAGATACAGTAACAACTTCTAAAAGACAGTGGACAGATACGTGAATAAGAAAAGTTTAGAAGGTTAAGGGCCAAACACTGACAAATGGGACATGCTTGGATGGGTATCTTGGTCAGCATGGACCATTTGGGCTGAAAGGCCTGTTTCTGTGCTGTATAACTCTATGACACTAATTGCAGGTTCTTTACACAGAGAGTGGGGGGTACCTGGACTGCGCTGCTGGGAGAGGTGGTAGAGGCAGATCCGATAGCAACGTTTAAGACGCATTTAGACAGGCACATGAACAGGCAAGGAATAGAGGGATACGGACCATGTGCAGGCAGATCAGATCAGTTTAGATTGGCATCATGGTCGGTGCAGACATGATGGCTGAAGGGTTGTTACTCAGCCGAACATGAATTTCGGATCCTTCGATTGCCTAGTGTCCATAGTTCCATAATTAAAAGACATGAAACAGACAAGTCAATAGATTGTAATGTACTGCAGAATCATAGCTATAAATATTCAATTAAGACTTTGTCTCTGCTGAATTGTGGAGAACTTTGCAAACTCAGAGGAAGATTTGGTCAGTTAAGGAGAAGTCACAGAGATTCAAAGAGACACAACTGCCAGCCATCTGGTTGGATCTGGTCTGGTAATGTTGTACTTTCCTGGATCATGCATCCACCTTGTTTAACACATTTACACATTTAACATCAATAAATTGATTCTGAACTTCTGTCACAAAGTAGGTTTGCATTACCATTCATATAAAAGTCTAATAAATAGAGCCTTGCTTTAGCTCCACCTGACCTTTAGCTCCATTATGAAATTGAAACCCTAAGTTTCTTTGAGATTACTCCACTTTAATTAGATAAAATTTTCAGTGTCTGGGTTAGCATGTATTGCTCAGCAGAGATCGGGTTGAAAGATATCAGTTTTTCCAGCCTTTTATCTAACCGCTGTCCACTTTAGCTGATCCACAAGTTTCTGAGTTCTGTTTCACTACAGCAGTAGCTGTACTTCAGAAGTACTTCACTGGCTGAAGCACTCAGGCTGACCTGTGCTTATGCAAGGTACTCAGAAAATAGCTGTTTCTTTATGAAATAAATTATATTTGCTGAGTTATTATAGTTTGTTAATGTGCATGAGTGGTATATCATTCATAAAGGGACATTTTAGAAATTGCAAATGTACATACTATCACCTAGGAAAAATTAGTACTGAAGGAATGTCTTTTTAGAGAGGTGCTCCCAGGCAGCAGGTGATCAGCCTTGCCCCATTCTTGCATTATTTGTGAACGGTGGCATCATTTGTACCTTTTATAAACAACTGTAGAAGACTTTCAGGTTTGGTGGCATTGTGACTTCTTCAAGTATTAGCCATTACTGTTAGTGAGGGGGCAGGCTATGATTGCTGCTCCATTCTGTCTCTGCCCTCATTTTCAGCAGGGTCCCATTTGGAGGTGCATTTAGATGAAAGGGAGAGAAACTAAGTTTTTATATTTATTCAATCATTATCAATTTGATTGAAGAAAGTGTACAATTTTAATTTAGATTACAATATTCAGCACAATGTCATTAACAAAAATAAATACAAAGCGATATTTAAAAGATTAGTTTATTTTCATTATGACAACCAAAATCGGCCCAGAAAAATAATATTTCTATAAATACACATTTCTAAATTATTTCAAAATAGTTTACTTTTAGAAATATATAACGTTTCTATCATTAAACAATAATAGCTACTATCAAAGTGCATTTCCAAAGGATTTGTTAGAACGTATTATGGATAATTATAGCTTTGAGACAATCTGGAGAAAGTTGTCCCTGCTTACACGAAGTAAAGTGGAGAATATGTGTTGTACATTGCTTTGGAAATTTGGTTCCACTGAATGTTTTTTTCCAGAAGTGGAGTTAAAAGAGGATACATTTCTATCTGAAGCTGTCTGACTAATGATGAAAAGTTATTTGCAAATGATTCACATGAGAAACACTTAAAACTCACAAACTTTGAACTGCTTCTAACTTATTACTGCATTTTGTTTAACTTAATCATTGCCTGAACATTCTGACACTAAGTGGAATTCATTTATCACTTGTATAAAATACTGAAAGGAGGATCTTATCCTTGAGGAATGTAGGCCATCCTAAGTTTATGATCTTTTGTTTGAATGCTCTCATGAAGAAAGGGAATTGAGCAATCACAGTTCAATAAAACGTTTAGTCAGATACTCTGTTATTAAGGTAGCTTAACTAGGCAGTCAATCAGCAGCAAAAATAGATACGACAATTCCAGACAAATCTTTATAACTAATATAAATATGTTATATAATTTAGAAGCTTTAAGGATTAATCATTCAATCTCAGTATAAATGTAAGATAAATTTAAAAAAGTGCTATGTTAAATACTTTAAGAAATCAACATTTATTTTCATTGTGGCAAAATGCACACATTCTCAGTTTTGGGCCCCACTTACATTCCATGCTTTTGCCACCAAGAAGGGTAATACCTTGCTTTCAGAGACATTGCCCTTTTGGCCATGTTTCAAGAGGCTTGTCACAGTGATAATGGCCATGCTTAGTTGTTCAGAAAAGTGAAGAACTGTAAAGGCAAAATGTGCCCTTTCCTGGAATGTTGCTTTCATGATATGTAACCAGCCTTTAGGAATCTGGACCTATGATATATATATGCCTTTCTAAATCCTCCATGTCCGGATCATGCAGGAAACCCTGACACTTTGTACTACTTATACCACCATGCTTGTCACCATCACATCTGGACCCTCCTTCCCCCCAAGGCACCCTGATTTTATAGACCAGCACTCCTTTACATATCTATAAATAAGAGCATTTTTACTACAATTCATTTTAGTTCCAAGACAGCTCAAGTTTTGTTAGTTCAATATAACTATGTAATTGTACTAATGTGCTTTCTCCTACTTCAAATCCACTATTATTTGCATAGTTGTTATTTATCTTTAATATTTCTTATCAGTATTTCTGATGTGGGAAGTACAATCCAGCAGGGTTTTGCATTATGTTGTAGGATCCATGTTTTTCCTTTTTCAAATATAATGCGATCTGGAAGATTAAAATGTTATAGAAGCATGCTTTAAGTAGAGATTAGTGTTTTGATGTACATGTGACTAATAAAGATCTTATCTTTTGCAAATCCCACTTTTAAAATAGATTATTTACTGTGACGTGCAGCGTATGTATTTCTATTTATTAGAAGTTGGAAATGAGTAATTGTAATTTGACCTGTGAAAACAAAGTCACCAATTGAAAGATTCTGGTAATGCTTCTTTATTCACTGCTCATTCATGCCAATTAAAAGCTTGGGAGGTGCCACTGATTGAAAAAAAAATCCTTTGCTGTAAGTACAACACCCCTTGGCTGAACTAGAACTAGAAACTGGAGTTTCTGTCCAAAGGGGATTGAGCAAATTGAACGCCTATGAATGACTCATTTCTGTGGCGTGACTCACAGGTAATACAAGTCTCCTGAAGTCATCAGTTGCTCAGGAGACAGATAAACAATGTGAACAGCAGCTTTACCTTGTGCAGTTATAGAGAAGTAGGTCTTGGTCAAAGTGATCTTTCAAAAAAAAACCAGACATGCTTTGCACATGCTGGGCTGAGTTGGTACACAAGGGCTTCTAACACCCACACCAGAGCCCCTCCCCATTACTAAGGGTCCTCTTAGCCTATGAACACCAAGCTTATGTACAGCTTGTACATATGACCATGTGTTTGTGAGACAGGCGGAGTGGATTTTCTCTCTATCTTTCCGTCCAGATGAAGGGTCTTGGCCTGAAACGTCAACTGTCCATTTCCCTCCACAGATGCTGCCTGACCTGCTGTGTTCCTCCAGCAGTTTGATTTTTTGAACCCAAATTTATTTTGAGTTTTCCTGGACAGAACTTCCTGTATAGGTTCTCCCTAACAACATTCCTGGTAACAGCACCTGATATCATTTCTGCGATAGTTTAGGCACCCAGCGATGGTGTGACACAACTCATTTCTACAAGGCAACTTCTTGCTTATGCTCAGGTCCAGCTCCTTGTCATCAGCAACTTTCTTTCACTGGAAAAGTTTTCAGCAGATGATAGACTGAATGTTTTAGTTTGTTTTGTGAGAAAAACTCTGACCGGTATACAATTTCAGTTGTTTAATGCATCATTTTAGCATGTATGTCACTGACATACAGTAAGAGAACCTTTACATTAATAATGTATTCCAATTCATTTGTGAGCCATTCACTTTGGAGAAAAGATGGTGCTGGTTAGTGAAGATAACAATGAACCGAGGAATTACTATTCATAGAGTCAGAAAATTTAAGGCACAGAAGAGGCTATATAGCCTATTGTGTCTGTGCTGGTTGAAAGAGAGTTAACCAGCCTAATCCCACTTTCTAGCACTGGTTCCATAGTCCTGCAGGTCATGGCTCTTCAAGTACACATCCAAATACTGTTTAATTTCTGCCTCTCCCACCTTTTCAGACAATGAGTTCCTGACTCCTCTAGGTGAAAGCAATTTTCCTCTTCTCCCCTCTCATCCTTCCACTGTTAAATAACAGTTCATGAAATTGCTGGTAATTTCCAATCTCTATGATTCTATGCTGTTGCAATGAAGCTCTGTTACACTGTCCACCTTTCACTTGAGGAAGTCGTAGCTAATGTCTTATCTGATCTAGGGCCTGGCTACTCCCAAGCCTGATGACGTCTAACTATATGTGTTGGGTTGGGCATCAAATAAACAGGCTCAGATCGAGTTGGCTTCCTATGAATTAATATCCCAAGGCTCAACACTATTTCGATCCAGGTAACCTACCCAAGCCTGAAGGGACCCAACTGCAGGTCAGGTTCAGCTGGGGTATCAGAAAGATTATATGTCTACATGCCTTGCACTGGATTTGGTTTGTCCCTGGATGGGGTGGGTTTGGATTGGTTTTTAATTTTAAACCTAAGCAGGTCATTAATTTGAATATTGTCTTAATAACTCTGGATCTTCCTGCAGCTTCATCTTCATCATGTTTTGAATTATTTTCTGTTATATGCTGTGCATTTCTGGATGTTATCACCACAATGAGTGACACTGTACAATATTGAAAAGCCAGATGAACTTACCCACATACAAAAGAGGAAAATGAGCAACAGAATGAGCAGTATGCCCAGCACGATGAGTATGATTCCCCAGACTGGTATTTCTGTTATGCCAGAAGAGACAGGTGCTTCAGCTTCTGCATGAAGTAATGACAAAAACAATAGTCAAATGCAAATAAATGAAGTAAAATCTTCAATACCAGTGAGACTGAAATATAAGATTATGAGAGGCATGGATAGGGTAGATAGTCAATTTTTTTCCTATGGTAGGGATATCAAAAACAACAGGGCATAGGTTTCAGGTAAGAGGAAGGAGTTTTAAAGGGGAACCAAGGGGTAAGTTTTATTTTTACACAGTGGTGGTTGAAATCTGGAACGCGTTGTCAGAGGAGGTGATGGACTCATAAACAATGACTACACTTAAGAGGCATTTATACAGACACTTAAATAGGCAAGGTATAGGAGTATATGGTCCTTATGCAGGCAAATGGGATTAGTGTAAATGGGCAAAAAGCTTGGCATGGCACAGTGGGTCAAAGGGCTTGTTTCTGCGCTGTACAATGCTATGACTCTAAATTAAATTGGTGGCCAGTGGTTGGTCTTATTAGGAAATGGTTGTGGAATTCTGTAACTTGTGCTTCCTGTGGGGCCACTGCAGTGAAAAAGGATCAGAAATCCACACTAGAGCAACAATAGACCAATCCTGATTCTTGAAGTAAGGCTCCCCACTGAGTTTATAAGTTCAAAAGTTCACCCTATATATTGATAGTTGCCTAGAAATTGGATGTCATCCTTATTTGGTGAATACACTAAATGGCTGCTGCATTTCACCTTGACTCAAGGTAAGGAATCTCCAAAACAAAAAAAAGTTAACTAAATAGTTAACTAAATAGTGTATCTTCACTTTAAGAAATCTCTGTTGTGGTTTTCTCTCATTTAAAAACATCAGGAGTTGACTAGTGTGTTCACAGCTGGTGGCTGCTGCTGGAACTCATCCTGCCCATGGGAATGTGGGTCAGTGCCTATAAAGTGATCTCTATGTCAATCATGTAGGCTGCCATAGAAATGAGGGAAATGGGAATGGAGGAACAGAAGAAGGGGCAAAACAGAGTGGGATAGGGAAAGAGGGAGAAATCATGGTTGGGGATTAAATGCCACAAGATACTGGACCTCCCATGTTCTGGTGTGATCTGCTCAGGCTTATGCTGTGATTGGGCAGTCCCGGGTCATTCACCAGGGGTCACATACCACAGTATCTGAGACACAGCTGGTGTGTTTTTATAATTGTGCCCTGTCTGCAAAAAGCAGCACACTGAAATCATTGTTGGGGTCAGTGAACATGAAAACACCTTTCACTTCCATTAATGTACATTTGATTCTGGACATTCTGCACGATGTACTCCTTTGTTAATTTCTGTTGGTAAGTCAGAGAGATGCAGTGCACATATTGCTGCTGACATCACGTGCACAAAATGACTCAGCATTAGGTAAATGGCAGCAGCAAGGGTGGGAACTCAACAGGAAGTGGGTGGAAACACTTAAAATGTATACAAAATGCATTCTTTTGCACTATTATAAAGGCACATATGACTTTTTCTTGTACTCAACTTGTGGACAAGTGCATCAGAAAAACATTTCCTAATAGTAAACCACAAATGATAAGACTGATCTGTCTCTGATTCTGTGGGAAAACTCACATTTAAAAGGTGCTGTTGACAGCTACTGTCATCAAAATTTTAAATAATAATTCCAAATTGTGCAAATCACATCACTGCAGACATGGTTATAGACCTGTTAGTTTCTAACCCAGGAAACAGCCAACTCTCCCTTGTTATACTGCTGCTTGCCTATTATACTCTGCTGGGGATAAGGACTTACTTATGAAGAATGCCTGTATTGTAGATATCACACTTGAACTAAACACCTGGTCAATGTACTGGTGAAGCACTTTTGCCCTATTAATAGACAGATATTAAATCACAACAGCCAGACTGTTGATAATCTCATTTTGAGATGAAGCAAGAACATTGATTTTAATAATATTACACAATTCACAAGCCGAGATAGTCTGAACTGACTTCAATTCTTATTGCTAATTTTCCCAAGCCCAAAATGTGAAAAACCTAATTATCAATATGGAAAGATGGAAATATTAGAAATAATCAACATAGAAGTTGATACTTTACCCACTGACAAGCTGTCCTTTCGCAGCTGGTAGGTACCTCCAAGCAAGTTTGTTCCATTTGTTCCTATGGCAAATACTGTTTTGACTTTGTCGGCTATCACTGACTCATTTGTAGCAGCTGGGTTGAAGTAGCACATGCAAGTGCATTTAATTGATCCAATTCTATTGGGAATAAAAGGATAACATCAGTTGTAAAAGGAAATTGTTAAACTAACCTATCTGAGACTTGAGCACACATGTAATAATCTGATGCAAAATTAACATTGTGATTCAGTATCTGTTGGAAATATTGACATTAATTGAGTTTTAATCAATGTAGCTTATTAAGTGCATTTCAGAATATTTGTATATGAACAATAAATATGGCAATACTTGGCATGTAACTTTTTGCTGTTATTAATGCTGGAGAAATTAAAGATTCAATGAAGTTTGAATTAACTAAATTAAGTTTGAATGCATCCGTAACTTCCAGTATCTGTTTTACCCCATATGACAGAATTTATAGGATATGATCAGTTAGGAAACTTCTGAAGACTTTCAGAGTTCAAAAAGATAATTTTTGCTTTAACTTAAAATGGTTAGGCCACATCTGGAATATTGAGTGCAATATTGGTCACTACACTACAGGAAGAATGTGATTGCACTGGAGAGGGTACAGAAGGGATTGGATGTTGCCTGGGATGGAACATATGACTTAGGAGAAACTTGTTAGGCTGGGTTTGTTTTCCTTGAAGCAGTGGCGGCTGAGTGGGGACCTAAAAGAGGTATATAAAATTATAAGGGGCATAGATAGGGTGAATAGCGAGAAGCTTTTCCCCAAAGCAGAGATGTCTAAAACCAGAGTGTAGGTTTAAGGTGAGGAATAAGAGGTTGGAGGGTTTATCCGAGGAAACGTCTTTCACCCAGAGGGTAGTTGCAATATGGGACACACTGTCTGAGAAGGTGATGGAGACAGATATTCTCAACATTTAAAAAGTACTTAGATGAGCAGTTGAATCACAAGGCGTAGAAGGCTACCGACCAGATGCTGGTAACTGGGATCAGTATAGATGAGTACTTGATGATTGGCATGGGCATGATGGGCCAAGGGACCTGTTTCTGTGCTGTATGATTATGGTTCAGCAGTTATCAAAAGTCAAGCAACAGATAGCTAAAACGAAACAGATTTCGGAGAATTATAGCAATGGAACTGTTTCGCCACATGGTTAAATTTAGCTCCAGGCACAGTTAAATTTTGTATTGATATACTTATTTCACAAACCAGTTTTGGATACTGTTATTGAGCTGGATCAATAATAGGTAATATTTTTGTTTAATCTCAAAAATATTTAAAATGTAGTAGAAACCCTCTTACCTCAGCCCTGTAACTTTACAGACACGATAGCTATCTTTGAGTAAGCTGTTTCTGTATAATGCCATGAGCTGAAAAATATAACAGTTCAGTACTGATTGCATACGTTTCAAAATATAAAATTAATTTTATGGAAATGTTGAAACAGATTCATAAAGCAGAATTTTTACAAAAAATGTACATGCTGTAAAATGTATGACACTTAGAAAATACAGAGCAAAGTATTTTATGCATCTGGTCTTGTGGGTCTACAGGTTTAAATTTCAAGCAGTGTCAACAAGATGGTCCTTACCATTTCAGTAATATTGTTAACTAAACTTTGATATTCAGGGGAATTTGGGTCATTAAGTTCTTCAGTAAAATTTCTGTTTATAATTGTGAAATTAAGTTCAAATGACAAGTCTCCTTCTCGGGCTTCAAGTGCAGGTACAGTTGTTTGTGTTTCTGGTTGCAGTTCTTGATAGCCTAATATTAAGATGGGAAACATTAAAATGTTATTAATGGTTTCAGGAAAACTATAAATGAATATCAAATAGCTTAAGTGCACCAACTTCAAGATTACAATTAGATTCATCGTTAATTTTTTTTACTGAAAGTGAGAACTTAATCTTTTTTCATTTTCTTGGAATAGTCTGTCTTGAACTTTTTCTCCTTTAGCTGCCGTGATCTGGGTCTCAATTACCCTTAAAAAATCTTTGTGGGTATTTGGAAAGAAGCTGCAGGACTCCGCTCCTTGTTTTTTTGTCACATTGAGAGTATTGGAGTTTGAATCATTCATACGACTCTATGACTCTATAACCATGAAAGCGATATATGTCCAACCTAATTTTTCAACTTTAGTAATGACTTCCTGTTTAATTTATTCAAATAAATGATTTGAACTAATGCATACCATTTACATAGAGGCTATTTTCATTCAATGAATATGCTCCCAATTGAGTGATTTTCTCGGTATTATCCCTGAACTCACTGTAGACATCAACGATTGCAACAGTGGGATCATTTTTAAAAGAACAAAATGCTTCAATTTTAGTATGCTCTGTGTTTCTAGGACTGGAACGAAAAGGAACATACAGTTAGTGAAAGTCATTACGAAATGCAAAATTGATGTATTTAAACTGAAATATTAATATTTCTAGATATCTTACATAAATATATTTTATTAAAATAACTAAGATCACTTTCATAATTACTCTATAATGCTGAAATGACATTAAACTTAGAAAGTCAATTACTGAGCAAAAATTAAAATGCTGTGCAGTTCAATGAATGGGAAAGGAGCTTGTCAACCACATCAGCTGTGTTTACTATTATTTTCTGCTTGTTACATTTTGATTTGAAAAATCATTCATATATGTTGTAGGAAGCAAGAATATTTGATTTTAAAATGCTTTTTCCTAAGATGTCCATGAAAAGCATCATTCTTTCCAGAGATTCTGACTGACACTTTTTGTTGGAACTTTTTGTTTTACTTTAAAACAAATTAAATACCTTAATCAAGAGTCAGTAGGAACATCTTACCTGAAAGATATGTTGTTACAATTTGAGAATGTTCTTGCTATCTTGCTGTTACTGTATAAGTTGTTGAGCTACCAAAATTAACAGTAAATGTTTTAGACAAAGGAGTACACCAGTGCACTGATTTATACCAATCAACTTCATTTTGCACTTACCAAATTGATAACATTGCTTGATTCAGTTATATATGGAGGAGAATTGGGATTTTGTAAATCTGGTGTGAATTTCAAATTGGTTATAGTGAAAGTGATGTTGTAATCAATGGGTTTTGTTTCTCGATTCTCTGGGACAGTCACTACCACGATGGGACTTTCAGCTGTAGGGAAAGAATAAGTCATTATACTGGGAATGTGTGAAACTGAAATTAAACATTTTGTAACTTCACCAATTACATTTGGAATAAAGAATGGCAACTCTAAAATTGGATCTCTCCCTTTAACCTCTGAACTAAAGTGTGTTCTTGTAAAAGTCTACCTTGTAGTTATTGGATATCAGTGAACCCATTTGTTGGTGTATGTGAGAACAGGCAACTTACTGAAGTGCCCTAATGAGAATTCACAAAGTGGATTTTGCTTACTTTCTAAATTTGGATTGTCTAGTTGCTATGTATTTTACCTTTCTGTCTGAACCCACATAAACACTTATTCTCATGAACATAGACTTAACACACAAAAATAAAAGTTGCACTTACAAGTAGACTACAATTTTGTTAACATCTTATTGATATAAATCAATAGGGAAGTATGATTGCTGAGAAGTTGAAGGACACCTCTGTATGTGCAAATAGATAGTTGGTTAGGGTTGGGCAGCAAATGTTTTATGCGTGAACCACTGTGGGGAAATTCACTGACAGAAGAGGTCCAAGGAATCAAAGGTATTCCGTTATGGGGCCCTGAGGGGTAGAAGCTTAGAGATGTAGGGAGCATTGGAGGGGGATCAGAAGGCACAAGGGTCCGTGTTGGGACTGGTGCAAGAGTTGAGCAGATGGTTGGCCAAAGGGTCAGGGAAAGGAGAGTTCAGAGTGAAGGACAACTGCCAGGGATTGCTCAAGAAGGATTAGCAGCTAGAGCACTAGTGGAGAGAATAGTGTCAGTCGTTGATGGTGAGGAGTTGGCATATGGGAAGGGAGGTTCAATAGTGGGGAGAGGATGATGTTGTCAGGAGCGGAGTGGCTGGGACCTTGGTGTTTTTCAGGTCAGGTTGACAAATAGATGGCTGGCATGGCTGGGCAGGGCAGTGGGTGTGGCTGGTGTCTCTCTTCAGGTTGACAGAATTCTTGGTGGAGGGGATCAGGCATAGGTCAAGACCTTGGGTGGGTGTCACCACTGGGTGTTGGGACTGGGGAGCCCAAGGGAGAGCTGAGTTAAATTCATCACCTAAAGAGGTTCCCATTACCAGAATGGGACCTCCTCAGGCAGGTTCCCTTTAAGTAATACTGAAATAGTCCTCAAATGCACTGTGAAGGACTGTTCCTGTCCCACAAATGGAGTAGCCCATGTTAGTGTAGATGACAATTATGGAACTGGTGTCCAGGCTTGTGTTGTATGCCATTGGGCACTGCCCTGTATACCTGGGTTTGTCCATGTGTTCGTTGTACATGGAACTCGGGAGGAAAGTCTCAAGCTCATGTAAATCTCAGGGTGTTATGGCTTCAATTGAATTGAATTATGTGGTACATAAAAACAGGGCACATCTTGATTCAATTTCTAAGCAGATCACTTTTAAACATTGTAATTGAAATCATAGTCATTCAACCAACTATCACAAGCTAACATATTAATTTGGCTTCTTTTTCACTTTCCATCAAGATCCATGAGCCTTAGTCAAGGACAAGTCTGCAGAGTCTGTAGGTGTCAACTGAGTTATTGGGATAGCAGTTGCTCCAATCAGTGGTCAGGTAATTGGCTGCTTCAATGAGTAGTTAGCTCTCCTGACTGTTGCAGACTTCAAGTGGATTCCTCATTTTAAATTTGTTCTAAAGACTTAAGCCAATTTTGGATTCCCATGGAGATTACAGCTCCTGTCCATCATAGTTTCAGAATGATTTTCCATATTACCATAAAAAAATGTTAAAGAAACTATACTCACTGACTGAAGGAGCTGCTTCAGTGTAACCTGTAAATAGAGAATGTGACATTTAAGAGAAATACCAAATGGAAAGTTATCATAAACTAATAGAATAAAATTCAATACTTTTAATTGTTTTCTCTAAAGTTGCTAAAAGAAATGTAAAAGAACAGAATAATCCTTGAAACATAAATACCATTGACATAGAGGCTGTTACTGTCCAGTGAATATGCTGCTAAGGAGGAGATGCCCTTGGTCTTGTCTCTGAATTCACGGTACACAGTAACCTTGTTAACTTCCTCAGGATCAGGGTCATTCCTGAAAGAGCAGTTTGCAAACACTCTGCTGTCCTGTATATTGGCTGAGCTGTGAAGTAGATGAATGAACAATTAAATAATTCAGGAAATGTTGTGAAAACCTCCTCACCATCTTCTCATACATTCTCTTGCAATAACATGTTGGGGCTGAAATTGCTCAAACCATTACTGCACAGTGTGCTCCATCTGCATCAGTGAACTGATTTGAACCAGTGTAATTATGTCAGAGTCAAACAAAGAAAT